>NC_080746.1:51688620-51991651 GCF_020826845.1 Diceros bicornis minor
CAAACCTGCAAACCCCGGGCCGCCCAAGCGGAGCGCCCACACTTAACCTCTTGCGCCACCAGGCTGGCCCTTCTTTGGTTTTCTTTAACATAGCAAAAGCTGAGTGTGGAGGACCCAACTGGAGTCCACCATAGTGAACATTCTTTCCACCTGTGACGGGAGGAAGGTATGACATAAGGAAGGTAAAAGAAAAGACTGCTTCTTTCTGACCTCGAGTGCGGTAGGAAGGAAAGGAGAAAGTTGATCTCCCTCTTCCTCTCTCTGGGCTTTGGCTGAGAAATACAAGCTTCCTCAAGGATGAAGATTCTGCTCCCACTTCCCATTCGGGACTTTGGGAGGAAGCCACCTGACAGGCTGACCCTAACTCAGAGTGTTGTCAGGCAGAGGGGGCTCTGAGGCCTCACTTTCACAGGTTGCTCTGGGTTTCCACGTCATGTGAACTCAGAGGTATTTAAGCCAAAACATTCTACCTACCAGAAGGAGGTTACTTACCCATATTACCATAAGTTTTGCTGGAGTTTTAAATTTAAGACAAAATTTTTCTCAGTGTTCTAAGAATTAGAGTCAGTTAGAGTGTTAGGCCCATTTACAAATGAAGTCACACGAAAGAGAGAAAGAGCATAGGATTTGACGTCTCAAGGGCTGAGTGTGATGCTCAGTCTGTCACTTGCATTCTGTGCGACGTCGAACAAGCCCCTGCACCTCTCTGCCCAGCTTTGCCATTTGTAAAATGGAAACCACGGGGTAGTCACCTCTTGTGTTGTGAGGATTCAGTGAAGCAAGACATGTAAATTGATAAGCACAATCTGGAGCCCTGGTAAGGACTCAGTAAAGAAGATGACTTTTCATTCACTCATAGATAAATATTTAGCAAGTGCCTGTTATATGTCAGTTACTATTCCAGGTACTTGAGACACCACTAATTCCTCTCCTGGATATACCCTAGAGCTGCAGTGAGGACAAATACTACTAATAGCTAAACTTTATTAAGCTAGGCACTATTCTACGCATTCTACCCATATTAACCCATTTAATGCTCACAGCAACCCTTTGGGATGGAGTTTCTGTTTTATTTTGAGAAAACAGAGGCATAAAGAGGTTAAATAACTTGCCTCAAAGCACAATATAGCTAGCGATTGATGGAACTGAGATTCAAACTCCGGCAGTCAGGTTCCTACATTCACAGTCGTAATCACTTTGCTGTAACGCCTCTCTAAAACAAGAGCATGCACCCACCGGAGATCATGCCTGTCTAAACCGATCTACTGCCCAGAAAAGTGCTGCATGTGTTTTCACGATGATTCATTGTGAAATGTTTTCTAATTTCCTATGTGATTGTTTTCTTTGACTCTTGGATTATTTAGAAGTGTGTTGTTTGAATTCCAAGTAATTGAGTTTTTCAAGATATTTTATTTATTATTTATTGCTAATTTTATTCAATTTTGATGACACAACATCTACTTCCTTATAAATTCATTGAGACTTGTTTTAGGGTACAGCATATGTTCTTAGTGACTAGGCCACGTGCACTTGAGGAGAATGTGTATTGTTTAGTCGTCAGATGTAGAGTTCTATAAATGTCTATTAAGTCAAGCTGATTGATAGATAGTGTTATTCAGATTTTCTGATCTTTATTGATTTTTTTTTTTTGGTCTAGTTGTTCTCTCAATTGCTCTGAGGGGGTGTTAAAATCTCCAACTATGGTTTTGGATTTGTCTATTTTTCTCATATATATGTACATAGTTTTGAAGTTCTGTTACTGGGCATACACATGTTTATGGTTTTTATGTCTTCCTGATGAAATGTCTCCCTTATTGTTATAAAATCTTATCTTTGGTAACACACTCTGTCTTGAAGTCTAACTTATCGGATATTAATATAGCCTATCCATCCTTCTTATGCTTACTGTTTGCTTGGTTTAGCTCTTTTTGTCTATTTTTTGTTTTTTAATAAGCCTACAATTTGAAATAATTTTAGATTTACAGAAAAGTTTCAAAGTGAGTATAGAGTGATCCTGTATATACTCCTCATCCAATTTCACCAAATGTTAACATCCTACATTATCATGGTAAATTTATTAAAATTAAGAAAGAGATATTGATACATTACTATTAACTGAACTCTGTATTTTACTTTGTTTTCATTTGTTTTTCCGCTAATGCCCTTTTTCTGTTCCAGGGTCCAATCCAGAATATCACATTGCATGTTAGTCTACATTTACTTTTTTTTTAAGAATTTATTTTTTTAGAGCTGTTTTAGATTCACAGCAAAATTGAGGAGAAGGTCCAAGATTTCCTGTATACCCACTGCCCCTACACTTGCATAGCCTCCCACAATATCAACATCCTCCACTAGAATGGTACATTTTTTACAATTTGATGAACCTACATTGACATAATCACCCAAAGTTCCATTTATTTTATTTTTATTTCTTTTTGTGCATGTGAGGAAGATTAGCCCTGAGCTAACATCTGTGGCCAATCCTCCTCTTTTTTGCTGAGGAAGATTGGCCCTGGGCCAATATCCATGCCCCTCTTCCTCTACCTTATATGTGGGACACCTGCCACAGCATGGCCAGAGAAGTGCTGCTCAGGTCTTTGCCTAGGATCTGAACCTGCGAACCCTGGGCCTCCGAAGTGGAGCCCATGAATGTAACCACTGCACCATCGGGCCGGCCCCAAAAGTTTCATTTATTTTTAACCTGTCTGGGTCTTTATATTTAATGTAAGTCACTTTTAGAAAGCATAGAATTGTGTCTTTCTTTTTTTTTTTTAATATATTCTGGCAAACACTGCCTTTTATTTAGTACATTTAGTCCATTTAAATTTAATATAGTACTGCTATAGTTGGACTTATGTCTACCGCTTTATTATTTGTCTTCTATTTGTCTCATCTGTTTTTTGTTTCTTTGTCTTTCTTTTCTGCCTTCTGTTGTATTAATTAAATAATATGTTAAAATTTCATTTTAATTAATTTATTGACTTATTACCTATACCTCTTTAATTTTTAGTGGTTGTTCTAGGAATTAAAATATGTATCCTTCACATTTCATAGTCTACTTAGAGTTAAAATAGTACCACATTATGTAAGAGTCATGTAACATCCATTTCCCCTATGCTAGAGTTGGCATGTGTAGTGCATCTATGTATGTTATAAATACCACAACTCAATGTTATTATTTTTTTCTTTAAACAATCATGTATATTTTAGAGGAAATCTAATCTTTTGTATTTGCCCACATATTTACCATTTCCAGTGCTCCTTATCACTTTCTGAGTTTTACATCTGGCACACTTTCACTTCAGTCTTGAAGAACTCCCTTCAACATTTCCTGTAGTATAGGTCCTCTGGCGGCAAATCCTGTCAGTTTTCATTTATCTGTCATGTTTTTATATTCAGCCTCATTTTGAAAAGGATATCATTGTTGTTTTCTGGATAGTTGTTTCTTGGTCTTTTCCCTGAGTATTGTGTTTCAAACATTGTGGTTCATACAATGTAGAGACTCTGGATTCTGTTATGTTCCTTTTTATTTATTTATTTATTTGTTTATTTATTTATTTATTTATTTATTTATTTATTTATTTTATTTGTTTTTCTGTCTATCTATCTATCTTCTGTCTGTCTATCTATCTATCTATCTATCTATCTATCTATCTATCTATCTATCAGACAATTAACTTGACTGAACTCAAACTCCAAACTTTGGCTTTCTTCTGGAATGCATCAACAGAAATCTCTGTTCACTTCTTTTACTTTATTTGAGAGCTGGGCTCTACCTTATGCCTGCATGGTTCAGAGGGCAGCCAGAAATTTGGGCGGAGTTCATATGCAGAACATAGTATTCCCTTTCTTTGGCTTTTTCCTTTCTTGGATTTCCTCTTTTGCTTTTTCACTCCTGTCATCACAATAATCTCTCTCCACTGGCTCTTCAAGCCATCAAGTCTGCGTGTTTTACAGCTAACTTTTACCCACTTGGTGTGAGGTCGCCTTCTAGACGAAAAAACATGAAAAAAAAAAAAACATGAAAAATGTCCCAAGAGTAAATATTCACCCTCGATTCTGTCTCCTTTGGGTTGCTCTCATGTGCCTTCAGGATATTTTCCCAGAGTTTATAGTTATTATCTAATAATATTAGTTTGATAGGAGCTCCTCCTTGATTATCAGCAGTTGGAAGTGCCCCTGCCAGTGTTTTAATGTGTATGATTATTCCTAGACACATATTATTATTATTTCCATCTAGGGCACACTTTGAAGAAGAATAAAAATTTTAAAACACAAAAGGAAAAACAAGAGGAGTTTGAGGGGAGGAGGCAGATGATGTTTTTAACCCTGGAGAGGGTAGAGGAGTGTGTGTATGTGCATGGCCAGGGGTCACTACAGTAAGACGGGCAGAGCTCTGGACCAGGGATCTCAGGCAGCAAGGACAACACGGTTATGGCCAAGACAACTGAAACAGCAGAGGTTCCTATGGTAGAGTGGCCAGAGGGTGGTGTAGGGTAGGAGATTTGGAAGATGAGGTTCATTACATAGACAGAGCTCTCAGATTATGCAATTTAAACTCATCCCAAGGAGTTATACTTATATTCACAAACCTATTGATAAATTTAAAGCTGAGAAGTAACATGATTCTATGAGCATTTTGATAAGTTCACTTTAACAGCTATGCAGAAGGAGAGAAATAGAATGAGAATAAGACCAAAAGCAAAGAAACCAGCTAGGAGGTTTCTGCTATATCCAAAAAACGGGCAAAGTGATGAGTTTTAGAACTCATAGCAAAGATATTTATAATGTGCTATGGGAGCCCAAAGGATAGAGACATTAATTCTAACTGTAAAAATCAGGAAATAATCCATGATAAAGATAACATTCAAACTAGAATTGAATTACATGCTGTTATGAACTGAATTGTGTCCCCCAAAATTCATAGGTTGAATTTATAATCCCCAATGTGACTTTATTTGGAAATGGGGCTTTTAAGGATATAAATAATGTTAAATGAGGTCATAATGGGGGGGCCCTAATTCAATAGAACTGGAGTCCTTATAAGAAGAGGAAGAGACACCAGGGACGTTCATGCACAAAGGAAAAGGCCATGTGAGGACAAAGCAAGAAAGTGGCCATCTGCAAGCCAAGGAGAGTGTCCTCAGAGAAATCAACCATGCCAGTACCTTTATCTTGGATTTCCAGCTTCCAGGCTGTGACAAAGTAAATTTCTGTTGTTTAAGTCACCCAGTCTATGGTATTTTGTTATGGCAGGAGACTAAACATGTGGGTAGTTCTTAATTGTTAGCCATCCGTCCATCCATTCATAAATTCTTCCAGGCCTTTGGTAATTCTTTACTGAAGATGAATTATTTGCCAGCAGCTGTGCTACATGCTGGGTCACATAAATGAAGAAGACAAAGTACTAACATATAAATATCCTTGCCTTACTCCCTTCCTCATCCTCCTTCCACCTCTCTCTTTGCATCTCTCTTCTTCCTCCTCGTACTATCAGTGATAATAGTAGTGACATTTGTGCTGCCCCTGCAGTGAGGGTAACCATTAGCACTGGTCACAGGCGTCATCCAAGTGGAGGGAACCCAATTTAATTACCCCCAACCTGCAGTTCCCAGTAGATGCCTCAATCTGTACATCCCTTGTAGCTGTTTGGAAAATGATCAAAGTTCTCTGTTGAAATAACAACTCACAGGAAGATAGCACAGTACCAAAGCAATGTCATTGTATTTCCATTTTCAGAAAAGGTATGCACTGTGGATGTTTATGAGCATTTGTAATCACCAGCTACCTCTGTCATGGTAACTGCAGGCAGTCTTGACCCAGTGGTCAGAGAAAAGATAAGCCAAATGACAGCATTTCTTTATTTCAAGCTGTCTTACTGGCTAGGATATTTTCAGTGAGTATGTATATCTATCAGTGCTATTTAAATACATTGGAAAATTTTGGTATCCACTTTTTTTCCTTTCAATGTATGTAGCTAGAGGATCTGATCACTCAGCAAGGAATTCTTTGATAAACAGGCTGTTTCAGGAAGGCAGCCTATTGCAATGTTCAGAGCGTGGATTTTCTAATTAGATACATCTGGGTTCAAATACCTATTGGTCTTACATATGCAGCAGTGAGTTCACTCTTCTGAGCATCGGTTTTCTCATCTAGAGAATGAGGATTAATGACACACTGCTTATAAAACACAATGTCTAGCACATGGTAGGACTCAAAATTCTTTGTGTTCTTCCTCCTGCTTACCTGCAAGCAATGCCACTGGGTTCCTAGCATGTCCTGTGGATGAATCTGCTTGAATTACGACAAGATTAGCTAACGGGAACTTTCTCACCAGCTTGATCAGCAAAAGACCCAGCGGGCTAAGGTTGGCTCTGTTCAGAAGAGACATGTCACTTTCGTTATAAAGGCACCAACCCCTTGAAGGCACCTCAAACCTCATTCTCTCCCAGAGAATTTGATATTCACGCTGCTACATCAAAAGGTTGGGGCAGCTATTATGTATTAAAATGTGTCATTTTAAATTGCTTTTTTTGCTAGCACTAGCAATATAGATATTGAAATTTCTTCAGAAAGTGCTTATCTCATCAAGACTAAAATTATAGTATATGAAATACTAATTACAGTATTATGAAGAAGGTTGAACTTTTCTGTGACATTCTGTCTATTAGGAGAATACTAATTTTCTCTCTTTCTTAAGGCAGATAGAGCTACCCATTATAAGAAATGTGATCCCCATCACTTCCTCTGTTCCCCAGTGTCATTTTCACAGAGTGGCAGGAAAGAGCTCTAACCCTTAGTCTTGGTTTAATTCATTCACCTTTTCATCTGCTTCCAAAGGGGTAACAGAAATTGAAACCAAGTATGTCCAAGACTGAGTTCTAATGTAGTGAGAAATACATTAGACAAGGAGCTCTCATCATTATCTACATGCGCAGACTATCTACAACTTAAAAATGTATTTTAAACTAAATAAATTAATACTTGCAAAATATTTGTAACCTGCTTGGCACATAGTAAATGCTCGCCAAATATTAGCTACTGTTAGTATTTTATCATCATTATTGTTATCCTGTATAATCCTTGCAATCACCTAAGATCTTTTATGCCCATTTCCCAATATAAATGACTTGTCTCAGGTCAGATAGCTAACACCCTAGGGAGACAGAGCTTGAGCTAGGATCTTATGAACACAATTTTTATTTAGTCATTCATTCATTTAACAAATATTGAGTGCCTGCTATGTACCAGACTATGTAATGCTGGGCATACAGAGATAAATAAGACTCAGTGCCTCTCCTCCTAGAGCTCCCTATCCAAGGGAAAGGACGAACCAGCAACCATCCACTGTGATGCCATCTGGTCCGAGACATAATAGGGCAGACCAGAGCACAGCCACCAGCATCCCTTGTTCCCTGCTTCCCAGGATAGGTGAGGACCAGCTGAGGTAGGACCCATTTCCTCTCTAAGTTAGGTTATCTTACTTGTCTGGACCCATTTCCTGGTCTGAAAAATGAGGGTATCTAAATGGTTGATACATATGGCCCTTCTTAAATAAAAATTTTTTATTTCAATAAAAAGTACAATGCTTTTTCAGAGTGATTCTGAAAAGTTTGAATAGAGATATCTTGAAAATTGAAGTGTGAGAGAGCTGATTTACTTCTACTTAAAGCAGTGTTTCCAACATTTTCCACATCGTGATGCACAAAGATAATGAGGATACTTACATGAAAGAGACTTTGAGTGAAGGGAATGGGCTCCACCTCCCTTGAGGACTGAGGAGATCAATATCTTGGCACATCAGCAGCCCATTTGAGACACACCACTGTGACCACTTGGACCCCAGTTAGAGAGTACTGGGTTAAAGGATGACGGGAGGGAAAACAGTCCTGAGAAGATTGAGAGTGCTTTGAGCTCGTATGAGACTGACCTAGGAACCAATAGCAGCCCCACCGCTGACTATTGTGTGAACTTAGATAGGTTATTAGCATCTCTGGTGTTCAGTTTCTTCATCTCTAAGAAGAGGTGGTAATTTGCCTCACGAAGCCTATTGTGGGGAGGGAATGAGTTGCATGAATGAGCCTGGTACATAATAAGCGCTCAGTAAATAAGCACGGACAAGCGTTTTCTTTGACTCCTTCCAAGCTGTTGCTTTATTTTGACTTGTGACATTATTATTATTTTGAGCATTTAATTTTCTTCTGACTTTCTAAAAATCAAAATAATAATCCAAAAGAGAGAAACTATTCTGGCATGTTCCCAGGATGAACAGCAACAATTAGAAATTTCAGATTTTTCATTCCAATAACCTTTACCAACTTACTTCCCACTGCACAGAGGTTCCAATTGTGGAAGATTTATTTAAACCCCAAAATACTCAATGGCCTATGAAGTCATTGCTTCTGTGCACATAATCTACGGCTCATGAGGTGTGAACAGGCTGAAGGAAACCCTAGTTTAATGACCAAGTTTTATAGCAATATATTTTTTGTTTCTCAAATATGGAACTTTTTTGTTTTAATTTTTCTGAATTCATTTTTATTATCATAAAATTGCTACATGGACATGTGCACATGATATAAGAATTTAAATAGTACTAAGAGGATTAAAATTAAAAAAACAATTATAGTTGCCTCACCTCTCCCCCATCTTTTGAACTGACACATATTTGAACCATTCACCTGTCTGTTTTCATTGGTATTGATCTCTATATGTCTAAATAAATTGCTTATATTACCATTCCTTGATTTATCCATTTTAGATATTTTTACTTCTGTTATAGTAGATGAGGTTTTGGCTCTCTTACACATACATTTCCCCTTTTTCATCTTCCAAAAATAGTTTTGTCACAAATTTTTTTAATCAAGTCAAGCGTCTGATAAAAATACAATTAGTACAAGTAAATACTGTTCATTGCTATTTCAAATTGTATATTATAATTCATTTCTTATATATTATTTTAATAAATTACAATTTTATTTATGAGTTTTATATATATATATATATCAGCGATTTTTCAGAAATACTTCACCAGATTTTTCAATTACCAAATTTATTTTTAAAAAATCATATTGTGCATGGTTTTCGTCTTTTACATAGAGTCCTCTCTTTTGGAGCCCTGTTTTCCTGCTCCAGTAAACTGGTTATAGTTCAGTCATCCTAAGCCTTCTTGCACCCTGCTCCTGGGGGAGGCACCCCATTTCCTGAATCATTCTCTTTCTTCTTTGTTTAGTTCTTTATTTTTCTGAAGTGCACTCTCTAATTACTAGAGGATGCTTATAGCTATTAAATCACTTCCTAATAAAGAATTCATTTTAATTTTATTCTTATATCTGGTGGAAAACGTGTCTAAGGATAGACGACCAGGTTAGAAATTGTGTTTCTTTAGCAGTTTAAAAACATTTCTCAGTTAATTTTAGAGTTCATTATTGCTGTTGAAAATTCTGATTCCATTCTGACTCCCAATTGCCAGAGGTGACTTGCCGTTTGTTCTCCATGGAAGCTTTTTAGGATCTTGTCTTCATTCCCAGTGACCTCGAGGTGGAAGTTTCTTCACTTGTTGAGATGGGCATTCTGGCCCACAGTCTAGAGACTGGTGTTCTTCGCTTTTGTGACAACTTCTATCATTTCCTTTCAAATTGATTTCTCTCCACTGACAAAGAAAAAAAAAAAGAACAAACAAGGAAATTGATTTTTTCCCGCTTTAACAACAGGAAGAGAACTCCAGATTTGAAGATTAGAGGGTCTCGGCAGGGCTTTTTTGCCATACGCTTTGAGAGGGAGGAGTAGGCAAGTTTTAGGCGAGCTGATTTATAGCTGGATTTCTTTTTAATTAGTGGATGTCTCAGTCAGTCAGCCGAAAAGGGGATGTTTATCTTTGCATCTAGCTAGTTTCAGGAAAACGAACCTTAATCTCAGTTAAACACCTATTTGTTGGATGTTAGGTCTCCTCTTATTCCCTATGCTAACTTTCCAAATTTGCTTTTTAGTTCAATTTTTGGAAGACTTTTTGAAACTTTTCTTTAAATTCATCCTCTTTTAAATTAAGCAGTCATAACTAATTTTCTAGAACTTTTTCTTTTTCTCTAGTTATACTTTTTTTTAAAATCACATCCTTTACTTGTTTCAAGAATTCGTTATCATCTTTTCCCTCTCTTATCTGAAACTTTCTCCAGCTTCTGTTTCTTTGAGATTCCATTCATTCTCTCTCTCTTTTTCTCCTCATACTGAAGGCATTCCTTCAGTAGATGCTCATTCACATTTAAGTATGAGACAATAAAAGGCAGACTGAAGATTCTCTTGGTGGGGGGGAGGGGAAATGGGTAAGATTTGACTTTGACTTCTGGGCTTCACTTTCGGGAAAGGAAATGGCAAACAGGCCTCTCCTCCCATTGGAGAACCTCCCTATGTTGTTATCTCTGTTTTATCCCTGGGTTTTCTCCTTTATTTTTTCCAGAGAAGAATCCTCCAGCTTCTAGCTTTGGAGAAACAACATCTTGTTCCTTGCATTTAGGAACAGCGAAGGAAGGAAGCTGAGGGTTCTGCAATTCAAAATACAGACTCTCACTTCATCTCTCTATATTTTTGGCCCCACACCTCACCTCCATTCTCCTCTGTGCTGGTGAGCATGAGTCCAGAGCCTCTAAGTTTTATTTCCCTGGAGTATAGACCTCTGCTTTCCTAGAGGTGGAGGGATGGAGGGAGAAGGGAGAGAGAGAGGAAATAATCCCTGGTCACAGGTAATCCCTGGTCACAGGTACAGAAGACAGAAAGAGAGAGGAAGAATAACTGCTTTACATACCGATTTTAACAACCCCCTTATTCTCATTCCTCTTTTCATTGACCCCTTCCTAGGTGCTGCAAGCTATAAGCCTTTCTTGGGCTCCTAGGGGACAAGCATCGGATTCTCTTTGGTATATCCCTCTCTAGGTTTAGAAGTTGTTACCACCTCTGCTCAGCTATGCCATTTATTACTTCCTCATCTACTTCCAAATTTCAAAAAGTTTGTAGAAATCTCTTGTCTGCTCTTGTCTCCTCTTTATTCTCTTTGTAATATTGCTTTTCTAACTATTAAAAAAGTCTTTTAATTTTATTTTAGTAGAGTTTTGGGAGAGAGAGAAAATAAATGTGTATAGACATTCCATTCTGTTACAACTGAATTCAGATATGACATTTATTATCTACTTACTTTTGCTTTTTCATTCCTTAAGACACATTTAATAGTCACTGAGTGACTTACCATAATAATAAAATTATAAGAATAACATTAATAACTTTCATTCTTAAAGTAATATAGTATTTTACAGTTTTAAAAGCCCTTTAGCATTTAATCCTCCATTTGGAGTAGATGTTTTTATCCCCATTTTACACAAGATAATTGAGGTTAATAGAGTTTAAATAATATGTCTATGGCCGCATAGTTAGTTGTTAAAGGGCTTGAAACTGGAACCTAAAATTCCTAACCCTTACTCTGATACTCTTTGTAGGATGTTATAAAAGCACTTTGCTAACCACTTGTGTGAGGTGTAAGTATGAACAAGACCTAATTTTTGCCCTCAAGGAGCTCTCAATCTAAGGAAAGGAAAAATCAGGTGATATTTTAACTTTAATATAAAAAAGAATAGAATAAGTATTTCAATATTAATAGACTGTGCTTCCAAGATAGATAAAATGCGTAGAGAATGAAAGAAAAGGAAGACTGTTTCTAATTAGAACAATCCAAGAAAGTGGGTATTTGAGCTCTGAGGGAAGGAAGGGTGCACTTTCTATATGCAGATAGAGGAAGGGCTTTCCTGAATAAGAGAAGAGAGTAAGCAAGTACCTGGTGGGAGCAATTCTCAATGTATTTCTGGAACAAGTAAGCTAGTTGTCTGTTGCAGGATGAGTGGTCAGAGGAGGGTTGGAAAGGTAATTTGGAAAAATGTCATAGAGGTCTTGAATGTCTTATTAAGGAATTCAGAGCTAGTTGATTTAAAAAAAAATTAAATTAAATGGAGTGACATGAAAATATGATTACTTTTTCTATTCTTCTACCATTTTTTTTCCAGATGATTTCACACTTTCTAGATGTAAACTTGATCTTGAGAACTTACTAAGAAAGAACTGGAAGGCTTTGTCCCTGAAGTTGCCTTCTTGTGCTTAGAGCTATGAGAAATGTGAATAGAACGGGAAGCCGGCAGGGGGTGAAGCCTTTAAGAACTTCCCTGGCATGTGCAGATTTTGAAGATAAGGAAACTGAGGCCCAGGGAGGTTGTAAGCTGCTATTCCTTTCGTATTCATCACAATACATAATTCTTACTTCTGTAATAAGAAAAAATGGCAACTTATAATTTTATAATACAGCTATTAATATTGTTAATAATTGAAAAATGCCAAAGAAGGATGGCTCATATTATAAGAACTTAAGGCATTATGAAAAATAAAGATTTAGTGGGAAGGAGATGAGGAGTAAAACCTATGAAAGACTCTGTTTACTAAAATAAAACAGTAATGACAGAACACTCAATATAGACAGCACTAATGATATTTTATGGATCCTAAATTAGGAATAATGGCTTCTGTGCCATTAATTTTCATTTACTACCTCTTGAAAGTGTTCAGGGTTTTGCTCCCCTGTGGTTTCTAGGATAGCCTTGTACATGTGTTTTGTGAACACTATGCAGAGCGTGAGGCATTTGTTTCTGTGTTTTCCTCCACACAGATATGTCCGTCTGTTTTTATGACTAGAATATTTGAATGTCTCTTCTCACAATTGTTCCCAAACACCTAGGAACTATTGACACTTAAGATGGAAAAAGTTCTGAGTGATTGGTAAGTAGCTGGGCATACTTTAGAAAACCAGGGTTGTGTTCTGAGCTCAGCTACTGAGGAGTTCAAGTCAAAGTTTATGTTGTGTTTCGGACCTAGGTCTTACCAGCTCTTTCTTGGCTCACAGATGCTCCTGCTTCCTTTATCTCTCCCAAGTCTTTATTACAACACACACACACTTCTACTCTCACTGTGTGTTGCCTCCCTTTGAAGTTTGCAACCATTACTTCACTCTCTTCTAACGACCCCTGAGAGTAGGTTTGCTACATTCCCGAGTCCTGAACTGAAACACTTGTGGTTGCTGTAAAGTTATGCAACAGCAAACCTTTTGCAGAAAATCTTCATGGAGGAAAAGTCATCACTGAAAGGAATAGGAAAAGTCATCACTGAAAGGAATATACCAATCTCAACTCCCACACCCTAGCAACTCACACTTCTGAAGCACTAGGGCAAGACCCCTGGTACTTTATTTGCTTGAAAAACATCCACTCCACCCCTTTCAGCAGACTGAGATCAGCCTTGAAGGACAAACACTATTCTTTCGATTTCCATAGGTGAGGAGCTCATCCAGCTCATTGAGGTTGGAAGCACATGCTTAGTACAGAAGACACACTTCAGGTCAGAGGAAAATGGCCACACAGTTCATCTCAGTAGGGTTGGCTTTTAGCCTAGTTCCCTCAGGAACCAAGCTACATCACCAACTCAGAAAACAATGAGATCCAGGGTATCCAGAGTCTCTGCAGCAAATAGCACATTATAGGCACTCAGTAAATATGTACTCAGGAGACAAGAGATCACATCCTTCTGACTGATGCTGAAGAAGGAAGAAGCACCCAGAAATGGCATCATCCACTGGGGCATTAGCTGAGAAATATGAACCCTGAGGATTTTGAGGGGAGGAAAGTTAATAGGCAATCCAGGGGCACTTGCCTCCCTGTTTACATACCCCCCACACATACCCTTTTGAATTAGAAAAAAATGATTTGGACACAGACATCTCATTAGTGCTGAGAGTTTTTGAAGCTTTTTCAAATATTTGGTGTCGCTGAACCAAACCACAAGTCCATGAGTAAGAAAGAGCAAATATTACTATTCCCTTTCTGCAAATGGCGACACTGGGGCTCAGAGAAGGAATGGGACAAATGCACATGAATATGCACAATGCTAACAAACATGCATGCACACGGGCACACGATAATCCCACTCTTATGCCATCTCAACAGTGGGATATGGTCTTGGCACAAGATGTTGGGCCATTGTTCAGAGTAAGCAACAGATTAATATTTAGTTGTCTTTAGTCTCCTCCACAAAGTGTGAGACAGTCTAAATAAGGGTCTTAAGAAATAAGCAAAAATTCCTTCCCTTTACTAGGTTCCATTTTTAATTTTTTTTACTTGTATTTTTATCCAGGTATAATTTACATAGAGCTTAAATGTACAGTCCAATCATTTTGACAAATGCACACACCCATGTAACCTCCAGCCCTAACAAGATACCTGACATTTCCACCCCACGAGGAAGTTTCCTTGTGTCTCTACCCAGTCAACACTTCCATCTCCAGTGGCTTTCTTTTAATAGCTCTGTAATTCTAAAAGAGCCAAGATAACAATTTCTGTTATTGCTTATAACAGGTAGACGACTCCAGGAAATTCATCATCAGTCTCTGAAAGTAACCCATAACCTGCACCTCTGTCTTTTTCTCCTAGACAAATTTCCCAGAACACATTTACTTTAAATATATTAGAATCTTTCTCATAATCATTTTTCTACCCAGCTAAGTATAATGCCTGGATGGAAAATATATTGTATGGTTTCATAGGAAAGACACTTGCTGTATATGCCTATTAAATAAACATGTCGTCTCTTTATGTGAAGAGCCATCTTATCTACTCTTACATTGGATCTCACTCTATAAATAGATGATTCATTAAATGTTGTGTTCCTATGCCACTGCTGGCCTTGTTAGATTTTTTTAAATTATTACTAATTTGGGTTGGGTTAACCCGTCATCGCCCTGACCTATTTTCTCAATGACATTATCAGAAACTGTCTGGCAGAAACAGTGGACAAAAGTGTTCTAGGCTCAAAGTCTGACCACCACTTTGAGATGGGCTTTCTTCGTAGGAAAGAACTTCTTAAGGATTAGAATCGATAAATGCATTCTTATGGATAATTTTTTCGTAAGCATAGTTTTGAGCAGTAGTTGTTCAGATGGATGACTAGATTTTGAAAAATATTTGATCAGAAGATCAAATCTAGATTCTATTTCTTTTCTCCATCTTTCGTCTTATAGATGTCTTATAAATGTGTGATATTAGGGCAGAGGTGAACAAGTATATATAAGTCAGTAAAAATCCCTTACCTGAACCAGAAACAAAGAATTAATTATATGCCATCAGCTGAAGGCTTAATATCACTGGCTCCAAAGTAAATGAGCCTCATTGGACTCTAAGCCATTCCAGCAATTATAGCTGTCTTGTTCAGTAATGGGCTCAGAGAACCTAGCGCAGTGCCTGGTACAGAGAAGATGCTCAGTATATGTTGACTAAACAAACAAATAATCAGGGACAAAACTGGTTCCCATCTAACTTTGTAACCCTATTATCTAGCATGATACTAGGCACATAAAAGCTACTCAAGACCTTATCATTGAATAGAATTATTCACATTTAAATGGTAAAAGTCTAAGGAAGCTAACAAATGTATCCAAAGCCACATCTCAGAGATTTGGTTCAAGATGGTGTAAGATCAATTATGTCAAGGCCCTAACTCTCTGAGTGTTTTGCAGACCAATAAAAAGACTCAAGATGTAGTAGGACATATGGATTTGGAGGCCTACTCTGTCACCTACTAACCATGTGACCATGAGCAAGTCCCTCAGCCTCTCAAAAATTCATAATCTCATCTGTAAAATGGGATTAAAATACTTCACCAAGCTCTGAGGATTAAATGAGACCTTTCACGGGGATGTTCCTGAATAATTCTTGGCACAGTGGTTGGGACACTCTTTTCTTCTTCCCTTCTCTGGAGGAATGGCTTTCCTCAAAATGTAGAATACTTATGAGATTATGAGAAAAAGAGTGAGGCTGAAGTTGTCTCCAATCACCTTGAAATGTCTTCTCAGCCTGTGGCTTCTAGTTATATTTGCTTACAGATAAATGTGAGTTATTTCTCCTATTAGCACTGCTGAGCTGTTGCTGCCATGCCAGAGCAAGCTGGACTCTGAATGTGCTGTTGAAAGTTCTGTCAGCCAAGTTTATCTTGGGTTCCCTCTCCAAACTAGAAAGTTTCAGACTATGGGAACCCTCAGACATAGCATTAATCTGAAGTACTAGCCTGATGTTTTAGGCATGTCAACATGAGATTTGACAGGATCTTCAATGAAATGAGAGTTGAGATCATAGGCATATATCCCACCTAAACAACATACCGAGAAAAGGACCCATCTTTGATAAAGAACTGGCCATTTTACAATCAGCAAAGGGACTTGAACCATGTCCATTCTACAAATATTATTCACGTACTCAGAATTGGAAGGTAATACCTTCCAACCATGGTCATGAGTGGAGAGTAAAGAGTACAAGTTGGAGACAGTGCTGCAATTTCAAAACACTGGTAGATTCCATAGACCTTTTGTGATTCTACTTATTTCAGGGTCACATCAGGTTTTCTTCTGATGGCATTTAATAGAACACTTTGAGTAAATAGGTAAGGGCACTAGCATATTGGGCTGTGTGGCCTGGTCTTCCTGGCCTTTTTTAGCCCAGGGTCATCAGGTACCTGCTTTCTCCCATCGTATCCTTCCATGTAGCCCACTTCCCAGTCACACTGGCCCACACCTGGTGGCCTTGAACCCAAGTCCATCAAATACACCCTCAGCTGAGATACATGCTGTTCTCTTTGGCCTTCTTACTTTGCATGTACTGGCCCACAATCTGGAACATCCCTACCATCTTCTCTTGAGAAATCTAACACTTTCCTTGAGGTTCTTGGCCCTTCCTCTAAACTCCCATAAGACTCTAATCTTATAGCTTCGTAATAGCCTTGGCCTATTTTATCTTCTTGTGTGGAGAGTTCTACCTGCCTGAATGTACACAGTGGACAGAGAACTGAGTCATAGTAGATGCTCAATAAATATTTGTGAGATAAATTAGAGAGGTTTCATTAAGTTAGTTCCAACCCAGGGCAAAAATCAGCGTAGTTTGTATGTTGTGGGAAGGGGAAAGGAGGAATAGAGATACAGAAGATAGTACTATATACCTGTCTTTAACTTTATAGGGCTAAGACTGGCAAAGTGGTATCCTTTCTTGTGAGGTATTAACGTATGATACAAATCAGGATTGACACTGACACTCTAAACACCATCTATCGAGTTCTTGCTAAGTAGTAGACACTTTGCTAGGTATTTTAACTCATTCTAAGCTCCTAGTTAAATCAAAAATAGTAATCTCTATACATTTGCTTAAGGTTTTATGATTTCCTAAGTGTATGTATATCCTTGATCGTGGGAGGTAGTATTGTGTGCTGGTTAACTCATAGACTCAGTAATTGCTTGGATTTGAATTCTGGAGGTACCATTTATTTACTTGTAACCTTGGGCAAGTCTATTAACTTCCCTAACACTGTTTCCTTAATGACAAAATACATATAGTACATACCTTATAAAGGCTGTTGTAATTATTAGTGGATCCCTAATACCTACTACATATTTTTCATTTATCTTTGATTCACAGGAAGCACTCAAAAACGTAAACAATGATGATGATAATGATCTTTTTTTGTCTTTTACATACAAGCCTATGAAACAAGAAGGGAAGATTTTATTATTCCCCATTTTAGGGACAGAAAAATTGTGATTAAAATTATTAAACCTCTAGTGTTTAAGCCACTTTCCAAAGGACCCAATGACTACATGAAGGTAGAAATTTGATCCCTGGTTTTCAGATTCTGAATTCAGCCTTTTTTCTCTGTAATATATTCCTACCACCTAAAATAGTGACTCACTGTTCTTTCTTTGGTTTGCTGCTCTTTGTAGCATCAGCCTTGGCTCACATTTGTGAAAGGCAAGTGTGGGGGAAGGGAGAGATTTGTGTTCAAAAGAAACACAGCTATGAAAAAATTGAATCTAACCATTCATCCTACTGAGCAAGTTTGAAGGGAAGTGATTTTCCTTTTCTCTGCAAACCATTTCCAGTTACTCTGAACAGTTGGTGAAAAAAAAATTGTTGGTTTCACCACTTTATTAAGCATCTTTTGAAAGGCTATCAAAAGGGCTTCATCTATAAAATGTTGTAAAGGTATGAAAACATTACCAACTACAAAGATAGATGGTTGAAATAAAACAGGAACCGATCTTTTTTGACAATTCCTAGTCTGATAACCCTGACTGTTTCTCCCTTAAATGTACCTTCTGAGAATTTGACGTTAATCAAACCACGTTTTAAATAGACTGTTACATTAAGAAACACGCATTTGTCCTCAGAGATAATGCTGAATCTTTTTTACTCTTTATCAAAGCACATCTTAATTGACTGGCAAATTAAGAAATACATTTCCTGCATATAATGTGGAGAAAAATGTTCACAAAAATAAATAAGAGATTCATCTAAAATGATATAGCTTTATCTAGCTGCAAAGTTATACAGCTCCGCTCTGTTTGAGACTATTTCTAGTTTAGTGAGGCTGGGATCAATTTTAGCAAATATATGGCGATATAGAGAAGGTGGTAGGATTTTCTACACACAAACACAAACACATATATATGTGTGTGTATATATATACACATATATATGTGTGTATATATATATACACATATGAATATATATTATAAATAATACACATTACAACATTAATATGTTTTTCTCTTTTGACCAGGAATATTGGATTGTGTCTATATCCTGAAATGTGACATAGTAGCTCATGTCTGTAAAACAGTCCTCAATCTGTTAAGCCCCATTATTCTTAGAGAAGGAAGGGAAGTCATCCTTCAGCCCAAGATTTTTGCTGAAAAGTCTCCATGTTCAAAGCAAGGTATTATGTGTTATATTTTATGTAAAGGTAAAATGGTAGAAATAAAAATGTGCTCTTCTAGCCCTTAAGGAACATAAATTCTAATTAGTTGTTGAATATTAAATAATAAAATTTAAAAATAGCATCAATCCTTTATATTTTTATAGTACTTTGTCATTTTCAAAGTGTATTTGTAACCATCGTTCCAAGTGACCCTCACACCAACACTGTTAAGTAGGATTTGACTCAACACTGCTTTGCTAGGGTATGACTACGGAAGTAGATATTATCATTAGCTCCATTTTAGTTATAAAGTTTTTAAAAAAGAGTTTCAGAGAGGTTAGGTGACTTGCCTAAAATGACTTGCTAATAAGTGTCACAGTTTAGACTTGAATCCATTGGACGATGGGATTGTTAAATCCCCCGGCTTTGGTTGGCGGAGAAAGCCCAGAAGTCAAGAAAATTCATTTCTCCTGTGAGTCTAAATGGCATAGCCAGATCCTGACACTTCTCAAAATTAAATGCTTTTCTACGTTACCATAGTCTATTTTTCATTTCTCTGCTATATAGCACCCAGCATAGAGTGACATGTAGTATATTTAGTTAACTCTCTCTCTCTCTGTCCCTGAGACTTAAGTGTCTGAGGGCAAGGAGCAAGCAGTTTATTACTGTGTTCCCATCTCAGGGTCTTATACAGCACGTTCCGATTCTCCTCCCCGTCTAAAGATGGTATCGAGGCAAAAGCAGGTAGTTTCTCTACCCCTAGTGGGAAGTTTGCCATCTGTGCCCCTAAGGCAGCCATCAGACCTCGCCTTGACCTGAGTATCAGCTCACTCTCAGAGTTCTGAGTTGGATGCTCATTTTCAAAGCTGAGGACTCCTCTCTCTGAGTTTTCCTACTTTTCAGCAGGAGGTGAGGGAGCCCTGGTCTGCCTCCTTATTGATCCACCTCCATAACTAGTGGTCCCTGTTCTTTTAATCCCTTCAAGAATGAACAACACGCCATTCTCCGTGTTGCCTTTGGGATTATACAAGTGGGTATCCGGCTGGTGGAACTAAGACAGCAGGCACTTGTTAACATACTTCTAAGTGATGTGACTCTCATGGCTTTTCACAAAGAGATAAACTCAGAGCTAGTGCCTTCTACTTGTCCTTTAGCTGTTCAAACTGCAGCCCCTTTCTGATATCTGGCACCTGGACTGTATCCCCCTGATACGTTCATCTCTGTGTTTTTCATATTCCCATTTTCTTCTGATCTCATACCTCTATCTGGTCACTAACGTCTTTTTGTTTTCCTCTCCTCCACTGATATCTGCAACTCATTTCTTTTTTTTTTTTTTTAATTTTTATTTATTTTTTTTTCCCCCAAAGCCCCAGTAGATAGTTGTATGTCATAGTTGCACATTCTTCTAGTTGCTGTATGTGGGAAGCCGCCTCAGCATGGCCGGAGAAGCAGTGCGTCGGTGCGCGCCCAGGATCCGAACGCAGGCCGCCAGCATCAGAGCACACGCACTCAACCGCCAAGCCACGGGGCCGGCCCTCTGCAACTCATTTCTAATGCAATTTACTCTTACTTTTCATTGTTGAGTTCTTCACACACCTGCTTAACTCTATTCAAAGATTCAGAAGAATTTGACTTTTTTAATTAATAAACTTTATTTTTAGAGCAATTTTAGGTTCAGAGCAAAAGTGAATGGAAAGTACAGAAGATTCCCATATACCCTCTGTCCCCACACACGCACAACTTCTGCCACTATTGACATCTTGTACCACAGTGGTGCATTTGTTACAATCGATGGACCTACATTGACACATCATTGTCACCCAAAGTCCGTAGTTTATGTCAAGGTTCCCTATGGTGTTGTACATTCCATGGGTTTGGAAAAATTTGTAATGACATGTATCCATCATTGTAGTATCATACAGAATATTTTCACTGTGCAAAAAATCTTCTGTGCTTTTCCTGCCTGTTCATCCCTCCCTCCCGTCTAACTTCTGGCAACTACTGATCTTTTTATTGTCACCATAGTTTTGTCTTTTCCAGAACATCATATAGTTGGAATATAGTATATAACCTTTTCAGACTGGCTCCTTTCATGTAATAATATGCACTTCATATTCATCCCTGTCTTTTATGACTCAATAGATCATTTCTTTTTAACACTATATAATATTCCATTGTTTGGATATATCACAGTTTATCCATTCACCTACTAAAGCTCATCTTTGTTACTTCCAAGTTTTGACAATTATGAATATGGCCTTTTTTTAGAAAAGATGTTATAGAGACCTGACACTCTTCTGGGTACTTTTACATAGACAATAAATAACTCTCAGTACTATTTAAGACGATAACTGTTTGGAGGGGCTAGGGCTCAAAGAAGTTAGGTGACATGCCCCAAATCACCAAGTTGGTGAATATGGTTGTCAGGACTCAAATTACATATATTTTAGTATGAAGTCCACAACCCTATCTACTGCCCAGGGATGACATGCATCCCACTCCTCCACCCTCCCTTGTCAATGGTAGACATTGCTGGTTGACTACAGCATGCTTTCTTGAGAAGCCTAATTCAGTACAAGCTGCCAATACTAGTCAATTACAGTTGGCATGCAAGATGAAATCTAGTTGACATCCTTGCTTTGGAAGGGTGTCATATATCTCCTTGGAGAATAAATGTCCAACTTTTGACCACATTTTGGCTGACACCAATAAGGTATAGATTTTATTATGATTAATATAATGCCCTAATTCAGGAAAAAGCCATATATCCTTATGATCCTTATAATAACCTTCTGATACATTAGTAATAATGCTTTAATTCTGTTAACGTTATTGAAATTCAGTCCTTATCAACCTTATTCACTTCTACTTCCATGCTTAGCAACAGAGAGAATGTTCTAGCAAACATTTGGCCTTTTTTCTATTTATATATAAATGCTTCCCTCATATGCAAAGAGCTGAGTTTCAGTTACCTTTCATGCAGAACAAAGTTTCTATTATTGTTAGGACTGCAGAACAGCAGATAGAGCGTCAGAAAGAACACTCAGTCTAGGCTGCCTTGTGTTGGACACCTCACACTTTTCCCTCTCAATTAAGTTGACATTCTGAGTGTACCAATGCCGCTTAATTTTGTGTTTTCTGTTTTTAATATATGACTGCAGTCATGTTTCATAGTTTTGGTATCTTGATTTATTGAAATCTCAGATATTTCTGTTGGAGATCTATTGCCACAAATTTAGCAGCTTAAAACAACATACATTTATTATCCCATAGTTTCTGTGATTCAGGACTCCAGGCACAGCTCAGCTATGTCATCTGCTTAGGGTCGCATAAGGCAGAAATCAAGGTGTTGGCTGAGCGGTATTGTCATCTAGAGACTGGACTAGGGAAGAATCTACTTCAAGCTCACTCAGGTTTTTGGCAGAATTGCAAGTGAGCCTGCTAACAAGAGAGAGTCTTATATAATGTAATTTAATCAAAGGAGTGATAATCTATAACCTTTGTTATAGTTTCTTGGGTAAAAACAGTTAACAGGTCCTGTTCAGTCAAGGCGAGAGTATTACACAAAGACATGAAAACCAGGAGGAGGGGATAATGAAGGCCATTGTAGTCTGTCCAGCCCCAGAAACAAGGACAGTGTGATTAAAAAGGGAATTGGTGAGCATTCAGAAGACCTGGGAGCACTTCCTGGCTCTCATACTAAATAACATTTGGGATATGGGAAAAATTAGTGTTGTAGGGACTTAGTTTCTTCATCTGTTATATGAGTAGTGGATTAGATGATCCCCAAAGGTTCTATAAATTCTAACATTCTATAATAGGTATTTCCATGGAAACATAAGTTGGTAAAAGATTTGTCCAAGGTCAATGACTGAACTCTGGTTGGTTCCCTAATACACTGGTATTTACTAATTTATTCACTTCAGCAAGATGATTCAAGTGGTTCTAACACAACCATCATAAATGCATCTAAGATAACAACGAGAATATTCATATTGTCAGGATTTTTCTTCATTGATCCAATGCTAATTACTGTTTAGCATGAGGAAATCAAAACAGCAATGTATCAACGTTACTTCTCTTGGTGTCCACACACCGTAGGACGGTGGCCAGCGTGTTATAAGCACTTGGGAAATTTGTTGAACAACTGTTGTTGAACTTTCTGGGTCATCAAAGAAAGTTTTAATGGTTATTTTAGAAGTGAATAGGTTTCAGTGAATTTGACTTCTTTGAAATATCCATTGGTATTTATGATATTGTTAATACTGTTGATATATGTAACATTTACTTAATCTAAATTCTCCCTTTCCCAGAACCACTTCTTCTTCATTCTAATAACGAAAATTGGAGAAGAAGCAGTATGATGTATTTGGAATAAATTTAACTTAGTCCTTTGGAAGAGAAAAAGGAGAGGCCAAAGTTTTCTGTCTTATCAGAAAGTACTGGATGGTGCCACAGAACGAGAAGGAGAAAATACCTTGTATCTAAAACTAGCTCTTTGCTTACTTACTATGTGTCTTGGGCATATCTCTTTTCCTCCCTAGTTTTCAGTTTCTTCATCTAGAAGATGACCTAGTGATTTTCAAAGGTCCTTTCTAGCCTTAACAGTCTGTGACCCGAGTAATCTTACGTAGGTTAAATTCTGGCCCATTATTTTAGCTTAATTGTTGTGCTATGGAAGTAGAAGGAGGAACGATAGTCCACAGCCCAGAAATTGGTCCTCCAGCATTAAGGAATGGCCTAGACCTCCTGCTGCCACCCTTATATTTTAAACAAAGCTCTCTTCACCAACAGCACACAAAATTCTCATGTCCGAGAAGAGCAACTATTCATTCAAAGCTTTGACACAGTCATGAATCTTCAGCTTTCCTAGGAATATCCGGGAGGTCTAGGGCCAAGCTGATGATGACCTTCAAACTTTACTCCAAGGTTTGACTCCTACTGTGCTCATTTCCTCTGTCTTATATGCAATTCCTGATGGCTTGCTTATGCAGTCATAGACTTACCCCAGTGCCAGAGCCCATGTTAATTATGGCCAGAGGGATATTCGCAGACACTGAAAAATATCATGTAGAGGAGTCTAGAATAAATCTTGGTGACAACACCACCCAGAATACCTGGAGAAAACCAGGGTGTATGTGTAGTCTCATGAATGCCTACTAGGTGCCAGTCACCATTCTGAGGAGGAGAATTCAAAGATAAACACATTCTGCTTTTAGGATAACGTGATATAGACAGGAAAATAAATAAGTAAATACAATAAGTAGCATAGCAGAATATAGTAGGTGCTATGGTAAATGTAGGCGGAATTGCTATAGAAGCAGAGAGGAGGGGCAATGTAATCAAGCTGAGGGAAACTATAAGGAATGGCTTCCTGGAATAGGTAATGTGGCGCTAGATCTTCAAGAACAGAAAGAAGTTAGTTCACAACGGGAGGGGTGTGTGTGTGCATGTGTGTATCTCACATATGGAACAGACAGATATAAAATAACTGAAGACCTAAAGAGTAACATGAGATGGATAAAGTTATGAAATAACGTGATGGCTTCAGTAGAAAATTATAATCAATATGGCTAAAATACAGAGTGCCCTGGGGAGTGGGAGATAAGGCTTAAAGAGCCAGTGTAAGCTTGGTAAGGAAGAGCCCTGCTGGAGGATGCCAAGCCCTTTGGGTCTGGACTTTATCTTAAGGGAAATGGGGAATCTTTAAAATATTTCACCAGATAAGGTAGGTATTATAAGTATACAATATCCTCTCTCCCAGAAATTCCTCTCCTAAAAAATATCTTAAGGAAATAATTTGGATAAGTGCACAAAAAGAAATTAATGTAAGAATGTTCCTGACACGTTTTACGAAACAGTGAAAAGTTGAAAACAGCCATATAGGAGGCTTTTAAAATAATACTGTACATCCATTGGATGGACTACTATATAGACCTTCTCTTGACCTGGAGAGATATCCATAATATATTATTAAATAAACAACACGGGTTATACTACAGCTTGAAGAGTACAATCTCATCAATATGGGCGTGTGTAATTTTACATCTATTAAAGCCTATAGAATGACAAATTCCAAACCACTTGATATCCTCAGGGTTTATATCTTTTTTATACATTTCTGTTTTGTATGGGTTTTTACAATGAAGAAAAACAAAAAAGGTATTTCCATTTTTAAAAGAATTTTATACCAGGAAGATCACTGTAGCTTACTATAGGGATTGGTATGGAAGAGTTTATTAGTTGAGCAAAAACTGAAGTGCACGGTAACAAAGATGGACAAATTACAGTGTTTCAGACAAGATATAAATTGATTTCCCTCTCACGTAGCAATTCAAGTTAAGTAGAGAAAGTAGGCTTTGAGTTCACAAGCCACCAGGGACCCAAGCTAGCAGGGCAGGTGTACTATCCTCAGAACTGGTGTCTCCGCTTTTCCAGGCTTGCCATTTCCAGAGAGTGGGAATGAACAGGGAGGAAGGGAGTCCAGGACAAGAGTCTCTTAAGATGACTTGGAATCAGCACACATCACTTCCTCTTATGCTCATCAGGGAGGATTTAGTCACAGAATGAATTGAGGGTTGAGGGGAAGGGTTATCAGTGAGCAGTCTGCCACAAGGAGCAAAGAATTCGAGATGGGGAGATTGGTTTGCAGGCTGACATAAACATCAAGCTAAGAGACAAGTTTTTCTTTTTGCTGTTATTTTTTGTTTATAAATGAGCCTCAGGTGCATAGATACGGATTAATTGTCATCCTTGGTTCCCAGTATATGCTCTTATCATTGGTTCATACAAAGTTCTCATCCGTTGTTTATTACAAAATAAATATTATAAAAAAAATATTATAAAATAAATCACCACCCTACATAAAAACTAAATTGGTAGGGTTTGCCATATACAGTTGTCCCCCCTTGTCTTTGGTTTTGCAGTCTGGAAATATTAAATAGAAAATTCCAGAAATAAACAATTCATGAGTTTTAACTTGTACATCGTTCTGAGTAGCGTGATAAAATCTCACGCCATCCTGCTCCGTCCTGCCCAAGACATGAATCATCCTTTTGTCCAGCATATCCACACTGTATACACTATCTACCCACTAGTCACTTAGTAGCCGTCTTGGTTATCACATCAACTGTCATGGTATCTCAGTGCTTGTGTTTAAGAACCCTTATTTTACTTAGTAATAGTCCTCAAGTGCAAGAGTAGTGACGCTGGCAATTTGGATACGCCAAAGAGAAGCCGTAAAGTGCTTCCTTTAAGTGAAAAGAACATAGTATATACAGGGTTTGGTACTATCCGCAGTTTCAGGCATCCCCTGGGAATCTTAGAATGTATCCCCCTCAGATAAGGGGGGGCCTACTGTAATAAAGTACCCCAAACCTCAGTGGTTTAAAATAACAATGATTTTTTAGTTCATGATTCTGTGGGTCAGGAATTCGCCTGAGCTCACCTGGGTGGTTCTTGCAGTTGGGATAGGTTTGGCTGGATGGTCTAAGCTAACCTTACTCAGAGTTGTCTGGAGGTTGGTCCTGACTGTTAGTTTGTACTGGTTGTCAGCTGGGGTAACAGGGCTGGCTGGGCCATGTTTATCTACCCTGCTAGTTTAAGTGTATTCACACAGCAGTGGTTGCAGTGTTCCCAGGATCAGAGAGAGAGGGCAAGCTCAATATTCCAAGTCAGCTTCCATCATATTTGCTCTTATCCCATTAGCCAAAGCAAGTCATTTACCAAGCCTGTAGTCAGTGTGGGAGAGGACTACCCAAGGGTACAGACACAAGAAGGCATGGACATCTTAAGGCCATTACTATAGCAATCTACCATAGTGGATAAAACCTACATCGACATGGGTGGTCCTCACCTATCCCATCCCTCTGCCTCCCTCCACCCAAGATAACACTACCTTGAATCTTGTGTTCATCAATCCCATGTTTTCCTTTATATAAAACTTTTTTGTTGTTTTACTTGTTTTTAATTTTATTTAAAAAAAATGTATCATGAAGTATATAATCTTTTGGGATCACTTTTCAATATAATACGATATTGCTACAATACTATATTGTAGTGTATAACCATAGGTTATTTGCCTTGGCTCCTGTATAGGATAATATTTCATTATATGAATGTACCATATTTCATCCATCCTTTCATCTCAGGATGCCATTTGGATTGTGTCCAAGTTTTTGCTCCTGTAGACAGTACTGCTGTGAACATTTCTTGAACATATCTTCTGTTATACATGCAAGTGTTTCTCTCGGATATATCTGGGAGTGAAATTGTGAATATTCAATGTTACAAAATAATGCCAAATTATTTTCCAAAGTGGTTGTGCCAATTTACATTCTCACCAGCAAAGTATAAGAGATCCTATTGATCCATAGCTTCTTCACAACTTAGTATAATATTGAAAGGCTTCTTAATTTTTACAATTTAAAGGGGTGTAAAATTGTATCTCATTGTGACTTTGATGACAGTGATTATATGAGTTGTCCTTAGTCACTACCCTTGATAGCAGGACACCAGAGCCTGGATCTGGGCCTACTTTATACCCTGGTCTCAGTCCTACACCAGCTTAGCTCTAGCTTCTCCTGTTTCTCTGACACCACCTGAGATTGAAGACCCATGAGGCCCCATGACTACCCCCAGTATAGTTATGACATAAAGCTCCTTCCAAATCTGAGAGTCTGCTTTTTTATTTCTTTTCTTTCAAAGCTTTCTTCATCCAGTAGCCTAGGGCAGGGAAAAGACATGAGCTCTGGAATTGAACAAAACTGGTATGAATTGCACTTCCTATACTTAACTAGCTGTGCAACCTTGAATAAGTTATTTAACAACATTTCTCTGCCCCAGCTTTCTTACATGTAAAGAAAATATAACAATTCTCATTCTGTTGTGAGTGTTATATATGGTGACATATGCAAGAGGACATGCAACAGTTGGTGCACAATAGGTGCTCTACATTGAAGCACTGCCAATGACTCAGCAATTCCTCTCTCTTGGTTCCAAGTGAAAGGAGCCAGCCTGTCGCAGCATCAGGATGAGACAGGTTAGCCTTGTCTGAGGTTAAATAGCTGTTTCAGTATTCATTCATGTCAAATGAAATTGTGATTTCACTGTGGCTCATGAAACTATAGTCAGATGTGACAAATTCAATCAGCAAATTTTTAGGCAAAGTCTCAATGATTATAATGTAGGTCGTTAGTAACTATTCCACCAGCACATGAAATATGACAGATCTCCATGTTAGGCGTTTTCATAACTAGCCTTAACAACAAGGAAAATAGGGCAATTAAGTCCCCTCAGTGCTACTTTGCTCCAAAAGAGAGGGGCAGTGGGGTGGAGGGATGTGGGGTGCAATATACCAGACATTGTATTCCCCTGAGGGTCAGGAGACCTGTCTTGTGAACCTAGCCTTGCCATGAAATCATTGGGTGATTGTGAAAATATCTTGACTTCTCTGGGTCTCAGTTTCCTGAGAAAGTTGATAAATACACATTTGATAAATGTTTGCTGAGTTGAAATAAATTGGATCTGAAAATGGCAATGTTGGACTAAGCCATGCCCAGGATCCCTAATTATCTCCTACGTATTCTGCATACCTCAGCTGAAGCAACATCTTCTCCTCCACCAAGTCTCCTCTGCCTGCCCCGGGCTGGCAAGCCCCTCTTCACAAGCCCACAGCCTCCTGTTGAAGCCCTTTTCAAAGAACTCAGGGCCGTAAAATGGTCCAATGAGGCCTGAAAGAAGATGCAAAAGTAATTGTAGTTTCCTAAGAATCCACGTTTGCACTACAAGTGATGGTTAGAGGCTGGGAATGCCTGGATTCTATAAATGAATGGTTCATGGTGAGTGAGGTGCAAGCCCATTTGCTACATTCTGTGGACCCCTTCCTGTTGTCGCATGGGTCTGCCTTATGGGTAAGTGGCCTTTCCCTGAGATAATCTTGTTATCTCAAGCTAAATCAGACATTGCTGTTACAGCAACCTTGATTTGTGTTTAGGATACTCCTGTTAAAGAATTGTTTGGTGGTCTGTCATTTCAACTCACCAAGACCCAGACAGGTATGAAAGAGACATTAAAGCATAACTATGTCTCCTCAATTTAATGCAAGGCAATAGGATCTAAACCTGTATCCCAAGACTAGGGTTCTAATCCCAGCTCTTCTACCAATAGCCTATATGATTTTCAGTGATTCATCTCTGTTCTCTGGGCCTCAGTTTCCTTATTTAGAAAACAGGGATAATAATATCTGTTCTGCCTCCTCTGCAGGACCATTGAGAGGCTCAAAGGAGATAATGAATGTGATATTGCCATGGTGTTGCATTGGGGGTTGTTATTATCATGGACCATTTCCATCTGTTTCTGTAGTGGTCCCTGGTTCCAAGCTCCGGAGAGCCCTCACGAATCCTTAGCTGATAGGACACTGTCATAACTATTGTGTGGATACTTTATGTTTACACAGCACTTACTCAGAGGAGCTAAAGGCAATGGAGCTTCTCTTCTGCACCATCCCTGGGGGAACTCTCATAGTATAACTGCTCAGAGTTCAGACATATTTTGCAGGATAATGAGCTCAAATTCTCTTCTGGTTGGTTTCAGCCCATTTCCCCTGTTCAATTCCCTGGGACCATACTTCTCTCTCCAGCAGTGGGGAGAGCAGGACTGGTGCCAGATTATCCAATTACAGAAGCTGAGAAGACTATCGCTGCTACACATTGTGCAAATATATTTTGATCAGGGTCCTGATACTGATTTCTGGGACGTCACATTGCATTAGTGATGTGCATTCTCTTCTCCACCGCGAGTTACGTGACTCCACTCCTTCTCATGGAAAGAGACAGGCTGCATTCTAACTGGGATGTGAAGAATACACTTTGGTTCCTTTGCAGCCATATACCATAGTGATTAAAAGCATATATTTTGTATTCCAAGGGAACCGAGATTGAAATTTGTCTTTGCTATATACTAGTTATATGACCTTCCACAAGTCAGTAAACGTCAGTTTCCTTCTACGTAAAAAGGGGTAATAAGTTATACCCTCACAGGGTTGTAGTAAGTACTGAGTGACCTAATTTATGTAAAGTGTTTAATACAGTGCTTGGCACATAGTAAAAACTCAATACTAGTAGGTACAATTATTACTATATTATAATGTAACCTACATTATCTCATTCCCAACTTGGGTTTCAATGGCATTCAAATACAATTTATTTTGTCAATTAATTGAATAAGCACTTGAATGCCTTCTTGACAGGAAGTCTGATATTATCTCTTGAATTCTTTCCTAATATTCCACATCTCCCATATGGATTGTCCAAGAACACTGGGGTATATTAAAACCAAGAGAGAGACCCAGAGTCTGATCAGTCTCCTTCTGCCATCGCTTCTTGCTGCTGCACGGTGCCGCTGTGTAAGATGGGCTCTGCACAGCCTGAACTTGTCCTGTGCCCCAAGAATGCTCTTGTGAGCCAGCTTCAGTCTGTTTGCCTTCAGCCCCATTCTCACCCTACTCCTGCTCTGCTCTGAATTGTAAGGTGGAGGGGCTGATTACAGCAGGCAGGATTTTCCAGGTCTCTATGTCAGCTGGCTTCTAAATGGCTTCAGCCAATGGGAGGCACTAGTGGGAGATTAGAAAGAAGGTGAATGGAAGAAGGAGTGTTTCTTCCCCTTCCTCTCTGCAGCAGACTCCTGGGTCAGATAACACCTCCTACTTCCCTCCCCTTGATTTTTCTGCTATTGCTAATCTCGAGGTCACCCCACAGTGCTCCACTTGGCTTCTCAGCTGCTCCACCATTTGCATAACAAATTCCCCATATTAAGATTGGGATGGTTCCTGTTTCCCTGAACAGACCCTGACTGTACAGTTTGCTGGACCCCTGCTAGTTCCATGGGGGTCTCCTGTACTAGCTCCAAGGTTACAGCTTTCACTGTCCATGCTTGACGCTCGTCTATTGCTTGCATGAACACGACACTGAGTGAAGATTCCTGAGTCCTGAGGAGCTCCCAGCCTCAGCCCTGGCAGTGCTGGACCCAGGGCTCTCCTACACCCCTGTGTCCTGTGCAGAGCCAGGGTCACCAGCCACCCTCCCCAGTTTCCTGGGGAATTCTCCTTAGCAAATCTTGGCCAAGATTTTTCTACTTTTAATTTCTGAAACGGGGGGTTTGGGGTCATGCTCCCTCTATCCTCTGAAGGCTCTGATATCCTTTTGCAAATTAATGTGTCATGTCCCCAGCACCCAGCTCTATATGACAAAGGCCATAAAATTTTCTACTTCATTCTTTCCCCAGGGCAATGGATGCTGAATGCCCTGCCCTATAATTGCATAACTAAACGAGGCCACCAGCAAAGAGATCTTCTAAGGACCCACTGGTACTGGCCACTGAAGATGAAACTAGAGCTCAGCTATCACCTTCTCCATGAAGCCTGCCTTGCTTCTTCTAGGCAGCATTTAATCACACACCCCTCCCTGCTACCGTAATTCCCTGTTCACACATCTGTTATAGCACCTGACATTGTGTTTATAATTATGCGTATGAGTGTGTGCATATGTCTTGTCATTCGATGGAACGTGAACTCCGTGAAGATTGGGAGTGTGTCTGTGTCCCATGTGCCTGCTATAGTGCCTGTCCCAGAGGAGGTATATGTTTAATATACTATATGTTTAATAAATGAAAGAGAGAATAAATGAATGACTGAGTCATGCACTCATTAATTAATGATTAGATGAATGAATAGTTGAATGAATGAATGAATGAAATTCAAGGAAGTAAATGAAAGAGGAAGATAGAGGTGTGCATGATGCCTAGAGAATTAACAGCATGGCGGCAGTTCCAGATCTGAGATTGTTTATGCTCATGCTTTAAACTCCCACACCGGGGGCCTGCATCACAGGTCTGTTTGAAAGAACAAATGGGAAATACGAAAACCCTTTTACAAAGTTATGAGAGCTTTCCAAAATTATAAGACCGCGACTCATGTCCTGCTTCTCCAGATTGCGTTCCCTGCTGCCTTCACCCCACTCACCTAAGGATCATCTGCTAAAGGCCATTTGGTCCTCACAACGGTGACAGCTGGGGATGTTCTTCCTGCTTTTTATAGATAAGGAGACATTAAGTAAATTGGTCCAGGATTCCCTAATTTGTTAAGTGGTCTAGTTTGGATTTGCACCCAGATCTCTGCAAAGGCTGGGGTGGCCTTTCTCTCCTCCCCCAGGCTGCCTTTACTGAAATGTACTGTTCCCCACAATATGCAGGGCTATGATTTATCTGTGCAGCTAAGGGGAAGAATGTGGCTGCCTGATATGTATTACTGGACAGGGACACTGCTTTGGAGAATGTTGTTCTACATGAAAGGGAAAATGGAGGAAAAAACACATACCAGAGATTTCCACGAGGTACCTGCTGAAAGCCTCAGACACAGAATTGTACAGGCACATGCTGTCTTTTAAGATTTTAATCCTCTTTTGGGTGTTTTTTTAGGTCAATTGATTTTTTCCCCCTGAGAAGCTGCTTGAGTACCATCTGTCACTCACTAAATTCTATGGCAGGTTTACAGCAGCTGTTTCAAGAAAGTGTCCCTATGCCTGTCACTTGCCATGTCCACCTGTGGTCACAGAGTATTGGTCAGAGCAGAGATCCAATTCTCGTCCCACTGCTAACTCACTTATTCATTTCTTCACTCTTATCTCACACATTCACTCCCCTACTCACTTGCCACTGGTGCAGATCTTGCATCAGGCTGTGGGCATGGAGAAGTCACTCATTCACTCAGCCGCTCTCTCACCCATTCATTCATTTGTTCCATAAACTCCTCCTAAGCTCTGGAGGTGCGCAACGCCCATGAGCAGACAAACTTGGACACAGATAATTACAGTAGCATACTCTATGAATCTTCATAAAAGTTAACTGTAACAACATGTGGTGGGAGCATTTGGGAGGGAACAGCCAGCCTAGCTCTGCCCAGCAGAGAGGAGGAAGGTGTTACTAAGGAAGAGAATTTCGAGTTAGTCTTAAGAAATGAATTAGGGATGCCCCCTGTGCAGATGGAAAGAGCGAAGTGGATGCAGGTGGAGGAAAGATGCTACAGCCAGGCTGGGAGGTTTGAGAGGCTCAAGTCCTCGGGGACCATCCTCCAATCCCTGTGGGGGAGGGAGGGGAACCTGGGAGGATATTTATGAAAGCAGCTGCATGCCAGGCTAAGGAGGCTGAACTCACCCCATACACAGAGGAGAGCCATCAGAGTTTTAGGCACGATGGCGTGCCTGAAGTACCAAACAGGAGCTCTTTTGAGGGATCTACTGGGGACAGCCACTCCCCTTCCCTATTTCATTTTTGCTCAATCTGGAATTCCTGCTTCCTGTCAGTCACATGACACGGCATCCAGGGCAAGATTCTGAACTTCATCCCTGGTAGCTTCGGCATTGCATTAAACACAGACGCCCACACCAACATCTCTTTCAGATACAGCAAAGCACAGGCTAGGAGGAAGCTTGGTCCTCACCACAGCCTTTGTGAGAACCAGCTCCTGTCTTCAGTCTCAATTATCTCATTTGAGGTTTTCTCACTTTGATTAAGCAACTCTCTCCTCCTAGAATGCCCTCCTTCCTACAAATTCTTCAGGTTTATACAGTTTTCTAACTAGCCTAATGGATAAGATTATGTTCTTCTTTAAGCTCCCAGAACCCTTTACCCTGTGGAAGTCACTTCTGCCTGGAGACAGAGTCATGGGCAATAGAGAAGCATAGTCTTTCCTGGAATGCAAATTCCAGCCACCAGCCTTATGACCTGTATATTTCCTGGACCTAGATAGCACCTGGCTTTTAGGGGCTGCATAAAAATCCTGCAGTGACCTGAGCACAGACTCAGGAGCCAGTCAGAGCTGGTTTCCAATCCTGACACTAGCATTTCCTGAGTGTTATTGAACACTAAATCAAGTCATTTGACCTGGCTGATTCTCAGGCAGCATTGACGGTTGAGAGATCGTGGAGCTTAGGACCCAGCCCAGGCTCTAGGACAAGGAGGTGCTTGATAAATGGAGTCTGCTAACAAATGCTCTTTCTCTTCCTTCTCTCCTCTTCACCCCTTGCAACACGGGAGCTTATGTTTTTCTGCTCACTAGATGCCTGTAGGATAAAAATCTAAAAATCAAAAATCTACATAAACTAGATTACAGAACTCTAACAGACCCCCTCCATCCCCATGAAAAAATGATCGCAGGGAACAAAAATACATAATCAAGGGGAGAGAGAAATGTCATGCAAAATTGCCGTCTTGGAATAAGAGGCGAGCCGCCCCGGGATCTTGCCCATAATCACTTCATGGAGACATGTGCAGCGCTGCGTCGGGCCTGGAGTATATTATGGACCCCTGCAGACACTGAAATTTTGTGAGCTGTAGGTTGCAGGAACCCACAGAGCTGGGAAAGCAGAGGTTTAATGGTATTTTAAATGTTTTGACTATACAGAAAGCAGAATCTGCAGTCTAATCGTTTTCAGAATACTTGATACGCTGTAAGCAACCGTAGGTCCCATGTACTCCCAGCCCTCCGCACTCAGAGCAGCGCAAGTTCAAGCAGAGTGCCTACTGTGTGCCTGGTGCTTATATTCATTGACTTTCTTCAATCCTCCCAACAGTCCTGAGAGGTAGGTGTTCTGAGCTACACCTTTGGGCCTGGAAAATAACCGATGTTCTCAATCTCTTCTCCAACCACTATCCCTTAAGGGTCACCTCATGAAACACTTCCATGGGGTTTCACAGAATACCTGAACTCTGGAATGTGAGTGTCCAAAAATTATGTTATTATAAAAATACTTCTCAACTGTGTTAAAATTAAATCATTCAGCACACCCATGTTCATACCATTCTTCATAATAGCCAAAAGGTGAAACAACTCAAGTGCCCATTGATGGATGAATGGATAAGCAAAATGTGGTATATACATGCAATGGAATATCACTCAGCCTTAAAAAGGATGGAAATTCTGACACATGCCACAACATGGAGGAACGTTGAAGACATTATGCTAAATAAAATAAACCAGTCACAAAAGACAAATACTCTGCTTCCATTTATATGAGGTAGTTAGAGTAATCAAATTCATAGAAACAGCAAGTAGAATAGTGGTTGCCAGGGGCTAGGTGGAGGGGGCAATAGGGAGTTGTTGTTTAATGAGTAGTTTCTGTTTTGCAAGATGAAAAAGTTCTGGAGATTGGTTGTACAATAATGTAAATATACTTAACAATACTGAACTGTACACTTAACAATGGTTAAGATGGTAAAGTTTGTCATGTGTATTTTACTACAATTAAAAAAAATAAATCGTTCAAAACTTTGGCACTTGATTGTGTCAAGATAATTTACCCAGCTCTTAATTGTGTTTTGTTTCCTCTGAAGTGGAAAAATGGACAGATGGCAAGAATGGGGCTATTAGTGACAGTCTCTTTCTGATCCTGTCCCCATTCTAAGGAGGAGGCCAAACTTGTTGTTCCCTCACCCCAGGCTCTTCCTGGCTTTTATGAAAGCTAGTTCTTTAAGGTGATTATACTCATTGTTTAGACAGAGAAAGAAACAAAGAGAAGGTTCTGGAAGGCCGTGGAGGAAGGACAGACAGGTCTGGACCTGCAAGTCCTAGGTATCTTGGGAAACTCTCAGCCTTTCAATTGGGCCCCCCACCCACTGAAGGCAGCAGAACCTTTGTCGAGGCTGGGAGATCAAGAAGCCTGGACTCTGGCTACCAGGACTCTGGCCTTCGCAAAGGCCCAGGTGCCCAATGTGATATAAAAGAAGCAGAATTACTGAAATCAGAAAGGTCATGAGGCCGTTGGCAAGTACCTTTTTAAGCATGGCTGATGTGGCCTAAATTCCCGAGAGGCTATACTCTGCAGAAGACTACTGGAACCCTCAGGGCTGCAAACTCCAACGTTTACTGAGATTGGATTTTCCTTCAGCTTCCTGAGATCAAAGTTGTGTTTAAAGTTATGTTCAAAGTTGCGTTTAATTTGATTTTAGAAAATTAAGTGATGTGACATTTTTTGTACAACTGATTTTAAGGGGACACATTGATAGCCACTAAAATTTATTCTCAATAAATTATTTGCACATACCTTCCTATTGATCTTCTAGATGCATCTTAAGGCTTGATACTTCAACTGCTCTAAACAAGCATTCAGGACCGCCCACACACACTGCACTCCCAGATGCCCCACTGTACTGCCACTCCCCAGCTCAGGAACAGAACTCCCCGCTACTGGAACAGAACTGACTCTTCCCTGACTGGTTCAGGCTCCTGTCTTGATGGTAGGTCCCTCAGGGGTTTGCTATTCACTCTTCTACATTTTCCTCACCAGCCTGCCCCTCTTCTGTTATCTCATGTGAAGATTCCCTCTTCTAGACCCCAGCCCTGGAGACCCCAAGTCTTTCTTTGTCCTTTAATAAATGTCACATCAATTTGATTCACCCCAGCCCTCACCCTTTCACCTCCATTCCCCCCAAACACACATTTGCGAGAGGGGGAAGAGCTCTTAAAGGAAATCGAAGCTCAAATAAGTTGCCCAAAGTCGTCTGGGATAGCAGGAAAACCAGGAATATAAAATAAAGTCCAACTGGCTCCAAAGCTTGTATTCTTGCTTGAATACCAAGCTGCCTTGACAATCCAGTGACTCACACAGAGTCACACAATCAATGCCGATTAAATAGTTCTGTGTTTCTTAGAGTCAAATATCTAAGTAATGAAAAATACCAATAACCTTCCATGAATGATGAATGAGTGTGTGTCAGGTTCGTGTCTCATTGCAGGGGAAGGCACATTGGGACACAGAGTATAAAACCTTCTTCTGCTACTAAGTGGCCATGTGACCTTGAGCAAGGCACTTAATCTCTCTGGTTTTCAGCAATCTCTTCTGCAAAATGAGTATTTGCAATTCAGCGGTCCCTAAGAACATTCCTAATTTGTAATTTTGGTAGCCCTAGTACTAGCCAGTCTCTGATACCCTAAACCAAGGACAAAGCTCTGACCAGAACAAGGCCTGTAGCACTCCCCTAAGCCTTCTCGGCCATGGATGGGTGCTCCTCAGAAACGATGTCATTTCTGCAGGAAAGGCCGGGGTTTGTCAGGCTGCCACCCAGAATATCATCTATCTTCTTACCTCCGTGAGCAAAACACATCCATCTCTGTCACATGAATATTTCCTCCCTTCTCCCAGACACAGCAACCTGGTCATCACACCACGATGACTTAGTTTTTCACTCTTCACTAAGTCAAGAGGAACTCAATTGTAACTCAATATTTGTTATCTGGACACGGTGTGGCATCATTTAAGCAATATCCCATAAGCTACACTTTAAGTCTATTTCCTTCCTCCCTTCCTTCTTTCTCTCTACCTCCTTTCCTCTTCTTTCTCTCTTTCTCCCTCCCTTCCATTCATTTATTCTCAAACATTTGCCTGGGTGGAGATCTAGGTACCAAAGTCCCTGCCTTCAAGGAGCTCAGAGTTCAGCGTGGGAGAAAGTTGAAACAGGAAGGGGTGCCCAGGGAAGATCTGGGCTGGGGCAGAGGGAAGGGTTAGTTTTGTGGTGGGAGCTGGGGGAGGGCAGGTCCAAAAACATTTCCAGGACAACTGGAATATCAAGATGGTGACAAAAGGTAGGGAAGTGTTTGCCAGATTAATGACAGGTACAGTGGGGGTAGGTTGGGCTTTCTAAGCAGAGCGTTCAGCCTGCACACAGTCACAGAGGAAGACCTCTCAGAGAGAAAGACTGGATTGGAAATGTGAGCTGAGTTCATTCACAGCAACTATGTGGGTGTGTCAGGGCTGCCCCTCCCAATCCCGCTCCCCCTAGATGGGAACAACTTTGCCTCTAAGCCATTTTCATTTGATACATTTTTCTTTTAAAAAAGTACCTATTTATTCTTGTGAAATCGTATGTGCATGAATTTATGTGTGGGTGTGTGTCACATGAAAGACTGGGGCACTTGACTCTAGCTGTGTCCCTTTCTGGTTAGAGGAGCCTGCTTTCTGCATGCGAGCTGATCCTGAGACATACGGACCAGACGCGGGACCAGACAGGCTGTAGCTTCAGGCAGGATCTGAACCCAGGTCCCTCTGTCTCCGACAACCTATTCTTCCAGCTGCCAGCTACCAGTTCTAGAACCTGGAGGAGGTGAATTAATGCCTCTGAAATGCAAGCTCCTCATTTGTAAAACTGGAAAAATAAGTACTACCTCAGAACCTTTTTGTGAGGATTTATGAAATGACTTGCACACAGCTATAGCTTTCTAATTCGTCTCCCTGCACTCACGCCTGTCCTCTTATCTGCTCTTCACCACCGGAGTGATCTTTTCAAAACACAAATCTTAGTTTCTCCCACCTCCTGTCTTCACATGCTTACAACTTCCAGCAGGGTCCTGTTTCTTGAAGGATAAGTACTGAAGTCCTATCATGGCCAACAGAGGGCTCAAGTCAGACATTACACTCGCACCATACTCTCATCAGTTCCTTCAATGCTCTGTGTCCCTTGAACCACTGGGCCTTTGCAACCCTCCTGCTAAACTCATACTCGTCTGGCAGAGCCCACACATATGAGACATCATCAGGGAAACCTCTTTGGGGACCCACAAGAGTCTCATAAGTGTTCGCATGACACCAGGTCACCTTCCTCTTAGCTCTTACCGCGCTGTGATCAGATACTTATTTGATTAATTCTGTCTCCCCACCAATTATAAGGTCCATCATATACATATCAAACATATACTGTTTGTTTGGTTTACCATTTGAATCTTCACTCCTGGTGCAGTGTCTAGCACATAATGGACATTCGCTAAATATGATGAATGATGTTCACTAAGTTAGATTCTTCTACCTAACAGAGAGAGATGACATGTCAGGAGGCAGTTGTTACTGGTCTGGTGTCTGAGGTTTACTTTGCAGATGGAGAAACTCCACTTTGTCAGCAGAAGCCAAACGGAGCCACGTTCAAGGGAACTGGTTCACAAGGGACTGAATAACATAGATCAAAATGTCAAAATTTTCGTCTGTAGCAAGAGGACTGTTGCTCACATATTCTATATGCTAACTGGATATGATATGTGGCCAAAATAGGAGGAAGAGGAAACAAAGGAGGAAGAAAAGGAACAGGAGGAGGAGGGGAGATAATAGAGTTGAAAGATACCAGGTTTTGTAAAACTAATAATTTAAAAAAATAGTGCCCCTATTGAGCACTTTACCTAATCACTATTGATGAGGATGATGATGACAATAACAATAGTAATGAGGCAAATAGCAATTGCATTCACTGAATGCTTATCAAGTACCAAGTTTTCTGCTAAGAGCTTCATTTTAGTCTTTATTACTCTTCACCACAACCCTGTGAGACAGGTATAGATTGGCATCTCTGTGCAGACGAAGAGACTGAAGCTCAGAGAAGTTAAGAAAGTTGCCCATTGTCACACAGCTAAGAAGTGTTGGGGCAGATTTAAACTGATATCTGACTACAGAATCTGAATGTTTTACGCACTTTAGTCGACTAGATCTACAACTTGTGGCTGAGTACATTGGCAAGTATATAACCTCTCTCAGCTTCAGTTCCCCTTCTATAATAGAAATTCCCATCCATTTTCCCTGCATAATTTTGTGACAATTAAAAATGCTGTTGTATAGGGCCGGCCCGGTGGCGCAAGCGGTTAAGTGCGCGTGCTCCGCCGCGGCGGCCCGGGGTTCGCTGGTTCGGATCCCGGGCGCGCACCGACGCACTGCTTGGTAAGCCATGCTGTGGCGGCGTCCCATATAAAGTGGAGGAAGATGGGCACCGATGTTAGCCCAGGGCCGTCTTCCTCAGCGAAAAAAGAGGAGGATTGGCGGATGTTAGCTCAGGGCTGATCTCCTCACAAAAAAAAAAAAAAAAAAAAAAAAAATGCTGTTGTATAGAAAAGTGCTTCATAACGTAAAGCGCTAGGTAGAGATGAGAGGCTAGAATTATTGACATCACAGATTCAATGAGAGTTTTGAGAATCTGGATATTTTACATTGAAAAGATGCAGCCCATATGTTTATATGAAAACTATATTGTTGCATGGTTACTATCTTACTATGTGTCAGTCACCATACCTAGCACTTTACATGACTATTTAATTTTAATTTTTAAAATCATTCTATCTATCTATCTATCCATCTATCTATCTATCTATCCATCTATAATTAATTTGCTGGGCCGCGTGGTTAGTCGTTTAGTGGTTAAGAGCGTGCGCTCCAATACTGGCGGCCCGGGTTCGGATACCGGGCACGCACCAATGCACCACTTCTCCCGCCATGCTGAGGCCACATCCTACACACAGCAACTAGAAGGATGTGCTACTATGACATACAACTATCTCCTGGGGCTTTGGGGAAAAAAAAAAGAAGGAGGATTGGCAATAATGTTAGCTCAGAGCCAGTCTTTTTTTTTTTTAATTTTTTGTTTATTGCAGTAACATTGGTTTATAACATTGTAAAAATTTCAGGTGTACATCATTGTACTTCTATGTCTGCATGGACTACATCATGTTCACCACCAAAATACTAATTACAACCCATCACCACACACATGTGCCAAATTATCCCTTTCACCCTCCTCCCTCCCCCCTTCCCCTCAGGTAACCACCAATCCACTCTCCGTCCCTATGTGTTTGTTTATTGTTGTTATTATCTACTACTTAATGAAGGAAATCATACGGTATTTGACCTTCTCCCTCTGACTTATTTCACTTTGCATTATACCCTCAATGTCCATCCATGTTGTCACAAATGGCTGGATTTCATCGTTTCTTATGGCTGAGTAGTATTCCATTGTGTATATATACCACAGCTTCTTTATCCATTCGTCCCTTGATGGGCACTTAGGTTGCTTCCAAGTCTTGGCTATTGTGAATAGCGCTGCAATGAACACAGGGGTGCATGTACCTTTGTAAATTGGTGTTTTCAAGTTCTTTGGATAAATACCCAGCAGTGGAATAGCTGGATCATATGGTAGTTCTATCCTTGATTTTTTGAGGAATCTCCATACTGTTTTCCATAGTGGCTGCACCAGTTTGCACTCCCACCAGCAGTGTATGAGAGTTCCCTTTTCTCCACATCCTCTCCAACACATATTGTTTCCTGTCTTGTTAATTATAGCCATTCTGACGGGCGTGAGGTGATATCTCATTGTAGTTTTGATTTGCTTTTCCCTGATAGTTAGTGATTTTGAACATCTTTTCATGTGTCTGTTGGCCATCTGTATATCTTCTTTGGAGAAATGTCTGTTCAGGTCTTTTGCCCATTTTTTAATTGGGTTGGTAGTTTTTTTGTTGTTGAGATGCATGAGTTCTTTATATATTTTGGAGATTAAGCCCTTATCAGATGTATGGTTTGCAAATATCTTCTCCCAATTGTTAGGTTGTCTTTTCGTTTTGTTGATGGTTTCCTTTGCTGTGCAGAAGCTTTTTAGTTTGATGTAGTCCCATTTGTTTATTTTTTCTATTGTTTCTCTTGCCCGGTCAGATGTGGTGTTTGAAAAGATGTTGCTAAGACCGATGTGGAAGAGCGAACTGCCTATGTTTTCTTCTAGAAGTTTCATAGTTTCAGGTCTTACATTCAAGTCTTTAATCCATTTGGAGTTAATTTTTGTGCATGGTGTAAGGTAAGGGTCTACTTTCATTTTTTTGCATATGGCTATCCAGTTTTCCCAACATCATTTGTTGAAGAGACTTTCTTTTCCCCATTGTATGTTCTTGGCTCCTTTGTCAAAGATTAGCTGTCCATAGATGTGTGGGTTTATTTCTGGGCTTTCGATTCTACTCCATTGATCTGTGTGTCTGTTTTTGTGCCAGTACCATGCTGTTTTGGTTACTATAGCTTTGTAGTATATTTTGAAATCAGGGAGTGTGATACCTCCAGCTTTGTTCTTTTTTCTCAGGATTCCTTTAGCTATTCGGGGTCTTTTGTTGTTCCATATAAATTTTAGGATTCTTTGTTCTATTTCTGTGAAAAATGTTGTTGGAACTTTGATAGGGATTGCACTGAATCTATAGATGGCTTTAGGAAGTATGGACATCTTAACTATGTTAATTCTTCCAATCCAAGAGCACGGAATATCTTTCCATTTCTTTGTGTCTTCTTCAATTTCTTTCAGAAATGTTTTATAGTTTTCGGTGTACAGATCTTTCACCTCTTTGGTTAAGTTTATTCCTAGGTATTTTATTCTTTTTGTTGCAATTGTAAATGGGATGGTATTCTTAATTTCTCTTTCTGCTACTTCGTTGTTAGTGTACAGAAATGCAACTGATTTTTGTATGTTGATTTTGTATCCTGCAACTTTACCATATTCGTTTATTACTTCTAAAAGTTTTCTGGTGGATTCTTGAGGGTTTTCTATATATAAAATCATGTCATCTGCAAATAGTGACAGTTTCACTTCTTCCTTTCCAATTTGGATCCCTTTTATTTCTTTCTCTTGCCTGATTGCTCTGGCTAGGACTTTCAATACTATGTTAAATAAGAGTGGTGACAGTGGGCATCCTTGTCTGGTTCCTGTTCTTAGAGGGATAGCTTTCAGTTTTTCACCATTGAGGATGATATTAGCTGTGGGTTTCTCATATATGGTCTTTATTATGTTGAGGTACTTTCCTTCTATACCCATTTTATTCAGAGTTTTTATCATAAATGGATGCTGTATCTTGTCAAATGCTTTCTCTGCATCTATTGAGATGATCATGTGATTTTTGTTCTTCATTTTATTAATGTAGTGTATTACGTTGATTGATTTGCAAATGTTAAACCATCCCTGCATACCTGGAATAAATCCCACTTGATCATGGTGTATAATCTTTTTAACGTATTGTTGTATGCGATTTGCTAGTATTTTGTTGAGGATTTTCGCATCGATGTTCATCAGTGATATTGGCCTGTAATTTTCTTTTTTTGTGTGTGTTGTCCTTGTCTGGTTTTGGTATCAGGGTAATGTCTGCTTCATAGAATGAGTTAGGGAGCTTCCTCCTCTCCTCAATTTTTTAAAAGAGTTTGAGAAGGATAGGTATTAAGTCTTCTTTGAATGTTTGGTAGAATTCACCAGAGAAGCCGTCTGGTCCTGGACTTTTATTTTTGGGGAGGTTTTTGATTACTGTTTCGATCTCCTTACTGGTGATTGGTCTATTCAAATTCTCTACTTCTTCTTGATCCAGTTTTGGAAGGTTGTATGATTCTAAGAATTTATCCATTTCTTCCAGATTGTCGAATTGGTTGGCATATAGCTTTTCATAGTATTCTCTTGTAATCTTTTGTATTTCTGAGGTGTCTGTTGTAACCTCTCCTCTTTCATTTCTGATTTTACTTATTTGTGCCTTCTCTCTTTTTTTCTTGGTGAGTCTAGCTAAAGGTTTGTCTATTTTGTTGATCTTTTCAAAGAACCAGCTTTTGGTTTTATTAATTTTTTCTATTGTTTTTTTGGTCTCTATTTCATTTATTTCTGCTCTGATTTTTATTATTTCCCTTCTTCTACTGATTTGGGGCTTTGTTTGTTCTTCTTTTTCTATTTCCTTTAGGTGCATTGTTAGATTGTTTATTTGGGATTTTTCTTGTTTGTTGAGATAGGCCTGTATCGCTATAAACTTCCCTCTTAGAACCGCTTTTGCTGTATCCCATAAATTCTGGCATGTTGTATTTTCATTTTCATTTGTCTCCAGGTATTTTTTGATTTCTTCTTTGATTTCTTCCTTAACCCAGTCGTTGTTCAGTAGCATTTTGTTTAATCTCCATGTATTTGTGGCTTTTCTGATTTTCTTCCTATAGTTGATTTCTAGTTTCATACCGTTGTGGTCAGAAAAGATGCTTGGTATTATTTCAATCTTCTTAAATTTATGGAGACTTGTTTTGTGGCCTAATATGTGATCAATCCTGGAGAATGTTCCATGTGCATTTGAAAAGAACGTGTATTCTTCGGTTTTTGGATGGAATGCTCTGTATATATCTACTAGGTCCATCTGTTCTAGTGTGTCCTTTAAGGCCAATATTTCCTTATTGATCTTCTGTTTGGATGATCTATCCGTTGGTGTAAGTGGAGTGTTAAAGTCCCCTACTATTATTGTGTTACTGTCTATTTCTGTTTTTATGTCTGTTAATAATTGCTTTATATATTTAGGTGCACCTACATTGGGTGCGTAGATATTTACAAGTGTTATATCCTCTTGTTGGATTGTTCCCTTGATCATTATGTAATGCCCTTCTTTGTCTCTTTTTACAGTTTTTGTTTTAAAGTCTATTTTGTCTGATATGAGTACTGCTACCCCAGCTTTCTTTTCATTGCCATTTGCGTGGAGTATCTTTTTCCATCCCTTCACTTTCAGTTTGTGAGTGTCTTTAGGTCTGAAGTGTGTCTCTTGTATGCAGCATATATATGGGTCTTGTTTTTTTATCCAGTCAGCCACCCTATGCCTTTTAATTGGAGCATTTAGTCCATTGACGTTTAAAGTAACTATTGATAAGTATGTACTTACTGCCATTTTTTAACTTTTTTTTTTTTCTCAGTGTTTTAGTAGTCCTTCTCTGTTCCTTACTTCTTCTATACAGAATTGATGGTCACTTTAGTTTGACCTCTGTCTGAAAGCTGTACTCTTTAACTCCCCTCCTCCCTCCTTTTATGTTTTTGATATCATATCTAACCTATTTTTTGTGCATTTGTATCCGTTTCCCTCTTATCATGGAAATAGATAATTTTTCCTATTTGTGGTCTTCTCTTTTCCCCTTAAATCAGTCCCTTTAACATTTCTTGTAGCACTGGTTTCTTGGTGACAAACTCCTTTAATTTTTGCTTATCTGGGAAAATTTTGATCTCTCCTTCCATTTTGAATGATAACCTTGCTGGGTAGAGTATTCTTGGCTGTAAGTTTTTTCCTTTTAGCACTTTAAATATATCGTGCCATTCTCTTCTAGCCTGTAAGGTTTCTGCTGAGAAGTCAGCTGATAGCCTTATGGGGTTTCCTTTGTATGTAACTTGACATTCTCTTGCGGCTTTTAGGATTCTCTCTTTATCTTTAATTCTGGACATTTTGATTATGATGTGTCTTGGTGTGGGCCTCTTTGGGTTTATCTTGCTTGGGGCTCTCTGTGCTTCCTGTACCTGGATGTCTGTTTCCTTCCTTAGGTTAGGGAAGTTTTCATCTATTATTTCTTGAAATAGATTCTCTGCCCCCTTGTCTCGCTATTCTCCTTCCGGGACACCTATAACACGGATGTTAGTGCGCTTGATGTTGTCCCAGAGGTCCCTTAGACTGTCCTCACTCTTTTTAATTCTTTTCTCTTTTACCTGTTCACCTTGGGTAATTTCTTCTAGTCTTTCTTCCAGCTCACAGATCCGTTCTTCTGTATCCTCTACTCTGCTTTTGAGTCCCTCTAATGAATTTTTCATTTCCAGTATTGTATTCGTCATTTCTGATTGGTTCTTTTTTATATCTTCCATTTCTTTGTTGATATTCTCACTGAGTTCATCTATTCTTCTCCCCAGATCAGTGAGCATCCTTAACACTCTTAGTTTGAACTCTCTGTCGGGTAGGTTGCTCATTTCTGTTTCACTTAGTTCCTTTTCTGGGGTTTTGTCCTGTTCCCTTACTTGGAATGTATTCTTTTGCCTCCTCATTTTGCCTCTTTCCCTGTGCTTGTGTCTACGTATTAGGTAGGTCAGCTATGTCTCCTGCTCTTGGATAGGTGACCTTATGTAAATGATGCCTTAGGAGGCTTCCAGTGTGCTTCCCTCAGTTCTCAATGTTCCAGGGTTGGCCCCTATGTGGGCTACGTGTGTCCTTCTATTGTGGCCTGTTAGCTCTCCCTATAGGCGCCCAGGGAGGCTGAGTTATGCTCCTGGCCAGCTGTTGTAATGCTCAGCTGCTTGTAGTTGTTGTGGGCCCTTCAGTCTCTTTATCAGGTGTGGGGAGCCCCCAGCACAGTTGGCTGTAAGCTCTAATACCACATTTATGTTGCAGTATTTCTTTTAACTGAGTAGGCCCCCAGCGTGGCAGGTTGTTAGGCTCAGGGCCTTACAATTGCTGTAAGCCTCTAGCCTATTAGGTCTCTTGTCAGCTTTCTGAGGATTGCAGCTGGGTGGGGCTGGCCTCAGGCACAGGAGCACCCAATTGTTTCAGGCTTTGGAAGGTGGGGCAAACCTCCTGTGTGGGTCTTTGAGAAGCACAAGTCTTCTGCAGCTGACAAGCCCTGTTGCCCACAGGTCCACACACACAGTCAACACAGTCCTGCCCCGTGTGAGCGCCCCGACCTCCCCAAGTGGACCCAGTCTCTCCAGGGCGGGAGCCCCACACACTCCACCACCGCCCCACACTCTCCACCCGCTCCTTGTGCACACCCTGCCCCGCTCAGGTCGGCTCAGTTGCCAGGCTGCAGAGAATCCAGTCACCAATCTATGCAGTCCCACAAGTTGCCTGAGGGCTTGTTGTTGGGTGGGGCCAGTCTCTAGGGTTGGCTGCCTGCCTTGGCTGAGCTGGATTAAATCGGTGCTCTAGCGGGTGGGGCAGACCCTGGGCTAGCAGGCCTCAGGGAGAACTTCAATGGCGTCTGTGTCAGCACGCCCACACCAGGCCACAACAATGGCCGCCGCCAATGTCCCAGTCCCTGGAGAGGTCTCACCCCTCACCGAGATGCACTCAGGGCCTATTAGCTGAGTCTCTTTTCACCAAAGCACTGTGCACCTTTCTTTCTGGTGATTTTAGGATGCTTTCTGAAACGGGTGAGTTTGTGCGTGGGCCTTTTAAGAGCCGGTTTTAGTTTCTTTGTGAACCGGGTTTTCTGGGGGTGCTCCCCAGTGTTTTAGTAGCAGGCACAGTCAGATATTATGCCGCTGGTCTCGATTGTGCTGGGTCCACAAAATGCCACAGCGGGGGCGCTCCCGGCTCAGGGCCCCACGCCTCCAGGGAGGCTGCGTACCTGTGCGCTGCTCCTGGCGGCCGTGAAGCTGGCGGCTTGTGAAGGCGGCGTTTTTCCCTCCAGAAGGGAGTCTCTGCCTCTTCTACCCCAGTTAGGATTGTCCGTTGTTGCAGGAGTTCCTCTCATCCAGTTTTCAGTTCTGTCTCAGGGGTAATTTTTCCAGGAGTAGTTGTAAATTGGCTGTGTCCACGGGAGGAGGTGAGTTCAGAGTCTGCTTACGCCACCATCTTGACTCCGCCCCAGAGCCAGTCTTCCTCAGCAAAAAGAGGAGGATTAGCATGGATGTTAGCTCAGGGCTGATCTTCCTCACAAAAAAAATAAATAAAATAAATATAATTAATTTTCACACCAACCCTGTTGTTATCCTCATTCTGTTGGTAAGGAAACTGAGACGCAGAGAGGATAAGGAACTGTCTCGAGGCCCCAGTACTAGGGACCCCCAGTCCCAGACCCGGCCCTTAATTACTACCCAGTGTCGACTCTCTAATCAGCAGAACAACAATTAAGCTGTTAAGATTTTCGGTAGAGTGTACAGAAAAGAGTGCTGTTTATCCTTTTTAATGCAATTCACCTGACACACTTGGAAAACACATTGGATGAACCAATTTATCCTGACAAAAGGAGAAGAGTCATTAGTTAATGACAATTGATTCGGGCCTCCTCCGTCATCCACAGGAGGCCCATAGATCAGCTGGCTGCCCTCCCCTCCCTTGCCACCCCTTTATTTTTAATGAGTCACACCCTGTGTGTACATCACTAGCTGGGAGTTATGACTCCTCTTCTTTTAAATTTGAGTTTAGAATCACCGTCAGCCTCATCTAGTGAAAGAAAAAGGAAAAGAAAGAGAAAAAAGGCAGGACCCACCAAGCTGTTGAATGGGCAAAAAAAAAAAAAAAAGTCCATAAAAAGGCATTTTTATTTCATTGTCTTCAAACTAACCTTTGTGTGCTGTCAGTTCTGTTATTAGCCAGCTGTTTAGTTAACTGAAGTATCGATCTGCCTGTCACACATTCTTTGTCTGTCGGGAACAAGGGAAGGTGCTGGCCCTTCCCAGGAAGCGCTGGTGACAGGTCTGTAATTTGATAATCGTTTGTTCTGGAAAGATTTCACTTTGTTCCTTGATGTACATCCCGGCAACTGGTGTGCCTTTGAGGCCTTTGATAATGCCAACTTTTGCCTCCTAAGAGCCTCAGTGCGGGATAAAGCGGGATAATGCAGGAACCAATTTCTGTCTGTTTGGCCTTCCTTTCATGTTTTCTTACCAGAGATTGCAAGTTATTGTGGTTCCAAGAAAAAAATTAAATAACCGTTTATTATGATTTGTAGTTTTTATGGAAAAGGAAAAACAGGCAAATAAACTTTTAGTGTAGAGGGTAGCCAGTTGTTTCAAACCGGGGAAATAAGATTTTAGATGAAGCAAAATCCATCTGTGTGGTAGCTATCAAATTCCCTGGCTTTGGAACCAAAAGCTGCATGCTGTGTCCGGTTTTAAGCTCAAAGCTTGAGCAGAGAGAAAGGAAAACATTATTCCTCCTATCGCTTTGTGTTCTTAGCACAATAGAATAGACATGAGTGAGCCTGGATTAGTTGAACAGTAGGAATTATAGTCCAATAGTATGGGGTTTAGTAAAATCCACAAATATGTTTTTTATCCTGCATTTTCATTCTGACTGGTAAGACTCTTGACATTTTGATAAAAGTTATCATGGACTGCTGATTGAATTATATTTATCAAAGTATTGGCGAGGCAGTGTAGAATAGGGAAAAATATCCAGTTTTGCTTCAGACTATGAGTTCTAACCACTCAAAGAATGAGTTTGGGTTTTTTTGTTGTTGTTTTTGTAACAATCTTACATGCTGAGCCTCAGTTTCTTCTTCTGACAAAAATGGAGAGTAATGGGATTAATTGCAAGCACACAAGGGGGCATGAGGTAAGACAGGGTCTCATCTCTTTCGCTGCTGGAAAATCACTCTGGGCCCCAAGACTCATGGAGCAGCTCAGCATGGTTCAAAATACCTGGGTGCTGTGTGTTTATCCTTTCCAAGAGAGGACATGAGTGGATACATATGCTACTGTTTAACATCAAATGTTTTTAGTGAATTTTTTTCTTTCCAAGCTGTGTTGGGACGGTGGTTGGGATGGAGAACAGTAGCGACCTCCTTGTTTCCAGGTGGTACATCCCTGGCTCAGGCATCAGACCCTGATGTAATTAATCGAGGACAGGTAGTTGGCTAGTTTTTGCTTGAGACCCATGTCTCAAATCACAGTGACTCATCAGAAAGAATCTTGTGGTGATGCACTGACAGCTTCATGGACCCTCTGGGACCCTTAGGTTTTCTCTCTTCCTAGTCCCCCTTTTCTTGGCTTCATTTAACATTGTTGCTCTGGGTTGAGCTCCATCCAGCTTTGGACTTATTCCCTGAACCAGAGCCCCAGGACACAACTTCCATAGTTGACCCTCAGTTTTATACACCCAAATCATAGACAGCACATACACCATCAGGTCTCCTCCTCTGCTCTTGGTGAACAGAGTAGAGGAATGCCATCCATTCAGGCCCCGGAGTGAGCAATCACCACCTGTGTGTCCCAGACTACCCAGACAGACCGGGTTCCATGTGCAACATCCATCTGAGCCACAGCCCACTCCTTCTCCTCTTCCTCTTCCAGTCTCATCTCTCGTGAATGGATCCTCCAGCTCTGAGACACGAAAACCATACACTTGGGAGTCATACTTAGTTCCCAGTCTTCTCAATCCCTAACAACCTGTCATGAAAGTCTGTTGATTCTATCTTCTTAATACTTTTTCATCTCTCTAGTTCATGCTACTAGCTTTTATTAGTTGTAATATCACAAAGAATCTTCACTAGGTTCCTTGATTCTTGTCCTTCTAGGTTACTACCTGACTTAAAATCCTTTCATTTCTTCTCATTACCCTCAGGGTAAAACCTAACCCCCTTAGAATGGTCTACAAGGCTCTCCATCATTTAACCAATAGACAGACATCCCCATAGTTTTCAGCTTCTCTCCTCACACCTTGTCTTCCTGCCGAAAAGAATCTAAGCATAGCTTCAAATACTCTGTTCTCCCTTCTCTAGATCTTACCACATGCAGATCCTTTGGCTTATTTATTTGTTTATTTAAGCATTTTAAACAGTATGTACTATTTGCCAGGTGTTTCGCAAATATTAACTCATTTAATCCTCATGTCTACACTATGAGGTACTTTCTGAGGAAACGGGGGTGCAGAGAAGAGAGACTAAGTAACCTGCCCAAGGTTCTGCATCTAGTGAGTGAGGGAGTAAAGGTATTTCTAGGCAGTCTGTCTAGAAATCATTCTTCTTCTTTTTGTTGTTGTTTGTCTAAGTGCTATTTAATTTTCAAAAGGTAGTCCATATATTATTAGCTCCTAAAGGAAGCTTTTCTAAATCATTTTTTTTACAAGCATTCAAGGTCCAGTGCCCAGCCTTCTATATTCTCATATTATCGTGTCTCCATGTATACAGAACAGAACATTATCTTGTTGAATCATAATTATCCTTTCATTTACCTGTCTCTACCCCGCCACAAATACATTCATTAGACTATGAGTCCCTTGAAGGCAAGGACCTTATTTTATCAAAGTTTACTACCCCCAGACGTATCCTAGGTAGACCCTCCATTGTATGCCCGCCATCAGTGTACCAGGCCCTCTCCTAACCACTTTGTATGTGGAATTGGAATTGTACTCTAACCTCACAGTAAGCATATGGTTATTCTTGTTTCACCAAGGAGCACAGTGACTCCAATGTGCTCAGTATAACCTTTAATTTTAAAGGGGGTTAATTTTATTTCATATCCATCAGAAATCTAGAAGATTTGGTATTTAACGTACTAGGGCATTTGACTCAATCAAATTAAGAATGAAATATGTAAACTTTAATTATCACAAAGCAATATTTTATACTTATACTGTAAGTTAGTTTTGAATTTATCTTTTACTTTATAATTAACAATTTAACTTGGTAGTTTTTAGGGTACATATCAAACATGAAAGTTTTAAACAAAAGAAAAATTTAAGAGATTTTAACTTGTCCAAACTCACCAGAATCAAAATGATCACTTCTCGTACCTGATATTACTTAGGAAAATATTTATTACAACCTGACTCAAATTTAACTGCCTGAGTTTAAATTGGCTATTATATAGAGTCTCTTCCTTCCTTTCCTTCAAAGGTTGTTTGAGTTCCCACCCTTATTGGAAGCGCTGTGGGGGCATACGCTACCTGTGAGCCACACAGATTTGTGGTGAAGGTACAACACATGCACAACTGCCTTGAAAAGCAATTAACATGCGTAAATATATTCAGGGTTTTCATAGGTTCTGAATTCTGTTACCTTATCTGAATCTCTAAGACCTAGGGAAGGTAAGCAGGAAGGAGCTGGATGAGGTAAACTGGGACTTCAACAAGTTCCCACAGCTGGAAAGTAGCAGACCTTGGACTTGCCGCTGGTTTTAGTGCTCTTCACACTCTCCATTATGTAAGAAGGCAACTTGTTTTAAAAGCAGACAGACATTCCGATGTTCCTTCTCCAATGTCCTCAAAATCAGATTTGGATGGAAATAAGAAAAGTAATCGTAATTAATAGAAGGAAATCTACAAGTATATCTTGGCATTCATTCTATGGCTACTTTTTATAAAACTTGCCCTTGGTGAGAGATATCCACATCTAAAGGATTAATCTCCATTCATGATGCCACATGGTAATATCAGAGAGGCAGCTCAGAGTCATGTTGTCACATTCAAACTGAGGGCTTTCAGTCACACACCACTGCCACTGCCTCACCCCACCACCTCCTGCCCCCCACATTCCTGAGTGAGGGCAGCTTGTTTCTTATCACACAAACTGGTATGTCCATACAATGGAATACTCAGCAATAAAAGAGAATGAACTGTTGAAACACACAGCAACTTGGATTATATATTAGCAAATGTATGATGCTGAGAAAGTGGAAGAGACAAGACTCAAAAGGCTACATAATTCTAGTTACATGTAATGTCATCTTTCTGGAAAATGTAAAAGTAAGTGGACAGAGACAGATCAATGGTTGCCAGAGACTAGAGCTGGGGATGGAGGTAGGCTATAAAAGGATGCAAGGGAAATTTGGGGGGGGGGGGGGGAGTAAAGAAACTGTTCTATATCCAGACTCTATGTGGTTACATGACATTGTGTTTGCCAAAAACTAAACCTTTAAAAGGGAGAATTTTATATTATGTATCTCCAAAAATAAAAAATCCAAATCCTCACGTTTGATGTGAGGCGAAGGTTCTCTGTGACGAGTTTAGGAGTCTGGCCTGGAAGACCCTCTACTGTTTCCCTCAGGGCTTTCTTACTGTAGTCATCTCCATTCTGAACTCAGAGGGGAGATACGTCCCTTTTAATGTAGAGTCTGTAGAGATCCCCAGTGTAGAGTTGATTTGAAGCTGGCATGTCTCATATCGCTGTCCTAAACCCCAGGGCAGTGGCTTTTATACGTTGGTGTGTATTAGAAGAAACCTTTGAGGAAACTTGTTAAAATGGTCCAGGTTCCAGATATTCTGATTATCTACATCCAAAGTGAGGCTCAGGAATCTGTGTTTTTTGAAAAAAAATGTGATGCGAGAAATTTTATCACACTTAGACAAACATTGCCAAAGGAATACAGCAGGAAAATAAAGTAGATAACCTCGTTAATAAGCCAATGTATGCTCATTCGAAGATTGTGGCTTCCACACCAGAGTCTTCCCAACCCCACGGGGCAGAGGCCATCCCCCTCTTCCTCAGGAGAACCCAGCTTAAGAGGCCCAGCCAGAGGCAGGGCCATCCACTCTTGCCAGTCTAAGCCCCTTGCTCTGATTCCTGGTTCCCGTCTGAGAGCTTGCTTTTCTCTTGGATATCTGATGTAAAGATGACGCTTCACCCCTGTGCAAGGGACCATGGCCTCATTGTGGCCCAAGAAGCCAACCATATCAGAATACAATAAGTCTAACATGCATACTAGACGGACAGATAGGTAGCCAGAAATCATTGTATTCCAGGGAGAAAAAAAAACCCAGGGCAGAAAAAAATCTTGAAAACCCAAGTCTTGTGGTTGAAAGAGCACAGCCTTTGAAATGAGAACAACATGGGCTTGTATCCTGACTCTGCTTCTGGTTATCCATGTGACTTTGGGGAAGTCACTTAAACTTGAACTTCAATTTTTTAATAATAGAGATCATAAAAACCACCGTCTAAGAATTACAGATAAGTTTCAGGAATGACACATGGTTATTCTTTCTTTTCTTCATTTGTTTTTATTGAGGCATAACTCACATATAGTAATGCACACAGATCTTAAGGGCACAGATCAATGACTTTTCATACACTAAACACAGCCATGGAACGTACCACCAGATAAAGACAGAGAACATTTCCCACACCCCGGAAGGCTCCTTTCTGTCTCCTTCCAGTCAGTAATCCCCAAAGGGTAACCATTCTTCTTACTTCTATCACCAGATCTTAGATTTCTTACACATGGTTTTTTGATAGATATCAGTGTTATTTTTGTGACACAGGGTGAGGCAAATGTCACTAAACCATGAGGAGATACTTCTTAAACAATGACCCCATTGGAGAGCTTGGAAAAAGACTTGGAATCAGTGACGTATTAGAGGATGCATAAAGCATCCTGGAATATCTTAGCAGTGGGAGGAGGGGTAGTAATTCTGGGTCCTTGGAGGGGAAAAAGTGTTCACCCTGCTATCAATCCATGTGGAAGTGAGCCCAGCCTTGGTGAAACATCGTTTCTGACACCTGAAGGATGAAAGCATGGAGATTCACGTAGATCACTGAAGAAGGCAGACAGACAGATGCAAAGTTTTCAAAAAAATATGAAATGATTTGTGCAGTGTGGCATATAAAATTGTGAAGTACAGCAAGCAGGGTGGACCAAGCCTCCACACACAAAGCCTTCATGTTTGGTCTCAATTTTACCTCCAAAATGAGCATCTAATCCATTCTTCTCTTCTCCAATCCCCTAACCACTGGCCTCCCATTGGCCTATTATAGCAGCTTCCTAGATGGCTCCATCTTAAATCCACCTACCCTGTCCCCAAGATGATTCTTCTCAAAACACATCAAATCATATCTTTCTTTACTTGAGAACAAATGACTCCATTTACCTCCAACTTAAATTCCAAACTGAATATGATGTATAAGCCCCTTTCTTCACTAGTTCCCACCCCACTTAGTCTTAAATCCAAACACTTCTTTCTTTTCACACTAGACAAACCCTACACCACTGTTTCCTGCAGTGTTAGGCTTCCCTAACTTTTCCCTGGTGTGTTCTTCCTGTCCCCTAATAAAACTCTAATTCTATATCAAGTCCATGACAACTGTCACCCCTCTGCCTAAACTTTTCCCACCCAACTCCCCTTTTACCAGCCAAAATCCATGACTCCTTCCACTGTAAATATCAAGGCCCTATTTATATATCATGTAGCCTTTGTCATGCTGTACTGTATTTAGCTGGCTATATACCTGATTGTCATTGCACAAGCTGGCTCAGCTGTGAGGCATGGGACAAGGGCAAGAAAGGGCAGGAAGCTGGGAACAATCTGCACTAGGTTAAAGGGACCGAGCTGCCCCTGGAAGCTGACATCCTAATGGGAGCCACCTGCCCAAATCTTAGGTTCCAAGGGTAGGTGATAAAGATCATGAATTAGGTCTTAATGAGGTTTGGCATCATTCTCTGAGGGGTTTTAACTGGGGGGTGGGACATGGCAGCCAGGATCTCAAGGTGGAGATGTGTGGTAGGTAGAATTCTAAGATGTCCCCCATGATTTCCTGACCCCTGGTGTACATGCCCAGCATAATCCCCTGTACTGTGAATATGTTGGTTTCATTCTCATGATCAGGTTATATTACATGGAAGAGTCGGCCTTAAAATAGGGCTATTGCCCGGGGAGACCTGACCTAACCACACGAGCCCTTTGAAAGCAGAGATTTCTCTGGCTGGTCACAGAAACCATCGGAACCATGAGAAGGATTTGACATGAAGAGCTTCCCAACTGCTAAGTTGAAGGGGCTCATATAGCAAGGAACCCAGAGTGGCCTCTAGGGACTGAGAGTGATCCTCGGCTGACAGCTAGCAAGACAATGGGGACCTCACTCCCACAACCACAAGGAGATAAATTCTTCCAATGAGCTGAGTAGGTTTGGAAGCAGGTCTTTCCCTAGTAGAGCCTCTAGATGAGGAAGCAGCGGGCTGATACCTTGATTTTAGCCTATGAGACCTGAGCAGAGGGTCCAGTTCAAATGTGCTGAACGCTTAACTCATGGAAACTGGGAGATAATAAACTTGTCTTGTTTTAAGCCCCTGGGTTTGTAGTAAATTGTTATGCAGCAATAGGAAGTAAACACGAGATGATATGTGTAGTCCAGTAGAGTGGGAATTTTATCAATCTCCGTGATTTACCTAGATTTGTGTAACCCTGAGCTAGAAAGCTGTGAGGAGGAAGAGGGATTGGCATGAGTCATATGGAATAGGGGCTCCGGCCAGGCCTCCCTCTAGGTTCATTTGAGACATGGGATGCATTCAGGAAATTAAAGCTGAATGAAAGTTGAAGAAATAAGGATAAGTGAGATGGTTTGCCTTGCTGGGTGTGAGAGTGCTTAGGATCATTCTAGACACAGGAAAATCAGATCGGGGCAGCCAGACTAAGGCCAGAACCTGCCTGCTAGAGACATGGAAGTCTGTTCTTCCTGCCAGTTCAGAGCTATTTTGGCTGAGTCAGTTGCATAAATGGCCTCAATACTAAAGAGTGGAGAGGCCTGAGAAAGGCAGAGACACAATCTCTGCCCCCCAACTAGAGTGTAACTTGAGAAGTCTTCTCCGGAGGACTGTATGTTATTCATCTTTGTAGCCTTAGCATCAATAGCAAAATCTGGAATAAGTAAGTTCACACTCCTTGTCAAGTGGGGATTGTAGAAATCCCATGTGTTGTGGAATTGAAAGCCTCTAACGACCCATTTGGCCCCTTTCATAATTTATTGTGCCTTAATGGAAAGACTGTGAGCTTTGTAGCCAGACAGACAGGAGTGCAAGTCCTGGTCACCATTATTAACCTCCCTGAACCTCATCCTCCCGAGTCCTTGCTGCAGGCTAGGCTTTTAAGACAGCCAGTACCAAGCAGGAAAACTAGTCTGTTCATCTGTGGCTCCTCCAGTCAAAACCACAGCGAGCTTTCAAATTGAGGGGCTGCTGAGTTTGAGTCAATCCAAGAAATGTAGTAATTGAAATAAATACATGGGCTCCATTGTTTTCTCTTGGCATTTAGGTGGTAGTTACATTCTCACTGTTCTAAGGTGAGGATTCAACCACATGAAATGAGGGGCGTTAGGAGATCAGCCATGGGCACAGCAAGAACACAGTCCCTTACACTTGGCCTGGTTTCCACCAAGCTCTGTGCTGGCTGCATTACCCCTACTGGGTTTGTGAACTTAGGTAAATTACTAAGTCTCTGCAAGTCAGTTTCCCCATCCATAAAATGAAAGCATTATGCAAATTAAGTGATTATTATGAAAATTAAGTGAGTTAACATTTGTCAAGCATCCTGATGCTATATATGTTCTAGATAAATATAAATATCTCATTTTCACTACAACCATGGAATTAAATATGACTATGCCCATTTTGTAAGTGACTTAGAGCTAAGAGAGGAGATAGGAGATTTATATTAAAAGAAAAGTAAGAAACCCAAGGTAGCATGAATGTATTTATTTAAAAAAAAAATCAAGCCTTGATAATACCAAATCATCACACTTTAGCTCAACATCTATTGAATACAAGGCACTGTACAAATTTAATCACACTTGCCTTTCCTAATTGTAATATTAGAAAATGGTGCAAATATATTCCTTATTGGGCTTCATTTTTAGACCTTTATGGTTCAGTAGAAATCCAAATTTGGAAGCACAATCCTGAAATTCAACGTCAGGTTCTTCCTGGGACCCTAAGCTGAGCACCCACAGCAAGAGATGACAATGGCCTGCAGGTAGCCAGCTGTCCTACACAAGGCAAAAGCCAGAAATAACTCAAAACCCTAAAACTTTTATTTCATACATCTTATTATTATTTCATTTCCTGTAGATATCAGCCACAATATTTTGAACTATGTAAAATATCAACCCTCTCACAAATATATAGGAAAGAGTAGGCTTACCTTTTTCTCTTTCAAAATTAACTTATAAGATTGTTCACATCTGTCATCAAGTGACATGACTAAGCTTGATTTTATTTCTGTGTTTCAGTCAACTCTCTCAGATGTATTAATGGATGGTGCCAGGTACATGAAAATAACAGCAGTCCCATACAACTAATTTTTATCATTGATTGTACACTTTCTCATACATTATCTCTTTGAGCCTACCAGTGACCCTGAAATGTAGATAATAGTTGTCCCAATTTACAGATGAGAAAACAGTTCAGAGAGGTCATGTGATTTTCCCAAGGCCATGCAGCAGTTAAGGGGCAGAGTTAGTCCTGAAGCCTATGGCTGCCAATTTCACTACACCCAAGCACTTAGCAAATATTCACTTATTTGTTCACTCACTTTTTCTTCCATTCAAATATAATTTGTTCTCACAACATCAATAAGAACAACAATAGCTAATCTCTGTGTGCCAGGCATTATGCTAAAAACTTTCCCTGATTATCCCATTTAATCCAAGCAACCACTCTCTCAGGCAAGTATTATTGTTTTCCCCATTGTACAGATAAAGTAACTGAAGTTCAGAGAAGTAACTGTCTCACTCAGGATCATGTAGCTAGTAACTGGAAGATCCTGGGATGGAATCAAGGTTTTTTTTTTTTTTTTATTTCAGTGCTTGCACCTTATCTAAGCACGTTATATATTGGCTTATTCATGCATTTACTCATTCATTCAACAACAGCAGTTTCACTAAGTGTCATGTGTTGTACTAGGAGCTGGAGAGACAGAAGTGATAAATTGATGTTTTCAGGGGGCCTACAGACTGGCATGGATTCAAATAAGAAACAAGATGATATTGGATTGTACTGAATTATATTGGATGCACTTGGATTTGAATTGAATTTAACTGAACTGAAGTTATGTGTATTTCTCATTCAGAGCTGATGGGATAGAAATAATATAGCTCTTTTGCTCTGGAAGTGGTCACCACAAGGAAGTGAGTAACCACCCATTCTAGGACTCTTACGAGAACAAAATGAGACTCATCTGTAAAGAGCAGCAGGGTTACTTTGGGTGGATGTAAGGAAGAACATCTGACCCTGTGGTTTGACCTACAAAACTTGGACATTCATTCTGCAAACAGCACCAACTACTGTACTAACATTAGGACTTTAAGAAGACTATGTCTACTTTAAAGAGCTTCGGTGAGAATGAATAATGATTACGTGTGCAAGAGTACCAGTACGTTGCTGACACTAAAGAACAGCTCACCAAATATTAAATATCACCTCCATTCCCATTCTGCTCTGAAAAATTGGCCACCAGGACCCAGCAGATTATCTATTTAGCATTTCCTAAACTGTAGTCTATCAAACAGGGGTCTGGGAACAAATAGGTTTGGGAATCACTGTATGCTATGCCCCCACTTAGTGGATATCAGTATGTAACACTTCTAGGAAGCCCTGTATTATAGAAACCCCTTCAAACTTGTGTTCTATGAGGTTTTCATGTTTTTTGATCACTGAAATATTTTGTCACTGAATGTTTATTAGCATCTCTCTGTGCCATCACTCTATCGTTTTTTGCTTCATTTATTGCTTATTTCATCAATAAATGAATAAATTCCACAGAACTGTTTGGGGAAAATAATGCCACACCCCTCGCTCCCAATTTTAATATGTTACAGTAGTAGAGACAAGATTCTAACACAGCTCTTTTTTCCCTCAGAAAGTGAATAACCTTTTGGGAATAACTGCTTCTTTTGCTGAGTTCTTGGATCTCAGAACAGATGGCTTTTGTGTCTTACTCACCTAATTCACTGGTCATGGCAAATTCTCAAGAGCTGAGTTACCTCCCTTAATACTGTGGGTTGATGTTTATCATCATCATCATCATCATCATCATCATCATCATCATTAGCTGTGTATTCTCAGAGGTCCTTTTCCTGAATTGAGATTCAGAGACTTAAGTGCTCTCTGAAATTCAACCCGTTCAAGACCTTATCATCATTTAAGAGAGTCTCTTAAGCAGACTGGACTGCCATCTCAGAGCATAAAGTGGAGCGTTGCACCTTTCCGTTGCATCTCCCCGTCTTTGTAGCAGAGCCCTTCATTCTACTTGTTTTTTTTTTTTTTACTGTTTTTTTTTATTGTGGCAAAATATACATAGCACTAAATTTGCCATTTTAGCCATTCTCAAGTGTACAATTCAGTGGCATTAATTACATTCACAATATTGTGCAACCACCACCACTATCCGTTTCCAGAATTTTATCATCATCCCAAGTATAAACCCTTGTACCCATTAAACAATAACTCTTCATTCCCTCTCCCACTCTGTCTGTTTTTTTGTGGATTTCTTTTTTACTTTATCAATTATTTTATTGAGGTCATAATGGTTTATAATATTGTGTAATTTCAGGTGTACATTATTATTTATCAGTTTCTGTGTTGACTGCATCGTGCTCACCACCAAAACGAAAAGACAACGCACCAACTATGAGAAAATATTTGCAAATCATATATCCGACAAGGGGTTAATTTCCAAAATATATAAATAACTCACACAACTCAACAACAAAAAAAACAAACAACCCATTCAAAAAATGGGCAGAGGATATGAACAGACATTTTTCCAAAGAAGATATACAGATGAGCAACGGGCACATGAAAAGATGTTCAGCATCGCTAATCATCAGGGAAATGCAAATCAAAACTACAATGAGATATCACCTTACACCTGACAGAATGGCTATAATCACCAAGACAAAAAATAACAAATGTTGGAGAGGATGTGGAGAAAAGGGAACCCTCATACACTGCTGTTGGGAATGCAAACTGGTGCAGCCACTATGGAAAACAGTATGGAGATTTCTCAAAAAATTAAAAATAGGAATAGCATATGACCCGGCTATCCCACTACCGGGTATTTATCCAAAGAGCTTGAAATCAACAATTCAAAGAGACTTATGCACCCCTATGTTGATTGCAGCATTATTCACAATAGCTAAGATGTGGAAGCAACCCAAGTGCCCATCAAATGATGAATGGATAAAAATGATGTGTTATACACACACACACACACACACACACACACACACACACACACATACTGGAATACTACTCAGCCATAAAAAAGACAAAATCATCCCATTTGCAACAATATGGATGGACTTTGAGAGTATTATGTTAAGTGAAATAAGCCAGACAAAGACGAACACTGCATGATTTCACTCGTAAGTGGAAGACAAACAAACGCGTGGATAAAGAGAACAGATTAGTGGTTACCAGAGGGGAAAAGCGTTGGGGGGTGGGTGAAAGGGGTAAAGGGGCACATATATATGGTGATGGATAAAAATTAGCCTATTGGTGGAGGGCCCTTTCATTGTAACTTAACCCGTTAATTCCTGGGACATCCTTAAGAACCTTGAGAAACAGGCAGGCTGGAGGCAGCAGAAGTACAATCTTGGAACTCCTAGTTTTCATTCTATACTGTGATTTATTGATTATATTGTCATAAGTTATGTCACTACTTCAAAACTCAATTTTTTCCAGTTCTGAGATGGGGGTGCTAATATCTGCCCTTCCTATTTCACAGAGCAGTTTTCGGGATGCAATAACAGGTTAGAGCACTGGAAACTGCAAAACTCTCTAGAAATCCTAGGAGAGAGTAAAGCAGGACCACCGGGCCCTAGATGAAGAAAATGGAGCAAATCAAGTGTCAGTCTTGGCTGAGCTCTCTCAGCTACAAGAGCCTTTCTTCTGGCTTCCTGTTGGCTGGACCAGAGTATAACTTCTGCAGCTCTGAGCCCATCCAGCCAGGCTGCACAAAACCATTCTCAATTCCCTTCGCTTTCTCAACTTCCAAATCCAGGCCATCACTAGATCCCATGAATGAAGCATCCACTCCTCCCCTCCAATCTCACTCACCACTCCTGCTTTAGTTCAAGTCTCCATTTCTCTCTCCTGACCCTATTTGTTCATGAATTCTCACCCTGCCTCAGAACTGGGCAGCCTCTAATCTATTCTCCACACTGTGGTGGCCAGAGTTATCCTTCCAAGGAGCATATCTGACCATGCTCTGTTCCCTAAGCATGCTCTATTGGACAATGTACAGCAGGAAAGAAGGACACACTCAAAAGGGTAACTGAAGAGAACTTGGTGAATGAGTAAGTTACAGAAGACTGGATAGAGAACTTGGAAGGAATTGTAGCTGTGGCAAAGAGGCTGCCTGTCAGAAGAGGTGGACTTAGGGAGAGGAGCAGGGAAAAGAAATCTCTAACCCAGCAGGGAGGAGCAGGGAAAAGAAATCCTGGACTCTATTTTCTCACCCTTTGCTGGTGCCTCCCATTGGCCAAACACAACTGGAAACCAGTGAGCAAGGGAGTCCAAGTGACTAGGTATGTAGAAAATATCTTCCCAGAGCACAGAGCAGGGCAGAGAAAGATAGAGATTGAATCAGGGGAGCAAATGAAAAATACCCAGCACACCTGCCATATGCTTTTGTGCATCCATGACTTTGCTCAGGCAATCCCCGCTGCCTTTCATACCCTTTCCCCTATAGAAATATAGAACCTATAGTTCTCTCTATAGGTCCAGATCTTAATACTGCGTGCCCCCAGTTCTTGCTTAAATGTCACTTCCACTGTAAAACTTTTACTAACTACTCTCAATTAAAGTTAATGTCTCCCTCCGTTGTGCCTGCTCAGCATTTCAGGCTTTGGAGACAGGGTGTCTGAGTTGAAATCCTAGCTCTGCACTTATTAGCTACGTGCCTCAGTTACCCTGTCTGTGAAATGAGGTAATAAATGACATTTTCTATAGGGTATTGTGATGACTACATGGTATATGTTTAATCCCTGTCAAACATGTAGAACAATATCTGCCACATAGGAAGCTTCTCAGAGATGAAAGTTACCATTATCATCATCATCATCATCATCATCATCATCATCATCATCATCATCCCTCCACCCATCACAGTCTATTTGGTGGCATGATTAGTCCTATACAGTTTGCTCCTCCAGTCACTTAAGGGTAGAACTTCTCTTACTTTGAATACCTGACATTCAGCCCATTGTTTTGGACATACAGGTATTTTAGTAAATATTTGTGGAACAGAGTTGAACTGAAGAAGAAGCAACGCAGACTAGGCGGGTGAAATAAACTCTGTTATCTTCCAGTTCTATGAAAACTCTCATCTCAGGACTTTGAACCTGCCAAGAATCGACTCGTGTTAGTTTACAGAAACTGTGCTTGTTAAAGCCAGGTGTTATCAAAGAGCCTTACTAGGCATCTCTTAAACTCGGTGCATTTAAAGGAAGACCCTGATTGAAAGACTGAATGTTCTCAGTTATTGGCAACTGGAGAATCAATGCAACTCTTTATTCCACCATCATTTTCCTTGCCACATTACTACTTGATCCCTGATCTCCGTGGAGTCCAAGAATAATAGAAATTAGGAGTATAGGTCTGTTCTTAACACACATTCTTTGTTTGGTTATAGACAAAAGTCTAGCTTGAGGGGGAATAGGAGAGTATGACTTCCTCCAAACACATTCACTGTTCAACACAAATTGTTCAGGCTAGATATTGATCTGGTGGTTGTTACCACTGATGTAAAGAAGCTAAAGGAAACGGTAACTCTGAAACACTGGAGACAATGTGTGAAGCCTTTTGTGCCTGTTCTCTCCCCCCCAACATTTGGAAAAGGCCACCTCCACCTGATGCCACTCCTAAATTTAATTGCCCTGGTGGAAGACTAAGCTATACTTCTGGTTATAAAGAGACAGGAACTAATATTTACTGAGCACATACTATGTACAAGACCTTATGTCAAAAACTTTATGTAATGATCTAATAAAATTTTTTACAAACTCCTGTGATGTTGATAATAGATTGCATTTTTATATATTGGGGATTTGTTATGAATAGCATATTTAGAGAGTGTGTAGGGTCACAGGCACTATGGTAGTGCTGAGGATGCAATGGTGATCAATATAGGCACTGCTCCTGGCCTCACGGACCTTATAATTAAGTGGTTCTGCTATAGTTTTGTTCCTATGAAAGTTCCCTTTATTTCAAAATTATACTAACTAAAAACAATTATTCGATGTAGAAAAGAGGGTTACAAATTAGAAAGTTTTAGATTTATAATAACAAAGTTAAATTTCCTGCAGAACCTAATAATAACATTGTTTAATATGTATAAACTATTTTGTTATCACAAGCTGAAAAATTATAGCTCTTCTAAATGGATAAAACCAAATTTCCTCCTTTGGGAACTAATCACGAAATGTGCAAGGCACTTCCAGGAAAGGTAAGTGGCTGAATGTTTCTGAAACATAGAAGATAAAAGGAAGGAAAGTTAAAGACATGTAATAGCATAGAAAAAGACTTGGGCCAGTTCATGTGGTACCTCGCATGAGGAGTTTCTAATTCATGTCTTAGTCAAGCCAAGGGGGAGCTATAAAGGGGCGTGACACCATTAAAGCATTAAACGAAGTGTAGTAGTAAAAAAAATACTTATGGCAAAAAACAAAGAAACAAACTAAAAGGAATGAAAATGGAAACAAAGAGGCAGAGAGTAATTTGGACAGTCCAAAGGAAGCAGCAGGTGCAGTTCTGCATGATGCTGGGCGCGCCACTGGGACCCTGTAAAACAGGAGCTGTTAACAGGCTGCACACAGACAACCTGTGGAATTTGTTAACCATATAGATTCCAGGGTCCAGCTCCCAGAGAATCTGGCTCAGGAGCTCCCTGGTGGATCGAGGAGTCTGAACTTTTAAAAGCAACCCAGATGGGTGCTGACATAAGTGGTCCCAAGACCAATTTTGAGAACTCTTAATGGAGCAGATAAAGAACACTAATGGCAAAACGTTGAGGAAAAAATAGTTTTAGTGAGACGGAAAAGAAAAGGCGACAGCAAAGGAAATAAGGATGGCATGAAGTAGGAGAAAGGAAAAGCATCATAGAGAAAGAGAGTCTTGGCAAATGCTGGCAAGTATCAATGAAATGAGGATGGAGAGGAAGCAGATAACACTAAAATCGTCAGTAAAAGGAGTAAACCAGTTGGAATTACCTTCAACACTCAGTGTTATTTCTTTCCTAAATATTTATGAACTTAAACTAATTGCCGTTTTTGGAACTATAAGTTGTAGGTTCACCAGACCAATAAGAGTCTTTTTTTTTTTTTCAAAAATTTTAAGTGAAAACTTTCAAACACACACCATTGTTGAAAAAATGTTACAGTGAATACCCATAAACCTACCACCTAGACTCTACCATTAATATTTTATTTGCTTGCTTTATTACAGATCTACATATCTATCTATCTATCAGTCCATTATTCCATCTGACTTTCAAAGCATTTCACAGTTAATTAAAGACATGAGCACATTTCTTCCTAAATACTTCTGGATGCATATCACTAACTAGAGTTCAATATTTATTAAGATTTTATTGTAAAATTTGCAAGCAATGAAATGGACAATTATTAAGTGTACATTCACTAGTATTGAAAAGTGCATACAACTGGGTCACCCAAACACCTACCAAGATATGAAATGTTACCATCACCCCACTCTCCCAGAGGCAAACAATATTCTAAATTTTTCATCATGTGTTAGTTTCTTCTGTTTCAGGATTTCATATAAATGGAATCATATAGTGGGTTTCATTTTTATGTAAGGCTTCATTTATTCAGCAAAATGTTTTTGAGATTCATTCATGTTGATGAATGTATTAAATATTTTATTTGTGAGTAGTATTCAATTAAATAAATATATCAGAGTTTATCTGTTCTCCTATTGAAGGTTACCAGGGCTGTTGCCAATGAGAAACTATAAGGAATACACTTGCTATAAATATTCTTGTACAAGTCTTTTGTTAATATATGTTTTTATTTGTCCTGGGTAAATACCTAAAAGAAGAGGTTTTATATATCTTGGTCACTGTTCTTTGTTAAATGTCTGTTTTGTAAGTAGCCCTGTCTGTGGCTTGCTATTCATTTTCTTTATAGTAATTTTCTGATCAGCAAAAGTTTTTAATTTTGTTGAAGTCCAATTTATAATTTTTCTTTTATGGTTATAGCTTTCAGTGAGCTAAGAAACACGTACTCTGAAGTAATGAAAATACTCTGTGTTTTTTACCAAAAGTTTTATAGATTTACCGCTTACATTCAGTCTATGAATCTTCTTGAATTAATTTCTGTGTGTGGTGTTAGGTAGGGTTTCATCTTTATCTCCCACATCAAACTCCTGTGATTCCAGCACTATTTGTTAAAAAGATTTTCCTTTCCCATAGATCACTTTCGTGTTTTTTTTTTTTTTTCCAAAAAATCAATTAGCATGTAAGGGTAGCTCTAATTCTGAATTCTTTTTTCTATTGGTTAGATCTGTCTAACCCTGTGTGAGTACCACAGTGTCTAGATTATTGTAGCCTTATAGCAAGTCTTGAAATTTGGTAGTGTAAGTCTTCCAAATTGGTTCTTCTTTTTCAAGATTGATTTGGAATTTCTAGGTGTTTTTCATTTTAACGTAAATTTTAAAAATTAGTTTGTCAATCTGTAACTTCCCCTAAAAATAAAAAGTCTCCTGGAATTTTGAGAGAATTGAGAGCTTAACAAAATTGAGCCTTCTAATTCATGAATATTGTAATATTGTGATTTATAATAAGAAATGTATATTTGGTCTCTTTTCTGGCACAGAGCTCCTAGAACCCTTGGGATTTCCTAAGTGACTAGAGTTACAAAGGTGAATCTTGTTATGTTAATGAGGTGACTTTTGGGAAACACCTAAGGCTGGGGGCTGGTTGCCAAGAGAACCAACCCTGTGATTAGAGGGTTGAAATTTTCAGTCCCACCCCTCTCCCGCCTACCTCCAGGAAGGGGAGAGGTGCTAGAGATTGAATCAATTGTCAGTGATTTAATCAGTCATGCCTATGTAATGAAGCCTATGTAAAAATCCAAAAGGACTGGTTCAGAGAGCTTCTGGATTGATAGACATATGGAGATTTGGGGAGAGTGGCATGCTTAGAGAGAGCATGGATGCTTCCTGCCCTTTCTTTATACCTTGCCCTACGTGTCTCTTCCATTTGGCTGTTCCTGAGTTATATCCTTTTATAATAAACTGTTAATATAGTAGATAAAATGTTTCTCTGAGTTCTGTGAGCCTCTCCAGCAAATTAATCAAACCCGAGGAGGAGTTCATTGGAACCTCTGATCTATATATAGCCCATTGGTCAAAACCACAGGTGACAACCTGGACTTGCAACTGGTATTTGAATTGGGGAGTGAGGGGAGTCTTGCGGGACTGAGCCCTTAACCTGAGGAATCTGATTCTATTTCTGGGTAGAGAGTTTCAGAATTCAGTTGATTTGTGGGACACCCAGCTGGTGTCGCAGAATTGCTTGTTGGTATTGGAAAAAAGCCCACACGCTGGAACTGGGTGCAGAAGCTTATGTATATTTCTCCATTTATTTATATCTTTAACTTCTTTTCACTATTTCATAGTCTTCAGTATAGGAGACTTGAAAATTATTTTGTTAAATTTATCCTTAAGTATTTTTAATGATGTTATAAACGGATTTGTTTTAATTTTCCAATTGCTTGATGCTAGAACACAAAAACTAGAATTGATTTTTGTATGTTAATCTTGTATCCTGCAACCTTGCTAAGTTCACTCATCAGTTTTAGTAGTTGGTTTTTAAATTTCTTAGGATTTTCCACATAAACAACCAGGTTATCTACAAGTCAATATGGTTTTTAGTTCTTCTTTTTTGTCTTTTGGCCTTTTGTTTATTTTTCTTACCTCATGGCAATTCCTAAATCCTCCAGCAAAATTATGAATAGAAGCGGCAGGAGGGGACAGCTCTGTCATGTTGCTGATCTTAATGTAAAAGTGTTCAACATTTAACAACTAAATATGGTTTAGCTACAGGATTTTCTAAATACCTTATACCAGAATGAGGAAGTTTTATTTTATTCCTTATTTGGGAGTTTCTAACAAAATTGGTGTTGGATTTTGTCAAATGGTTTATCTGAATCTATTGTAATGATGATATGGCTTTTTTTTATTTATTCTTTTAACATGGTTAATTACATTGATTGGTTTGTAAACATTAAATAAACCTTGCATTACTGGGATAAACACTTTTTGATCATAATGTATTGTCAATTTTAGGTATTAGATTTGATTTGCTAATAATTTGCTAAGGATTTTTACACTATTTTCATGAGAGATTGTTCTTGCGATGTCTTTGTCCAGTTGTAGCACTCGGATTATGCAGATCTCACAAAATAAGTTGGGAAACCTTTCTTCTTCCTCTGTTTTCTGAGAGGATTTGTGAAACATTTATATTATTTCAATCTTAAATTTTTGATATAATTCACAGTTAGAGCCTGGAGTTTACTTTGTAGAAAGGTTTTGGATATAAGATCAATTTGTTTAATAGATACAGAGCTATTTGGATTTTTGTTTCATTTTGAGTCAGTTTTGGTAAGTTTTATTGTCAAGAAATATTTCTATTTCATCTAAGCTGTGTAATTTCCTGGTATAATGTTATTCATAGACAACTTATTTTTTAAATGTCATTGCTAATGTTGGCAATTTATGTTATGTCTCCTATTTACTTGATCAGTGTAACTAGCACCAATTCTGTAGATGCTTTCAAAGAACTAATTTTTAGTTTCTATTGTTTTTCTGCTTTCTATTTCATTTATACCTCTTATATTTATTATTTCCTTCCTTCTACTTATTTTTGGTCTAGTATACTCTTTTTTTCTAGCTTCTTAAGTTGGAAGCTTAAGTTACTTCTTTTAGATTGTTCTTCTTTTCTACTATAAGCATTTAAAGCTATAAATTTCCCTCAAAGCATTGGTTACTGCAACACACAAATTTTGAAATGTTGTGTTTTATTATTATTTGTTTCAATTTTTTTTTTCTAATTTCCCTTGTGATTTCTTCTTTGCTTCATTGACCCACGGACTTTTAAAAAATTTCTAGATATATCTAAATATTAAAAGTGTGTTTAATTTTCAAATATGATACTCTAGATAGCTTATCATCATTAATTTCTAGTTTACTTACATTGTGTTCACAGAACATATTACTTATGGTTTCAATCTTTTTAAATTTATTGCGATTTATTATATAGCTCAGAATATAACCCATCTTAGTGAATGCACCATGGATACTAGAAAAGAGTGTGTATTCTGCAGATGTGGAATAGAGTGTTCTATAAATATCAATTACTTCAAGGGAGTTGATAGTTTTATTCTTATTTTCCATGTTTTTACTTTTTTTTGTCTAATTATTATATCAATTGCTAAGAGATTATATCAATTGCTAAAATCTCCAAATATTGTTGTAGAGTTGTTCATTTTTCCCTTTAATTTTGTTTCTTGTATTTTGAAACGCTTTTATTAATTGCATAAACACTTATAATTATTATGGCTTCCTGGTAAATTTACTCTTTTATCATTGTGAAGTGACCAACTTTATGTCTGATAATACTCTTTGTTTTGAAGTCTACTTTATCTGATATTAATATAGTCATTCCAGCCTACTTATGCTCACTCTGTGATATTCACTTACTTTCATCATACCTGTATCTTTACACTTAAACTGCCTCACTTGTACACAATACATACAGTATGACATTGTCTGACTTCTAACTGAAGTATTAAGCCTAATAATATTTAAAATAATAATGATGTGGGTAGATGTGTCTCTATCATCCCGTTAACTATTTTCTTTTTGCTCAACTGCTGCTTTTCTTGTATTCTTCCTTTCTTGCCTTCTTTTGGATTATTTAAATATTTAAAAATTCTATTTTAACTTATTTATGGCTTTTTTATATTTGCTTCTTTTCCTTATTTTTAGTGATTGTTCTAATGATTACAATATGCGTTCTTAACTTTATCAGTTTACTTTAATATAATTTGTACCACTTTACATAAAATGTAGAAAACTTGCCACCACGTAGACACATTTAGTACTCTTCTCATTTGTCATGCATTAGTTGTCATGTGTATTACATCTATTTATATTGTAAACCTCACAAGACAATGTTACAGGTTTGCCATTGAGTTGCATGTTCTGGGTAAGGAGTTTATTGTTGTTGTTAATGACTTTTTTTTCCTTTCTGCATATTAAAGATGTTGTTCCACTGCTTTCTGAAGTAAAAGGTTATTCAAGTTGTTGTTCCCCTATATGTAACTTATTATTTTTTTCTGACTGATTTCAAGATTTGTTTTCATTTATGGGAATGTGACTATGATGTGCCTAGGCATGGTTGTGTTGTACTTATCCTGCTTGGTTTTTGCTGTGCTTTTAGAATTTAAAAATTTGTCTTTCATCAAATTTGGAAAATTTTCAGTTGATATATGTTCAAATATTTTTTCTGCTCCATTCCTTCAATCTTTTGCCTCTGGATTTCAATTACCTTATGTTAAACCTTTTGTTATTGTCTCATAGGTCCCTAAGACTTTGTTATTTATTTTTCAATATTTTTCCTCTTCAAGTTAGATTGTTTCCATTGATTCACATTACATTTACTGAGCCTTTGCTCTGTCATATGCATTTTTAAGTTAAGCCTGCCCAGTGAATTTTTAGTTCAGATACTCTTTTTCAGTTCTGTAATTCCCATTTGTTTATTTTTAATATTTTTTGAGATGTTTGCATGCCATAAAGTTCACCTTTTTAAGTGTACAATTCAATGATTTGCAATAAATTTACAGATTTATGAAACCGTCATCACAATCTAGTTTTAGAACATGTCTCTCACGCCAAAGAGAACTCTCCTGCCCATTTGCAGCCACTCTCCATTCCCATCCTCAGCGCTAGGCAGCTTCCCGTCACGTTTTGTCTCTCTTGCCTTTTCTGACTATTTCCCAGAAATGGAAAACGTTTCCTGTTTCATCTGACATTTTTCACTAGAGTAAGGCTTTTGAGGGTCATTCATGTTGAAACATGTGTGTGTAGTTTGTTCTTTTATATGCTGAATAGTATGTCATTGTGTGAATATGCCATAATTGGTTATCCATTCACTAGTTGATATTTGTATTGATTCTACTTTTTGCCTATCATAAATAATGCTGTTATGAACAGTCACATCTGGTAAGGGCTTACTCAGCCATACTGGACACAGACTCTCAAGGCCAATAAATTTTAAGTTTTGTTAAATCATTTATCCAAATCAGGTCAAACTTGCATCTTCAGAGAAGTGAATTTGAGGAGTAACAAAGAGTAAATGCTCTGTTTAGCAGTGTTACATTTAACACTTTATGACGTAAAAGGACTCTGCATCTGTTTGAATACTGGAGTGTTCCAGGGATTAGAAGTTCTTGTGTTTAGGGCTGAAATCTAAGAATTACTCCAACCACATAATTTCTGAGGCAGATACTGACAGGTGAAGCTAATAAATCACTAGGCATCTTCGACACTAAAATTATAGGTAACTGAGAGGTAAAAGTCTCTCCCCAAAGCTTAGCTGAGAGTTGAAAGAAGAAAAATAACATATTTTCACTGTGAAATCAATTCAATTTAAGATACAAGTAAGAACTAGTTAAGGATACCTAATTATACCTTTGAATTTTTACTCAACCCACAGCATTTGCTCTGATGAAATATCAAATTTAAACAATTAATAGTGCTTGCTTAAATTTTATTTAAAATGAGAACTTTTAATATAATTAATTTTGCTATCAAAAGCTCTGGAAATATGTTATTACTCCTAGAGGTAAGTGGGGCATGAAAACTTCCACCTTGAACTCAGAAAAAGCATCCAACAAGAGTCCCATACGATGATAGCCTTCCATCTTGATTGTAGCAGCCAGCATGAATTGAATGAACTACAATTCACAAAACAACCATCAAGAACAGGAGCAGTAATATGAGAGTAATAATAGAAGTATATATATATTTTAAAATCTAACATTTTAATAGTTTCCATGTACCAACACTTTACCTAAGTTCTCGTACTGAGTTCTCGTCTGAGTGCTCTTCATAGCAGCCTTCTGTCATGGATTCCACTATCCTTGGTTCACAAGCGCCTCATTAGTCTAGAACTTGCATAACTTGTCCAAATCAGTTGGTGAGATGATTATGGAGTCGGAACTCCAATCCACTCTATTATGTCACTCAAAAGTCATCATAACCCTGGGTATATTAAAAAGCCTGAGTTGGAAAGTCTTTGGATTATAGTAAATAATTATGAATTATCCTCCTTAGAGTATTTGAAATCTAAGAGCACAAGAGAATGAGAATGTGGAATAAAAGCATACCTCAGAGATATTGCAAGTTCTGTTCCAGACCACTGTAACAGAGCAAATATCGCAAGAAAGCACATCACATGAACTTTTTGGTTTCCCAGTGCCTATAAAACTTATGCTTACACTCTACTGTAGTCTATTAAGTGTGCAATAGCATTATGTCTGAAAAAACAAGGTACATATCTGAATTAAAAAATACTTTGCTGTTAAAAAGTGCTAACCATCATCTGGTCCCTCAGCAAGTCATAACGTTTTTGCTGGTGGAGAGTCTTGTAAAAAACGCAATATCTGCAAAGCGCGATAAAATGAGGTATGCCTGTATGCCTGTAGTTAAAAACGTTTAGTAAGGCTGAGTCCTTGAGGTCTATAGGGAGGAAAGGAAAACACAGGAGGCTCACGCAACCCCTGCCCACCCCAATCTTAGTTAGGACTTCAGCTGCTAAAGGATTCTTACATAGTAGACACTTTCAGAGGTTGAATAACCACAGAAAGATGTAATCAAATTGTACAAGTGTTTTATTTTCGGTGAGGAAGATCAGCCCTGAGCTAACATCCGATGCCAATCCTCCTCTTTTTGCTGAGGAAGACTGGCCCTGGGCTAACATCTGTGCCCATCTTCCTCTACTTTATATGGGACGCCGCCACAGCATGGCTTGACAGGCGGTGCGTCGGTGCGCGCCTGGGAACCGAACCTGTGAACCCTGGGGCTGCCGAAGCGGAGCGTGCACACTTAACCGCTATGCCACTGGGCCAGCCCGAAGACTTATATTTAAAACCAGGTGCCACAAATGAACACTTGATATTCTGTTTTAAAACTTAGGATAGTTGTTCAGGAAACTAATTATATAAAGAGTGAGAATTATGTCCCATTAAAATATTTGTTTCCCCCTCCAACATTTTTTTTCACTTTAATTCATGAGTATCTGAAATATGTAAGATCGCTTGACTTTATTATGACTAAATACTAAATGCTGGTTAATGGTCCCAAGAGGGACCATCATTAATATTTTTCTGAATTATTCATCTGTTTTGTACTTCAATTTCTTCTCATCGATAATGATTTAGTTAAAGTTTTGTAGTTTTTAAAATCCTTTTCATTAGCATTTTCGCATGAATGGCATGGACTTCATGTCCTCCTCTATTATAGCATTATAATGTTCAAAAACTATGTATGAACATGGCACACTCTTCCATTAGATTGCAGGATCCTCAGGAATAAGCATAAATACAATGCCAGGTTCATATTAAGGATATCGATTTTGTTCAAATGAACTGAACTGAAAGGTTTTCTTAACTTTTCCCCTAAGAATAAAATAGAGCTTAAAACCTTTCTAAGAGTAATCATAGAATTCAATAAATAGATGTGGCTTTGTTAATAGGTTAGTTGATTGGTGAAATGCAAGCATACCTGTATAATCGAACAATTTTGTTAGGAGCTAATGAGGCTTAGTGGAAAGCACGTGGATTTTGAAGTCAGATTAGTTGCCACTAATTAACTTGGACAAGTTACTGACATTCACTTGTTTGTTCATCTGTGGTTATTTTTTAGTTTATGGTATTTGCTCGGCCTGTGTTATATGCTAGGAGCAGAGTGATGAGCAAGACAGAGCCTGTCTTTTCTCTCACTGGGCTTTCCAGGGAAGCCAACAAGGTCTGTTTCTGTTGGGAAAGACTACGATCCCATAAGTGCAGGACGGGATCAAGAGGTGGAAACACAAGGGTCACCTGACTTGGCCTGGGGGTGGACAGGGAAGACTTTCCGGGAGGAGACAAGGTTGAGACTTGAGAGATGTAACTGAGGTTACAGGTTAAGCCGTGTGGAGCAGGCAGAGGGATCAATAGAGGTCTCAAGCAAGCAGTTAAGTGTGCGCGCTCCACTGCGGCAGCCCGGGGTTCGCCAGTTCGGATCCCAGGCGCGCACCAACACACGGTTTGTCAAGCCATGCTGTGGCGGCATCCCATATAAAGTAGAGGAAGATGGGCATGGATGTTAGCCCAGGGCCAGTCTTCCTCAGCAAAAAGAGGAGGATTGGCAGATGTTAGCTCAGGGCTGATCTGCCTCACACACACACAAAAAATAGAGGTCACAAGAATAGAGAGAAAGAGGAATTCACAGACTGACAAAGGAGGATTTCTTTCTATTCCCACCTCAATAGCTACTGCTAAGAAAGTGACATTACGGCCAACTCTAGCAAAAAACAAAACTCTCTTCAGAAACATGTTACCGTAGAAATTTCACTCCTACATGTCAGGCGTTATAGCCTCAATCTTCAATTTGAATTGTGAACTTATCTTTGGAAAAAGGGAAACATAACCAAAAGCAAAATGCAGGGCTATGGTGGGAAAATAGCACTTTACACATAGTAAGTCATTAACTTTTCACCTTAACCCAAGGAGGACACTATGGCACAAAGAAGCTAAACCACTTGCCTAAGGTCACAAAACTAGTAAATGGTTGTGCTTAGACTCAGACCCACACAGTCTAAGTTCTTAACCACGATGAAAGTCTTACAATGCTGATAGCATTCTCTGCTTACAGATAAATGTAGAAACAAAGCCCAATCAGAGCAGCTCATGTGGACATTGGGTCCTAAGTAAGATGGGCCCAGACTTTATACAAAGGAGACCTTAGCAATGAATTACCAAGAGAGCTGCGCAATCATGGTCATGCTTATTTACTCAACTTTGGGTTCTGCTCTCTCCTCATCTGCCACCCCCTGGAGAAGCTTTATTTGGTGGATGGAACAGCTTCCCTGAAGGACCTGAGGGAGAAGGAGAGGAGTCTTCCTTTCTGCAATAATAGGGAGGTCTTCTTGATGTTTTACCCATGATAACGTAAAAGGTTGGGACAACAGAAATTATTTTCCTTATATAGATAAGAAAATGGAAGCTCACAGAGTTTAAATGCTTTTCCTAAGGTCAAATATTAAAAATGGGTCAGCTTTGGGTTTTGAACTGGTCTAGTTCTAGCCAAACACTCTTTTTCTTTGGCTATTTCCAAAGTCCTGCAAAACGATTAATATAAAAAATAGATCCATGTACAAAGAGTTTGTGAAATAGGGTGATGTTATTTCTTTTTTTTTTTTTTAAACTGGGGTTTATTTGGTTAAACATTAAGGTGGTACTTTTTTTTTTTTTTAATTGATATTTTAATGGTTTCTAACATTGTGAAATTTTGGGTTGTACATTTTTGTTTGTCCATCATCCCATATATGACTCCCTTCACCCCTTGTGCCCACCCCCCACCCCCACTGCCCGGGTAACCACAGTCCAGTTTTCTCTGTCCATGTGTTGGTTTATATTCCACATATGAGTGAGATCATGCAGTGTTTGTCTTTCTCTTTCTGGCTTATTTCACTTAACATAATACGCTCCAGGCCCATCCATGTTGTTGCAAATGGGACGATTTTGTCTTTTTTATGGCTGAGTAGTATTCCATTGTATATATATACCACATTTTCTTAATCCAATCGTCAGTCGAGGGACACTTAGGTTGCTTCCACTTCTTGGCTATGGTGAATAATGCTGCAATGAACATAGGGGTGCATAAGCCTCTTTGGATTGTTGATTTCAGGTGCGTTGGATAGATTCCCAGTAGTGGGATGGCTGGATCATAGGGCATCTCTATTTTTAATTCTTTGAGGAATCTCCATACCGTTTTCCATAGAGGCTGCACCAATTTGCATTCCCACCAGCTGTGTATGAGGGTTCCTGTTTCTCCACATCCTCTCCAACATTTGTTGTTTTTTGTCTTGGTGATTATAGCCATTCTAACGGGCGTGAGGTGGTATCTTAGTGTTGTTTTGATTTGCATTTCCCTGATGATTAGTGATGTTGAGCATCTTTTCATGTGCCTATTGGCCATCTGTATATCTTCCTTGGAGAAGTGTCTGTTCATTTCCTCTGCCCATTTTTTGATCGGGTTGTTTGTTTTTTTGTTGTTCAATTGTGTGAGTTCTTTATATATTATGGAGATCAACCCCTTGTCAGATGTATGTTTTGCAAATATTCTCTCCCAGCTGGTTGGTTGTTTGTTCATCTTGATTCTGGTTTCATTTGTCTTATAAAAGCTCTTTAATCTGATAAAGTCCCACTTGTTTATTTTTTCTTTAGTTTCCCTAGTCCGGGTAGGCATGTCATCCGAAAAGATTCCTTTAAAACCAATGTCAAATAGTGTGTTGCCTATATTTTCTTCTATGAGTTTTATAGTTTCAGGTCTCACCTTCAGGTCTTTGATCCATTTTGAGTTAATTTTTGTGAATGGCGATAGCACATGGTCCACTTTCATTCTTTTGCATGTGGCTGTCCAGTTTTCCCAACACCCTTTATTGAAGAGACTTTCCTTTCTCCATTGCATGTTCTTAGCACCTTTGTCGAAAATTAGCTGTCCGTATATGTGTGGTTTTATTTCTGGGCTTTCAATTCTGTTCCATTGATCTGTGTGTCTGTTTTTGTACCAGTACCATGCTGTTTTGATTACTATTGCTTTGTAGTATGTTTTGAAGTCAGGAATTGTGATGCCTCCTGCTTTGTTCTTTTTCTTTAGGATTTCTTTAGCTATTCGGGGTCTTTTGTTGCCCCATATAAATTTTAGTATTCTTTTTTCTATTTCTGTGAAGAATGTCATTGGGATTCTGATTGGGATTGCATTGAATCTGTAGATTGCTTTAGGTAATATAGACATTTTAACTATGTTTATTCTTCCAATCCACGTGCATGGGATATCTTTCCATTTCTTTATGTCATCGTGGATTTCCCTCAATAATGTCTTGTAGTTCTCATTGTATAGGTCCTTCACCTCCTTGGTAAGATTTATTCCTAGGTATTTTATTCTTTTTGATGCAATTGTAAATGGTATTATCTTTTTGAGCTCTCTTTCTGTTAGTTCATTATTAGCATATAGAAATGCAACTGATTTTTCTAGATTGATTTTGTACCCTGCAACTTTGCTGTAGTTGTTGATTGTTTCTAACAGTTTTCCAACAGATTCTTTAGGGTTTTCTATATATACAATCATGTCATCTGCAAATAGTGAGAGTTTCACTTCTTCGTTACCTATTTGGATTCCTTTTATTCCTTTTTCTTGCCTAATTGCTCTGGCCAAAACCTCCAGTACTATGTTGAACAGGAGTGGTGAGAGTGGGCAGCCCTGCCTCGTTCCTGTTCTCAGAGGAATGGCTTTCAGTCTTTCCCCGTTGAGTATGATGTTAGCTGTGGGTTTGTCATATATGGCCTTTATTATGTTGAGGTACTTTCCTTCTATTCCCATTTTATTGAGAGTTTTTATCATAAATGGATGTTGTATCTTGTCAAATGCCTTCTCTGCGTCTATTGAGACGATCATGTGGTTTTTATTCTTTGTTTTGTTGATGTGATGTATCACGTTGATTGATTTGCGGATGTTGAACCATCCCTGCGTCTCTGGTATAAATCCCACTTGATCATGGTGTATGATCTTTTTAATATATTGTTGTATTCGGTTTGCCAATATTTTGTTGAGGATTTTTGCATCAATGTTCATCAGCGATATTGGCCTGTAATTTTCTTTCTTTGTATTGTCTTTGTCTGGTTTTGGTATCAGGGTGATATTGGCCTCATAGAATGATTCAGGAAGTGTTCCATCTTCCTCTATTTTTTGGAATAGTTTGAGGAGGATGGGTATTAAATCTTCTTTTAATGTCTGGTAAAATTCACTGGAGAAGCCATCTGGTCCTGGACTTTTATTTTTTGGGAGGTTTTTGATTACTATTTCAATCTCTTTACTTGTTATTGGTCTATTCAGATTCTCCATTTCTTCTTGGTTCAATTTTGGGAGGTTGTATAAGTCTAAGAATTTATCCATTTCTTCTAGATTGTCCAATTTGTTGGCATATAATTTCTCATAGTATTCTCTTATAATCCTCTGTATTTCCATGGTATCCGCTGTAATTTCTCCTCTTTCATTTCTAATTTTATTTACTTGAGCCTTTTCTCTTTTTTTCTTAGTAAGCCTGGCTAAGGGTTTGTCTATTTTGTTTATCTTCTCGAAGAACCAACTCTTTGTTTCATTAATCCTTTCTACTGTTTTTTTGGTCTCAATATCATTTATTTCTGCTCTGATTTTTATTATTTCTCTCCTTCTGCTGGCTTTGGGCTTTGTTTGTTCTTCTTTTTCTAGTTCTGTTAGGTGTAATTTAAGGTTGCCTATTAGGGCTTTTTCTTGTTTGTTAAGGTGGGCTTGTATCGCTATGAGTTTCCCTCTCAGGACCGCTTTTGCTGCATCCCATATGGTTTGATATGGCATGTTATCATTTTCGTTTGTTTCCAGATAGTTTTTGATTTCTCCTTTAATTTCATCAATGATCCATTGGTTGTTCAGTAGCATGTTGTTTAATCTCCACATTTTTGTCACTTTCCCAGTTTTTTTTTCGTGGTGCATTTCCAGTTTCATAGCCTTATGGTCTGAAAAGATGCTTGTTATGATTTCAATCTTCTTAAATTTATTGAGGCTTGCTTTGTTTCCCAACATATGGTCTATCCTAGAGAATGTTCCATGCGCGCTTGAGAAGAATGTGTAGTCAGCTGTTTTGGGGTGGAGTGCTCTGTATATGTCTACTAGGTCCATCTCGTCTAGTTTTTCATTTAAGTCTAATATTTCTTTATTAACTTTTTGTCTGGATGATCTATCCATTGCTGTAAGTGGGGTGTTAAGATCCCCTACTATTATTGTGTTGTTTTTGATTTCTCCTTTTAGGCTTGTTAATAGTTGTTTTATGTACATTGGTGCTCCTATGTTGGGTGCATATATATTTATAAGTGATATGTCTTCTTGATGGAGTGTCCCTTTTATCATTATATATTTCCCTTCTTTGTCTTTCTTAACCTGTTTTATCTTGAAGTCTACTTTGTCTGATATGAGTATGGCAACACCTGCTTTCTTTTGTTTGCCATTAGCTTGGAGTATTGTCTTCCATCCTTTCACTCTGAGCCTGTGCTTGTCTTTAGTGCTAAGATGTGTTTCCTGAAGGCAGCATATTGTTGGGTCTTGCTTTTTAATCCATCCTGGCACTCTGTAACTTTTGATTGGAGAGTTCAATCCATTTACATTTAGGGTAATTATTGAAATATGAGGGCTGAATGTTGCTGTTTTGTCACTTATTTTCTGGTTCTTTTGCATTTCCTTTGTTTCTTGTCCCATTTGTTTTGGACTGCCAATTCAGTTTGGTTGTTCTGTCTTATGATTCTTCTAGTTTTCTCTTTGTTTATCATATGTGGTTTTAATTTGATTATTTGTTTAGTGGTTACCTTAAGGTTTGGGCAAAAAATCTTGTGTATGAGATAGTCCATTATCTGATAGCCTCCTATTTCCTTATACTAAGTCAATTCAGTCACTTTCCTCTTCCCCTTCTAAGTTGCTCTTGTTATACCTTATTCTATCTTGTGTTGTGGCTATGTGTTTACAGTGATGAGGTTAAATTTATTTTTGGTGAATTTCTTCCTTTGATCTTTGAGTTTAGTATTTAAGTGGTTGCTAACCTATTCTGGTAAAGATCTACTATTTCTCTGATTTTGTCTACCTACTTTTCTCCTTACTCCAAGCTTTGTGTTCTCTTTCTCTTCTTTTTTTCAGGCCTGAGGGCCTTCTTGAGTATTTCTTGTAGTGGGGGTCTCGTGGCCATGAACTCCCTTAGCTTTTGTTTATCTGGGAGAGTTACTATTTCTCCATCATATTTGAAGGATATTTTTGCTGGATAGAGTATTCTTGGCTGAAAGTTTTTGTCTTTTAGTATTTTGAATATATCATTCTAGTCTCTTCTAGCCTGAAAAGTTTCTGTTGAGAAATCTGCTGAGAGCCTGATGGGAGTTCCTTTGTACGTTATTTTTTGTTTTTGTCTAGCTGCCCTTAATATTGTTTCTTTGTCTGTCGTTGACCCTGGCTAGCCTTACGACTAGGTGTCGTGGTGAAGGCCTTTGTCTGTTAATATATATAGGCGTCCTGTTGGCTTCGCTTACTGGTATTTCCTGCTCCTTCCCCAGATTTGGGAAATTTTCAGCTATTATTTCCTTCAATAGGCTCTCTGTTCCTCTTTCCCTCTCCTCTCCCTCAGGAATACCTATAATTCTTATGTTACATTTTCTAATAGAGTCAGATATTTCTCGGCGTCTTTCTTCATTTCTTTTTAGTCTTAGTTCTCTCTCTTCTTCCATCTGGAGTATATCTGTATTCCTATCCTCTAAAGTACTAATTCTTTCCTCCATATTGTCAGCTCTGTTCTTTAAAGATTCCAGATTCTCCTTTATCTCCTCCACTGTGTTCTTCATCTCCATCAGCACTGATTGGTTTTTCTTTATGATTTCAATCTCTTTTGTGAAGAAACTCCTAATCTCATTTAATTGTTTGTCTGTGTTGTCTCGTATTTCATTGAGTGTTTTTATGATAGCTATTTTGAAATCTCTGTCATTTAGTTTATGGATTTCTGTGTCTTCGGGGTTGATTTCTGGGTGCCTGTCATTTTGTTTCTGGTCTGGTGATTTCATATATTTTTGCATTGTGGTTCCTGTGTTGGTTTTGATTTTCCGCATCCTGGAAGTCTCTGGTTGCAATTTCCACCTGCCGCCACTGTCTGGTGGTAAAGGGCTGTGTAGTCTAAGCCCCCTGCGCTCTGCCCCAGTTTTTCTGTTGCGATCCGCAGTTTTGTTTTGTTTTTTTTCCCCACTGCGATCCACGGGTCCAGTCCAGTTTGTTCAGGTCTGCCTCAGATCGCTAGGTCTGGTCGAGCTGCAGACTCCGGGTTGCAGGGAAGGGGGAGCTCTCTCTTTTGCCCTCTGGGTCCCTGACGTGGGAGGCTTCTCGTTTGCCCCTCTTTATCCGCTCTCTGGGGTGCTCAGATGTTGATGGTAGCCCTGTTGCTCCTCTGAGTCCTCTGTGCGGGAGTTTCCCACTGGCTGAGAGAGCCCGAAGAGCTACAGTTTCCCGCCGAGGGCCGCCCCTCCCCCCTCTCTGGGAGCCGCGCGGACCGGGATCGCTGCTCTGATGGGGAGGGAGTGGAGTTCTCCTTACCTCTCCCCACTTCCTCCGGGGGCCCAGCACGTTCCGCTCTCAGATGTGCGGCAGTGTGGATCCCTCCGCTCTAGGTTTTCACTGTCTGGGATTCCGTTGTTGGTCTGTGGCTGTTGCTTTTGTTGTATCTTGTGGGGGAAGAATTCACGGGAAAGCTCACTCCGCCATGATGCTGACGTCACCTGATGATGTTATTTCTTATACCCTTTTCTTGTAGAGGAAAATTTCTGAGAAGTCCTCTAATAAAGAAACCTGTTTAAATTTAAGCCAGTATTTTACCTTGCTTTTACTAAAAGTCTCTGTTCCCTCTCTCTGAATAAGGGCAGAATACAGCTTACCTCATGATGTTTTAGGAGGATGAATTGAGTTAGAAGAGAAAAAGTAAATTTGTGGCCAGACTCTCCTCTAACTAGCAGTATAACTTAGGTACACCAAACCTGCTATCTACACCTTAGTTTCTTATATTTAAAAGATGAATAATAATATCTACTCACTGAATTGTTTTGAGTTGGGCAGAATCTCCACAGCAGTTCCTGGTACGTTGAAGTTGCTCAATAAATATCATGTCTCTTCCCCTCTCCTACTTTGCCTTATTTTCTCCCACATTCCTCTTTCATTCTTCTTTTCCTATGGCTGCCTTTCTTCCTTTCCATGCCATGTTTCCTTTTTCTCCCCAAGACCTCCATCCTTCTACCTGTCAGTTAAGTACTAAGTGTAAAAGAGAAGGGGATGATATCTGAAAACGGGATTCTTCTAAAGTAGTATAGATACTTGCTCCACAACATCCTTGAAAAACCTAAAAAGAGAGAAGACAAGAATGTGTCTCTTTACCCTTGGAGATTCTTTCATTTCAACCATTTGGAAAAGGGCTAATGCAGCACCTCCCAGCTGTCCACATGGTCTGCAACAGTGAACACAGTGATCCTGTTATCTTTCTGGGATGGATCAAGATCCCTAGCTGAACGCTCTAAATTTATATTTTACATTACAAAGCTCTGATAGAAGGCTTTGTGTCCTTAAAATGGGGTAAAATGGCAAGGTTTGGAATTATGTAGCCTGGCAACTGAGGGTCTTAAAATAAAGGGGTCTGAGCAATGGAGGTCAATTAATGAGCAAGACCTAAAGGGAAATTCTTTGGGACCTGTTGATAATTTTACCAACTTATGTTTGTCCTTGGGTGGGAAGCACTTCTTTGGGATCCCTGGTTTCATCTATGCAAAATATGGATGGAAAAGTAGAATAACTTTGTGCAGGGGGAAAGGTCACATGAGAGGATGACACCTATAGTAACCATCTAGTGGTCAGTAACTAAATATGTTTCTATGTGCCAACCCACTTCCAAATTACCAGTGACTACTAGAAAGGTGGTTTGACAGCTCTAGTTAGAGAAGCAGGACTTAGTTTTTGTGATAAGAATAAAGTGACCATAGCTGAGACAAAGACACAAAAGGCAAAGACTGTGGCAACCAACCTTGATGTTGGACAGATTTTCATTTGAATATTGGCCCTGTACCGTTGGCCAGTTATTAACCACTCTGAATATCAGTTCTGTCATCTGTCAGACTGTGATTGTCATACTTGCCTCATAGAGTATCCTGTCAATCTACGTAAAAGTGGTCAGTAGAATGCTAGCATAATGAATCTGCTCAAAAAAATGTTAACTGGATTGAATTGAAAGGAAATACCACAGCACATAAAGACTCATCAATACAACACTCTTGCCTGATGGCAACTGCTTAAATGTCCCCTACAACGGAATGCCTAGTACCTCATGCTGTGGCCCACTGTAATTACAATGTTACACGTAGCTACAAAGGGATTGAAGTCAAAATATTCAGGCCAATTTAAGCAAGATATTTTAAATATGAACCCTTAATCACCATTTAGTTTTCTACTCTTCATCTTTAAACATGCTTTGAAAAATTCTATGTAAAATTTGGTAGAAAACAATCATCATTTGAATGAGTCAGACCTCAGAATGCGGAGTTAATTTTGCTGTTGCCCCTGCTGTTATTAATAACAGTGAACACCTATATCATGCTGGAAAATATATTAGGTACAAAAAAAATGAAATATTGATTTCAACTTAGTCCAGACAACAACCCTATGGAGTAAATATAATTATGCCTACTTTGCATATAAAGAAATTAGAAATCAAAATAAAGGTAACTAGTTCAAGAGCATACAGCTAGGAAGAGTGAGCCAAGCTGAGATATGAAACCAGGTATGTCTCTCACTTTTTCCTTTCTGCAACCATTCCTTCTGAACTTTCTTCAGTCCTCCATTTCACACTAGCAGCATGCTTACCCCATGTCTCATGTGTAAGCACATAAAAAGCTTGCCCTCCATGCCAGGATATTCCAGGATAATCTCTTCAGAAAGTCTATTAATCCCCCCCTGGAGAAGAATACTCTAGAAGCTCAAAGTTTAGAAAGGGGCATCCAACCTTTCAGGGGAAGCCATAGTTAATGATGGCTGCTAATTACTGCTTCTGTTTTCTTCTGGATGAAGGGAACAAGGTCAAAGATTTCAAAGAAATTAAGATGATTGGTCAATGGGACAAACTCAGGACAAAGTAAACCCAGCGACCCAAGTAAAGACCGTATGGATCAATTCAAAAACAAGGCATGTGATGGATTTTTGCAAACACTGGCTACTGAGAGAAGATGTACGTAGTGATTCTTATTTATTCATTCACTCAAACAGCCTTTGCTTACAGGGTTTGTGGGAAGAGAACTAACATTTATTTGTTCCTTCATTCCTTTCACAAATATTTGTTGAGCATTTACCATTGACAGGCAGTGTCCTCAGACCTGGGATAAAGCAATTACCAAGATAAACAAGTTCCCCACTCTCATGGGGCCAACATTCTAGCAAAGGGAAAACAATCAGTCAATCAATCTAGATAAAATAGGAAAAATGATCAGGTAGTGATAACAGCTATGTGAAGAATTAGAATAAAGTCATGTGAAAATGAGTGTGTTGGGACTACTTTAGGTAAGGTACTCATGGAAGGCTGGAATGGGAATGACTGGAAAGAGGCAGCCATGTGAATATTGGAAGAAGAGCCTCCCAATCATAGGGAGCGTCTAACACAAAGTCCCTATGGCAGGAGGGAGCAAGTTGTGTGTTCAAGAAATTAAAAAAAAAAAAAGACAATCTGATGTGGGTGTAATGAGCAAAGGGGAGAGTGCCATGTGATGAAGTAAAAAACATAGCAAGACTGTGAAATAGGAACTTCACTTTTTCATAAGCCACGGTAAGAAGTTTGTCTCATTCTAAGTGCTGAGTGAGTCCTGGGAGAGGATTGGAGCTGGTGATGTGGATGTATTGGTCTGTGGCATTGCAAGCCGTGGGACTGAAAGAGAGAATAGATGTAGAGAAAATGGCCATGGACAAAGGCCTGGGGGAGTCCACCATTCAGAGACAGCAAAGGAGACTGAGCATAAGAGGTAGAGATAGGAGGAAAGTCAGCACCTTGTGACCTTAGTGAAGCTGAGAGAAGGAAATATTTCACCACTGGGAGAGAAATCATCCATGGGAATCACTGCTGAGAGGAAAAGGGACAGAAGAATAGGAAATGACCATCAGGGATGATTGGTAACCTTGACGTGAACAGTTTCTGGAGATGGTGGAGGTGGAAGCTTGATTAGAATAGAAAAGGTGAGTTGAAAAAGAGCAGACAGAAGCTATAGGCATCTCTTTCAAGAAATTCTCTTAGATCAGGAAAGGGAAAAGTCAGGCCATAGATGGAAGAGAATGCAGTGAAAGGAGCAATTTTTTCTATACCAAAGAAATTATAAAGCAGCGTTTTGCTTTGGTGGGTTGATAGCAATTATCTGGAAGGGAGAGAGACACTATTGGCTCAGGAGAAGGGGGATGATTTCAGGAGGAAAGACTGAGATAGTGGGAAACGATGACATTTAGAGCACTGTGAAGGGGTTGGCTTTTGACTGCGCCTGTTCTGTGTTCAGCACTTTACAAAGACATAAGCCTCAAACCCACCTATGTGGGAGATAGTATTATCACCATTCTATAAGTTAAGAAATTAAGGAGCTTGACCATTAAATTTTACATTAATTTTCCCATCTATGGATGCCACCTGCCCACATCAGATGGGGCACTGAATTTCTGCCTTATGTGAGAATCTCTAACATCAGACAACCGTCAAAGACCTCTGCCTAATCTTGCAATGTAATCACTCGCCACTCTCCTAGACCAACCCTGTGGTTTCAAGAACACCAAACAACTTGCCATCTGTAACCTGTATCATGTTTTTAGGCAACATGCTGCCTCTTGACACCCTCTTCCCTCTGTAGCAAACACATCGTCCATCTCTCCTCCATCTGGTTAGTTTCTACATATCTCTTAAGACAACTAAAGCATTCCCTCCTCTACCCAGGCATCATTGACTCTTGTCTTTACGCCTTCAGTCCTTGTTCTTGCCTTTGATAGCATGGACTTATCACACTGTACCGTAACGAGAGGTTTACACGCCTGTGTCCTCTACTAAACTGGGATAACCTTGTGTCAGGAAACTTGTGCCCAACAGAGAACTTGGCAAAAAATGGGGCATTTGGTAAATATCTGTGGGAGGAGGAAAGGAAAGAACATACACACTTTGCATCGTGATTGATATATTTGCTTCTCAAGTGATACAAGTATTAGAGAAACCAACTTAGATATTTTCATCACATTATTCCATGGGGAGGCAAGGACTTCCACTTTTTTATTCTGTCCCATTTGGGTATCCAACGTTTACCCCCTTCCAGGACAAGAAACCAGGAAGAGAAGAAGAGATGTCTCCTTTGGAAAAGAGATGGGTTCAACGTTTCAGCCTAGGTGAAAATTGTATTGATAGCCGTATCTTCTGTAGAAGATTGATCACCCTCCCCCATCCTATGGACTAAGACAAATGTAAAATGTTCACTCAGTTCACAAGGATGATCATCATCATTTTTTTTTTAACTTGAAGACATAAAGTAATTTTATCTTCAGCTGTGTTTCAATCATTTTGTAATATAAGAGGAAATTAGGTAAAATGCCCAGTGAATGTTACAAACGATAATATTTTTTGCTTGTATATTTCTCTGCCATTCTTAAAGCACTTGCATGTGCCTATTTCTAAGTAATATTTCAATAAATATCATGGGAATGAGAGTAAGGGTTCTGAGTTCTAATCTTCACGTGGCCACTAACAACAGCCCTATGAGCCATGCAGGACAAATGCTATTGTTTCCATTTTACAGATCAGACGATAGAGGCTGAGGATGTAACACACAACTGGAGTAGAAGCTTTCCAACTTTTGAGCTGGAGTTGTTTCCAAAACAAAGAGACTTATTTCACGAAAGCTGAGAAAAGTCATTGGCAAAACATCCATAGATGAAAGTTGGGAGTCTGAAGAGCCAGAGTCCAAATGTGTGCTACCCTTGCGTGGATTGGAAATGTTGGGTCCCTTAGTAAGAATTTGACATTATATGATGTACCTGCAGGAGAAAAATCCAAAGGTTAAACAAAGGTCATCATTCATGACAGCAGGAGAAAGGGCCATTGAAATTAACACAATTGTGCAATCTCCAATAAGAAAAATTTGAGCTGTCTTGTACCACTTCGAAGTCCATAAATCTATATTGCCTCCATTAATGCATTGTAGACTTAGAAGCAAAGACAGAAACCCAAGGAGACCAGCAACCTTTTTACAGCAGAATCAATTAGGTATGTGCCGTGCTTTTAAAACACACCACTTCATATTAAGGAGTTTAAGGGGTGAATAACAAGCTCATAAAATTTTAATAACTATAATAACTGTAGCTTTGGAAATACCTTGTACAGTGTGGAACTGTCATGGGACCAGAGATAGTAAAATGCTAATAGGAGAGTACTGGGCATTGCGAAGGCTTGAGTGGACCAAAGAGGAACACTTAGATCCCACCCCTCCACCTTACTCACCTTCGACTTGGAATGTAGGCTCTGCCTGGTGCTTTGGAATCAGCCTCATGTCACCTATTATTCCTAAATAAACAGATGGAATTGCTCAGTACAAAAGCGATGAGCCAGGAGTCGAAGTATCTGAGCCACGGTGCTTTCTTGCCACCAGCTCACTGGGTGGCTTTCAGAAGCTGGCTCCTCTGAGCCTTAGTATCCATGTCTTAAAAAAAAATTCAAAGCACTGTTCATCCACTTATTTCAACCCTGTGAGATAATGGCACTATTATTCCTATTCGGCAGATGTCAAAGTCATATAGTTTAGCCAAGATCACATAACCTGGATCCAAAATCTCTGCGCTCACCTGCTCCATTGTGCTGCCTAGTGAGGCAGCTCTAAGTCCCCCTTGATGGCTCATGCTCTGTGAATCTGAGAGCCACCAAGTCAATAATCACGTCTAAATCAACATCTTTAGTTGGAAAGAGTCTTGGGAATAGCTTCTGCGAAAATAATATCCACTTTACTAACTTCAATAATAAATGTAGAGTGATTTTTTTAACTTTATAAGCATCTTGTTTGACTCCAATAGAGATTCAATTCCAGCACTAATTCTCAAAATTCAAATTATGATTCTAAAACAATATGTCTAACTGGCCCAATGCTACTTTTAATGGTAAGATAAAGCATAAATTTCATAATATGGTAAAACGAAAACTATATTTTATCTGTTTTAAAAGCATTGTAAAGAGATTGCTTTTTTAGAGTATTCTCTTGCTTAGAATGCAAGAAGTAAAATCTAAGGCTGGGCAAACTGCTAGCCACCACGAACTGCTGTCTCTCTTCTGCTCAAAAAACTTTTGGTGCTCAAAAAAAAAAAAAGCTATCAGGGGCTTCTCTGCTTGATAAAGTTCTATGTACCCTGGAATACTTAGCTCAAGTAGGTCTGCTCTGTGGTGCCTTCTGGGCTCTGCAGGTCACCTGATCTCTCCATTCATCAGCACGTTTGTATCTGGTACAGGTCACATAGTATTGTCGGCAAGCCTTCCAGTGGTGTCTGAAAGGCAGTACAGAACCTGCTTAGGAGCACTGACACTGGAGTCTGATGGCCACACTGAAACCAGCCAAATTCCAGCCCCATGACCTTTACCAAGTGACTTGATCATTGTCTGCTTCACTTTCCTTTATTTGCCCTGCTGTCCGGGAGAATAACAGTACCTACTTTTCACGATTGTTTTGGGATTAAATGAGTTAACGCACGTACTTAGAATAGTGTCTGGTACAGAGTAAGTACTTAGATGCTAATTATTATTATGGAAAGAGCATAAGCCTTGGAGTCCAACAGAGCAGGAATTAAATCCCAGCTCTACCCTTATTAGCTGGGTGACCTGAGTAAATCACCTTCCTACTCCAAACCCTAATTTCCTCCTTTGTAAATTGGAGCCTATATTATTCATCTTGAGGGATGTTGTAAGATTCATGTGTAGTGTAGATAAACTGCCTACTGTTTTAAAAAGAGTAGACATGCAGCGACAGTGGTGGTGGCACCAGTGGTTGTGGTGAGGGTAAGGTGGTGGCAGCATTGATGATGGGGGGACAGTGATGGTGGTGAGGGGTGGGAGTGGTGATGGTGACTGTCATGATGATGGTGGCAGTGCTGGTCTTGCTGTCATTGGGAGTGGCGGTGGTGCTGGTGATGAGGATGATGTACTTACACATCTGTTTGCCAAGTTAGACTCTAAACTCGTCCCGGGTGATAAGTGATTCTTTCTCATCTTGGTGTTCTCCATGTTCATAATAAATAGGTACAGGTATGACGCATGTTGAGGACCTCATGCCAATTGATGAGAAGCTAGAAGGAGCCAGGCCTAGGCTGAACTGGATATTCAGCAGGTCTGACTACATCTGGATGCCCTGAAGGAGAAGCATTTTGTACTCTATAGTAACCAAAGGGGAGTTTTGAAACTGGATTGAATGCCTATCTTCACCGAAGGTCAAGGATGTTTAATCTGATTGATGTTGTCCAAGACAAAGTAGACAGGTAGTGATGGGAGAATTCCACAGGAATAGCATCACAGCAAGTTTCCAGGCAGTGATAAGGAGTGCAGGGAACATGTCATATATATTAACAGGATATAGGTGCTTTAAGGAGAGACTACAGTATCTTCCCGGCAAGGGGCTATATCTTGTTAATGCCCAAAATAATACATGTGAAATGCTTTGATCAAGTTCTGCACATAGAAAGCTCTCAAAGTATTGGCTGATAGCATTAGTACTATTGACCACTAATATCATTATCATCACTATCAGGCCCAGACAACTGGGCTGCATTTTAGAGTCAGACCCCAATTCCAATTTCATCAAGGACCTGGGGGTAAAGTATAATGTAGTGGTGAAGAGCTTGGAAGTGGAGGCAACAGAAGCAGCAAACAGAATATTGAGGCAGAAACTCCATGTCCTATAGATCAGACTATCAAGGCCTAGGGTGATGGAAAGCTGAGAGGCTGTGAATGCATACATGTCTAGCTCTCACCTACCATCCTGCATTCATAGGACCACATGGCAACCCAACAAAGTCCAGCCCTCCCTCCATTGGTGCTAGCCCTCCTAATGTTTCCCCTGCCCTGATCAGGCCTGGCTGGACCTTGGGATCTAAATAGGGGAAAGACTAGGCAATGTCGCAATTTTGCCACAGAAATAAAACAGAGGCCATGGCCCAATTCTGGCAAGCCCAGAGATATACCAACAGCTAGGCTAAATGGGAAAACAAAAATTATACTTTTAAATCAAAGCATTTCCCTTTTCAGCAAGGTAGGCAAAACTCCTGGCTGCTCACGAAATATTACTTTTTGTCAAAGGTAACAGTCTGAAAAATGATGGTAACAGATTATGAGCATGCACGCCCCAGTATTTACTCCAAATACATGAGCAGAAATAGGATGTGGACCATGAATCTTTTGTATAAAATACTCTCAAGATATCAGCTATAAAAGTGGGTGTGTGTTTACATATCTACAGAAAATATTTGAACAGAAGGTAGCACCAGTGTTTAAAAATCTTAATATTAGCCACAGTGGACTTTTCTTAAAATATAAAATGAATTTCCCAATGGAAAACACAGAATTTTACATTATGCATGTTTTTAGAAATTGCCTTTTAGGAGAATTATTACTTCAGCTGTAATTGTTCTCTCCAACCAACCCAACCCTCCTTCCATAAAACATCCCCTGGCCTTAAATGTACACCATTCCAATTTGTAATTGATGGCTTTAGAGTCTAGACAGGGGTCAACAAACTCTAGACTGTTTTTTCGTAAACAAAGTTTTATTGGAACACAGCCACGTTCATTTGTTTACATATTATCTGTGGCTGCTTTTGTCCTACAATGGCAAAGTTGAGTAGTTAGGACAGACACTTCATGGTCTGCAAAGCCTAAAATTTCTGATCTCTGACCCCTAACAGAAAAAGTTTGTGAATGCCTGGTCTAGATCAATAGTTCTAAACACTGACTATATTAGAATCACGTGGAGAGCTTTTAAAAATCCCAGTGCACAAGTCTTATCCTAAATCAATTAAATCAGTATCTCTGGGAGTGGGACCCCAGTATTTTTTAAGTCCTGTAGGTCATTCCAATGTGCAACCAAGGTTGAGAACCGCAGCTCTTGACAGCCCCTTCTATTGCCAGAGCCAGGAGTCCTGGTTCAGTAGAAGTACAATCTGAGTTTAGTTTCCTATGTATCAGATGGAATTCAGAATACCTGCCTCGTAAGATTTTTGTAGGTGCTTAACCCCTGTCATCTTCCATTCCTTAAAAGAAAAAGTCAGACAAATAGCTACTTCCCCTCTAGTAAGTCTTTCTCACAGCTCTCTAAATTCTCATTATAATAGAGAATAAAGCCCCCAATAAGCATTGATAGGCTTTAAAACCATTCTTTAACAGGGCCAGCCTGGTGGCATAGTGGTTAAGTTCTCAGGCTCTGCTTCCATGGCCCAGGGTTCGTGGGTTAGGATCCTGGGGATGGACCTACACATCGCTCAACAAGCCACGCTGTGGCAGGTATCCCACATATAAAGTAGAGGAAGATGGGCACGGATGTTAGCCCAGCGCCAATCTTCCTCAGCAAAAAGAGGAGGGTTGGCAACAGAGGTTAGCTCAGGGCTAATCTTCCTCTGTAGGCAGTCGGTAGGCAGTCTCCACAATAACCTGACTGTGTTGAAGGAGGGGACACAGATGGGGCTGGAGGAATGCCTCCAGGTAGCAGAAGGCAATGAATATTCAAAAAGACCATTGCACATGTAAATCAGAAGATTCTTATATAATAATAAATGTGATTCTACCTTACAAAGATTTCTTTATAAACTATATTTCTATCTTTAGATTACGGACCAGCTAGATCAGTGGGTCTCTAGAATGAGATATGGATGAACACTATCCAGAATCATAGCTATGGTGGGAGTGCATAACAGACAAAATGTACCACCCTACAAACACACACACTCACAGACACACACACCCACACAGAGACACCATGGGCAAGAGAAGGACTGAGTTCTAGTCCCACTTCTGCCGTTTCTCATTTATTATGACCCCAAGCTCATCAGCTCATGTCTCTGAACTTCAGGTCCTCATACGTTTTTGTTTCTGTTTTTAAGTGAGATTATATCAAGTTGGAGCACAAATTTCTGAGAGCCCGATTTGATGAGTCTGTGATCTTAATTCACTTCTAATAACCTAACTTGTCATCATTCCCTGGTGAAATGCTTTCTGATGCCCACTCACACTCCAATACCCATAAACACTGAGCCTCTTGGCTTATATACATTTGAATAAACATTCCAATCAAAAAGCCTAGAACATTGTTCTAGGCCCTGGGGACCCCAGGATAAAAAAGAAAGGTAAGATCCCTGCCCTCATAGAGCTTACAATCTTGTGATTGATCTGAGATGCAAATCACCAATAATAGTTCACATTTTTCGCATTTAACTTTTTTGCCGAGGAAGATTAGCCCTGAGCTAACATCTGCTGCCAATCTTCCTCATTTTTTTTCTTGAAAAGGATCAGCCCTGACTTAACATCTGTGCCAATCTTCCTCTACTTTTTATATGTGGGTTGCTGCCACAGCATGGCTGACGTGTGGTGTAGGTCCACGCCCGGGATCTGAACCTGCGAACCTGGGCCGTGGAAGCGGAGTGCACTGAACTCAACCACTACACCACAGGGCTGGCCCTAAGATTTTTTTTTTTCTTTATGGTAATTCCCTCCTGTTACTATGTAAATTTTATAGTTGAGGAAAGGAAGTCTTAAAGAGACTTTGAAGCTTGTTCATGATCCCAGAGTCAGGGCTCTGACCTCGGTCCTTTGAATTCCACATCACATACACCATCCACTAGGTCTATTGATTCTCCCTTATCAATAAGTATTCCTGCTTCCACAAGGGTAACGTTTAACAGATTAAAGCATTTTATTACTTGTACATGGTGGCACATTCCAAATACGTTAAAGACTTGTTTCTCCAGGTTGCCTCTAATACCTTTGCATAAAACCCAGTGCTAGGGAAAGGGAATGGGGACAGATATGAATTGATGGGAAACGGGGATTGGAGAAAAAACAAAAATCTAACAAGCTGAAGCTGAAGTACCATTGCTGGCCTTTTGCCAACCTCTCCAATTCTGAGCTTCAGCCATAGTGCATTACTTATCTGGCAGATTGTATTTTCCAAATAACTGCTCTTCCAGAATCCTGCCAATATTCCATGAAGAAGTAGAGTCTACGGTCCTTCCCTTTATACCTGCATGGGGCTTTGTGACTTTCCCATCTAATAGATGATGGCTATGTGATTTCTGAGATTGATTTCTCTTGAGATGCTTACTCTTGGAACCTGACCAGTATCTGTGGCATATTTTGCCTGGGGAAGAGAAAACTCAAGGAGGACTTTACTGCATCTTCAAATCACTGGATAGTTCTCCTGGGAGGAGGGGGTAAGCTCTTGCTATTTGATTAGTATGTAATGCCCACATCAGGTGACTTTCCTAAAGGAACTCTCTACCAAGAAAGACATATTTACCTCAGTCAGGAACGTGTGATTTAAATTTTCTTATTTTATTTTTTTCCCCCAAAGCCCCGGTAGATAGTTGTATGTCATAGCTGTACATCCTTCTAATTGCTGTATGTGGGATGCGGCCTCAGCATGGCCGGACAAGCGGTGCGTCCGTGGGCACCCGGGATCCGAACCCCGGGCCGCCAGCAGCAGAGCGTGCACACTCAACCGCTAAGCCACGGGGCCGGCCCTTAGGAATGTGTGGTTTAAAAGAACAATTTCACATCTTCCGTGAAACATAGGAAAACCTTCAGATTTAAAAAATGCTGTTTTACGTGTTAGGAATAGTAGAGAGTTGTGTTTATTTTTCATATGAATTAAGGCTTATTTTGAGAATGAACGACATGGCAGAGGCAAGAGATTGGCCCTATGATCCAGGGTGTGTTTGATTTCTGCACTGGAGGAACAGAAGCCAGAGGAATGTGCCAGGGTCCTGGGAACTTTCAAGGACTGAATTGTACCAGTTCCTGAACGTCAGCCCTTGGCAGGGTTCTACCTGGCTGCTAAGTGTGAATGCTTAGCGCATTAAATCATCATCTACAATCCCTCATTACTCTCCAAGTAAAATGCCTGCTTATTCAAAAGCGATTAGGCTCACTTTGTAGAGAGATTACCATCAAACCTTCATTTTCCGTAATGTTGGCATTGATACAGTTCTCATTACTAGAGATGCTTCAAGATCTTTCCAAGTAAAAGAACGAAGGGGTGCAGGAACTGAGGTTTATTGAGTTCCTGCTCTTGGTCAGGCACTGTAATTGGCACTCTTAATCCTCACAATACAGCCTCTTGAGATTTTAGCCCTTGCTGTTTCCTCTTTTCCATTGAGGAAATAAGGCTCACAGAGGTGAAGCCACGCCCCTAGGACGACACGGCTGGCAGAGGCTGGCGCTGTGATTTGAGTCTGGGTCTACCTGACTCTAGCCTGGATCTTCCCCTACACCACGCTGTCCCCTGCTCTCAGGTGGTGCAGATTGAGCACACTCTACGCTGTGCTTATGGAGTGCAGACTGCGTGCTGAGGGAGCGACGTAGAGAAAAGGCGTGTGCACGAACAACCGTAACCCAAGAGAGGAAGTTACAGAGCGTAAAGAACGACGGGGAACAGTGAGGTAATTCAAGGGAAGGAAAGTTGGTTTCCATCCTGGGAAGATTTCCTAAAGGAAAATCTCAAGAAGTTAAGGGTCTTGTGAACAAAAATGTGACTGACGAGAAGAAACCTCAGCAACCCAAAATGATACCACTTGGAGCCTCTGATTTTTGCTTCCTCTTCCACAGTGTACCTTATTTTCCTCGTTTTACCGCCTCCCTCCGGCCTCCTAGGGAACCAGGGCTGGAATGGAAACCTGAACAGGGAATTAAAAGACTGGCTTTCCTTGTCTCCTGCCTTAGATGTAGTCGTGGGGTCAGATCTTTTCAGATTTTTAGAAAATGTATTATGCACTGTTAAAGATATAAAAAATTATATAATGAATATTAAAACAAACACCACTCCCTTTAAGAAATAAAACATTACCAGTGTAGTTGAAGCCTTCTGTTTCCCTTCCTGAAGGCATTTCCCACCCTCCCCTCCAAAGGAAAGGACTATCCTGTATTTGGTGTAGACAATACCATTCATATTTGAATATCATTACTGCATATGTGTGTGTATATGTGGATACTTTTATGTGTTTGCTATATTCAGTGGGAAATAGTATCTTATTGTGTTATAAAATTCTTTGTTGTTGGTATATAGGAATGAAGTTGGTTTTTACACATTGATCTTATATCCAGAAGCCTTACTAACTCTCTTATTCTAATAATTTGTTTGCAGATCCTCTGTGTTTTCCTTAAAAACTTGTGTGTGTGTATACATATAGTTTCATTACATAATATTCTATTGCAGCTTGTTTTTCAATCAACATTTGTAAAAATCATTGACATTGATGATTTCAACTGAAGACCATTTTTATGTCATTTTATTGCTATGTAGTATTTCACTGAATGAATATACTGTAATTGATTTGTTTATTCTTTTAATGGTCATTTAAGTTGTTTGTTGTAGCATTTTTTGTTTTAAATTCTGTTTTATGTTCCTTTGTTTTAAGTGTTGAACACTATTGTGCATGACTTAGAGTAAACCAGTGCGAGTTTCTCAGCACAGGGTATATACCTCAGAGTTAATTGCTGTGTATCAGTTCTTGTTACCATATTTTCACCAATACTTGGTGTTGTCAGACTTTTTAATTTTGACCCATCTTATAGATGTAATATATTTCAGAGTAGCTTTAATTTGCTTCTTTTAGTTCACCACTGAGGTTTAAGATCTTTTCATTCTCTTTTATAGTTCTTCTGAGAACTGACCATTTTTTTTGCCATGTTTTATTGAGTTCTTGACTATTTGATTTTTCCAATCCTTTTTACATTCTAGATAATTGTCTTATGGCTTTCAATAAAGATTTTTTTTTTTATTAAATGTAGTTAAATTTTACCAAATCTTGCTTTCTGGTTTATGTAGTTTGTGCCTGGTTTAATAAATCTTTCAAACTCTGAGGTTGAAAAAGATAGCCTCCTACATTTTCTCTCAAAAGTATAAAATTTATGTTTTCTGCATTTGGATTTTTAATCTGTCTGCAATTGACTTTTATACTGCAGATGAAGTAAGGATCCAATTTCACTGTTTTCCAAATGCATAGCCTGTTGGCCTAGCAACATTCCCTGACTTGTCTTCCTTTACTCATATACAACAGTATGCCACTTCTGATGTACATAAAGTTTTCAAGTTTATATGACTCTGGGAACTGTTTTATTTCATTGGTCTATTTGTTTTTTCTGCCCCAATTCCACACTCTTTTAGTTATTATAGTTTTATTTTAAGTCTTGATATAGTGGGGCAAGTCTACTAACTTTATTTTACTTTTTCAGATTTTCCATGGCTATTCTTGGTCTTATCAGCCATGTAAATTTTGGAATTTTGTTTGCAAATTTCCACAGACAAAACTTTTTTAGATTTTTATAGGACTTGTATTGAATTTATAGAGCAAGCTGGGGGAGAATTGAAATCAATACTATAAATATTCTTTCTATTCACTAATATAGTATGTCTCCATTTGTTTAGGTCATCTTTTAACATTCTAAACAAAATTTTAGAATATCTTCATAAACTTTATGAACACCTTTTGTTAGATTTAAATATAGATACTGAATATATATTTTAGTCATAGTAGGAAAACACAGTAAACAAGATACTAATTGTATTTTACTGTATTATAACTATTTGTTGCTGGTCTATAGGAATGCAATTGTTTTTAATATATTGATCTTATATTTGGAACTCTTACTCTGTTATTCTAATAATTTGTCTGTAGATGCTCTTTCATTTTCCCTAAAAATTATATCATCTGCAAATGATGACAATTTTATTTCTTATTTTATAATTCTTTAATTTTAAGTTTTAAAAATTATTTTGTTATTGCTTTAGCTAGAATGGCTAGTGCTTTGTTAAACAAGTTGTGATTGCTGGCATCCCTAGCTCCTTTTTGATTTTAAAGAGAATACTTCTAATGTTTGACCATTAAGTATGATGTTTGTAAGTTTTCAACTGATATCCTTTATCAGGTTAAGAAAGTTTCAAATTGTTCCTATTTCCTAAGTTAAATCATGAATGGTTAATATATTGAATTTTCTCTCAATATTTTAATAAAGTGAGCAACATTAATGTATTTTTGTCATATGAAAAAAGCCTTGCTTTACTGGGATAAACACAACTTGCTCATGATGTCACATGTGTTTATTAAGCATCGCTGTACTCATTTTGTTAATAACTTATTTATGAATTTTGTTTTTGTTTTGTTTGCATTTGTTAAAAGTCTGTGATCTGTAATTTCCTTTTCCATATTGAATTATTTATGGAGATACCAACCCCATAAAATGAACTGGGGAATATTCCCTTTTACTATTCTGCAAAATATTTTGTTTAATATTGGAATTATTTGTAAATGTTTAGTGAACTCACTTATAAAAATTTTCTAGGCCTGGTGTTTTGTTGGTGAGTGGATACTAAACTACTGATCATATGTATTTAATGATAATAAGCCTGTTTAGGTTTTCTGTTTTATCTTGAAAAAGTTTTCCAGTTCCTTGGCCTTGAACTCTTTACAATATTCTGTCTTATTTATTGCTTCTGTATTTTTAATTAAGTCCCATTTTTTAATGCCATGTAATATCTATGCCTTCATTTTCTGTAGTAAATCTTCATAGAAGTTTGTCTATTTTATTAATTTAGCCACATTTCGGCTTTGTTAATCATTGATTTTGCTTTCTATTTCGTTAATTTTGGTCTTTATTATCATTTGTATTCTTTTTTGTTGTTTTGTTATTTTTTAATTTTAAATGTCATCTTTAACTCATTACTTTTCAGCTTTTCTTTCGTGCTAATTTAAGAACCAAAGGCTATGAATTTTTTTCAAAAAGATTCTTTAACTGCATCTTAGAAGTTTTGGTACGTGAGATTTTCATTGTCATTCAATTCTGAGAATTTTTAAATTTCTATTTCTTTTTTATCCAACTTTCTAAATTTTGAATGGTTTTGGTTATATTTTTATTAATAATTTCTAAATTCAATTTTGTCATATTCAGAATATGTTGGCTATATGTTAACCTATTTCATGAAAACAATTAAGATTGCATTATGGCCCAATATATGATCAATTTTTGAAATAATCCATGTGTGATCAAGAAAAACATATATTTTGTAATTCTTGGAAAAATGATCATTATATAAGTTTTTAAATTATATTCTTCAAATCTTATATAATCTTAATTTTTGTATAAATTGTGTATCAGTTAATGAGAGATGTTTTGTAAAATCTGCCACCATGGTTGTAGATTTACCAATTTCTTAGTGTTTCAGTTAATATTAATGTTAGGTATGCTTCATATAATGTGATCCCATAGTATTTGTCATTTAAAATCATTGCCTTCCTATTGATTTAAATATTTTATTGTTATATAGTGATCTTCATCCTTAGTAATTCTTTTCGGCTTAAAGTCTTTGTCTTGTTTGTAGTTATTACCACCACACCATCTTTCTTTAAGTTAGTTTTTACGTGATAAACCTTTTTCACCCTTTTACTTTGAACTTTTCTTTATCTTGATATTTTATTTTCTTTTTTTGTTGAGAATAGTATTATTTATATATTTATTTATTTATTTTTGGGATATAGTTGACGTATAACATTATGTAAGTTGAAGGTGTAGAATGTATCAATTTGATACATTTATATGTTACAATATCATTATACCTCCTCCCCATGGCATTAGCTAACACCTGTATCATGTCACGTAATTATCATTTCACTTTTGTGGTAAGAACAATTAAAATCTAGTCTCTTAGTAACTTTGAAGTTTATAATACAGTATTGTTGACTATAATCACTATGTTGTGTATTAGACCTCCAGAAGTTATTTGTCTACTAGTTGCTAGTTTGTACCCTTAAATGACATCTCCCAGTTCCCCCACCCAGCAGTCTGTGGTAGTCACCAATCTACTTTCTGTTTCTAGGAGTTCGGCTTTTTTAGATTCCACATATAAGTGATATCATACAATATTTGTCCCCTATATCACTTAGGCTTTCTTTGCTCTTTTTTTATTCTTTTTTCTTCTCCTCTGACTGGGTTATTTCAAAGTTCCTATCCTCTACCTCACTGATTCCATCTTTTGTGCAATCTATTCTGCTATAGATGCTCTCTATTGCATTTTTTTCTTTCTTTTTTTTTTTTAATCTTTTTTTGTGTGTGTGAGGAAGATCAGTCCTGAGCTAACATCCGATGCCAATCCCCCTCTTTTTGCCAAGGAAGATTGGCCCTGGGCTAACCTCCGTGCCCATCTTCCTCTACTTTATATGGGTGCCACCACAGCATGGCTTGACAAGTGGTGTGTCACTGCATGCCTGGGATCCGAACCTGCGAATCCCAGGCTGCCGCATCAGAGTGCATGCACTTAACTGCTATGCCATTGGTCCGGCCCCTGCATTTTTTTCTTTCATTCACCAAATTCCTCAGCTCCAGAGTTTCTGTTTGGTTCTTGTTTTATTCTCTATCTCTTTGGTAAATTTCTTATTTTCCTCATGAATTGTCTACCTGATTTTGTTGAATTGTCTTTCTGTGTTTTCTTGTAGCATGTTGAGTTTCCTGAAAACAGCTATTTTGAATTTTTTATCAGCTAAATTGCAAAATTCCAGGTATCTGAGCTTGGTTATTGGAAATCTGTTGTTATCTTTTGGTGATGACATGTGTCCTTGATTTTTCATGTCCCTTCCTTGTAGTTTTGTATTGTTGCTTTTGCATTTGAAGTAGCAGACACCTTAAAGCTTTGCTCTTTGCCTTCATATGGGGTATTCTGTTTGTTGGTGCTATTATTATCTGGAGTTTTCTCTGCTTTTGTGTGGATACACTTGTTTCGCCCTTCTTGACCCCTCTTGGGGCAGAATTCTTAAGCTTTTGTGTCTCTCTGGTTCTTACAACTCACCAGGCTGGCTACTGCAAACCTCTGTTTTGTTTTCCAGAGGCGGCATTACAGCTCAAGTTTGTGGTTTCTCCCTTGCCCACAAATCCTGGTCTGTTTTCTGAGGGGACTCCCTGTGTACCAGAGCTTGCTCTCACTGCCACACTCAAGAGTGAATAAAAGGATCCCACTGTAGAGTGGGGGGAGGTGTGGGTTTAGCACTCGGGGCATTGGGGGTGTCTGTGGGCCTGGTGGGGGGATCCTTGGGTGAAGTTGTCCCAGTGGCTTATGGGAAGGCTTCCTGCTGGAGTCCTGGTGCAGTTAGCAGGAACTGCATCCCTATAATGCCCTTTGATATTCTTACCTGCCTCTTTCCTGATCTTTCCTTTTCTCCTCCTCCATTCATGGAGGGAGAGGTTGCCACTGGCTAGCTCAGCCCTATACTGTGCCACCTTGGGGTGGGGCAGCACTGGCAAAGTTTCTCTACTCCCTCTCCATTGTCTCCAAACTTGTTTTTTTTTTTTTTTTTTTTGCTCAAACAAGTACTGGAATTTCTCCTTGGAAAAGCTGGACTTCTACAAAGTCTCTCTTGTCTGTGGGTGTCTGCCCAAGTCAACACCCTCCTGTTTTTTCCCGAGTCTGAGAGGGGCTGTGGCAGTTTTGCAAGCTCCTGCTGGTTCCACAGCTTGTACAAAGGTCAGTCTTTCTATCTATTATTCAACACACATGTGGGTGAGCCTGCGCCTGGGTCCCTTGGCATATGATGCTTGTTCCTACATCTCTAACAGAGGTACTTTTGTTCGTGGATAGATGCTTAGTTAGTTGTTAAAAAAGGGGAACAAAAAGGAGAGATGTCTTATGCTGCCATGATGCTCACATCACTCCCCTTTCCTGATATTTTACATGTGCCCCTGATAACTAGTGTCATGTTGCTGGGTTTCATTTTTGTGAATTTATGCTGACAATGTAAGTTAACTAGTGACTTTAAATATTATCATTTATTGTGATCACTGATATATTTTGATTTATTTGTATCACTTATTTTGTTTTTATTTTTATACTTTTTTATGATTTATTGTTTTCTCCCTTAGTATCTTCTTTTATATTTCCTTCTACTGTTCTGGCAGTTTTATATCCTATTTCTACCTTTAAATGGTTTTCCCTTCATTTACTTGGAGTAAATTTCTTTACCTTCCTCCAAAACAAACTTTAGATTGCATTTAACCTGGACATTGACTTTTGGATGTGCCAGAAAGACTTCTTTGCCTCTCATATTATTATTGTTTTATATTCTAGTTTTATCTTTTTTTAACCACTAAAGTTATACATTTTAATATCTTACACAATTAATATTAACTTATTTTACACACAGGTATAATAACTGACTTGCTTACCATTATGTCTTGCATCTCAAATATTTCCTCTAGGATTGAGCTCCTTCTATTTAGAGTACATTCTTTAAGTTTCTTTAGTGAAGATGTATTGGTGGTAACTCCAGTTATTGTTTATTTTTAAAAATATCATTATTTAGTTGTTCTTTTTAAAAGATATCTTTGTGGATTACACAATTCTAGATTGACAGCTATTTTCTCTCAATTCTGAGATATCCTCCTGTCTTCTGGCTTCCATTGCTGTTGTGAAGTGTGCTACTGGTCTAATTGTTCCTGTGCTCGTTTATCTTCTCCCTCTCTGACTACTCTTAGGATCTTCTCTTAGTCTTCAGTGTTCTACATTTTCTCCATGATGTATTTAGATATATATTTTTATTCATTGACTTGGGATCTTTATGTTTTCGGACTCTGAGGATGTATTTTTTACCAAGTCTAGAACATTCTCACCTCTATGATCAGAGAGCCTCTTTGAAATTTTCTGTATTCTCTTCTCTGAGTTTCCTATTAAATATATGTTAGTTCTTCTCAGTCTATTGTCCATGTCTCTTAACTTTTTCATCTCTTTGTTTTTGTGCTGCATTTGGTGTAATTTCTTCAGACATCTCTTATAATTCACTAATTCTCTATTCAACTATTTCTACTCTGCTCTTTATCCCAGATATGGAGGGCATTTTTTTTGGGGGGGGGTATTTTTTTTAAATCACTTAAAAGTGATTTTTTTTTTTCATTTTTGGGAGTTCTATATGGTTCTTTTCAAATACTTTGAATCATTTTTGATAATCATAGTCCAGTCTCATGTTTTTGGCTCCATATTTTATCTTTTTAAACTTCTTAAATATTCTTATGTTCTGTATAATAATCCCCAAAACATGAAGTCTCTGGTATCGAGTTCTGCTGTTTGTGTTTTTCTCAATCTTGGTGGCTTAGTTTCTCTAAGGGGAATTTGCATTTACACTACTACAAGGAACCCTAAGGCAGCATAAACTCAAGATTACTTTTAATATATTTTATACTTGAGATTTCACAAACCACACAGTGTGGTTTCAAACTCCAAACCTGCTTGAGGTATGGCCTGTAGATATAAATTCTCACTGAGACATTCTTCCTCCACCTCCAGAACTAATGCCAATAAACAAACAATTCTCCTTGTGATTTTCCTTTGCTGGCAGGGTTTTTCCCCTCAAACCACCTTTTAACAAAGATACAGCTTTTGAGGTTCTCATCTATTTGTAGGAGTCCTTAGTGCTAATTCTTCATGAGTCTTCCTCCGTGGGTCTTTAAGCCATTAAAACTCAAGACTCCAGATAGCTGGTTTTGGCAAATGCCCCCAAGCCAACCACTCAGCCTTTATTTGTCACTGTGGTCTGTTCCTTCTATATTTATGGTCTCTGGAGATTTCCTTTTGTGTGTAAGTGAGGGAGAGTGCAAGTGAATGCCAATGAGCTTTGCTATGAATTAAAAAGATGTGTGTTGTTATTAATCCAGTGTCTAGTATTTTTAGAGATTTCAGAAAATCTCACCTGTCATTTTACTGGAAGTATAAGTTTATTAGTTCAGGTGATTTATTCACTTTTGATTTGAATCAGTGTTTGCAGTGCAAAGAAGAATTTATGTGGAAATTTCTGCATGGTGTACCTTCTGTCATCTAAAAGAATTTGGCTTCCCAGTTTCACCTGGAAAGTGAAGAGTCTGACATTTTAATAGTGAGCTTCATTCAGAATTTGGCTTAAATGTGACTTTCTCAATGAGGTTTCTCTGAATATTTTATTTAAGTAGATCCATACACACACACACACACACACACACACACACACACCATTATTATTATCTATCACACTCCTTGTTTCCCTTGTATTTCCATATGCGGAAATTAATTATTTGTTTGCATTTGTGTAATGTCTATCATCTCCTCTAGAATGCAGTAGACCGTAAGCTGCTTAAATGCATGTATTATAACCGCTTTATTTACTGCTGTTTCACTAGTACATAGAGAATGTATGGTCCCTAGCAAGAACTAAATGAATGAATAAATGAAAAGCTACCTTTTAAACAAAGTCTATCTATTCCGTCTTCTTTGCTAGCTCTTTCTCTTCATGTTTCTTGAACAAATGAATGAGTAAAGGGAAGAAGAAAGACTGGCTCAAGAATCGTTAAGTGGGAAGTCCTTGCCCTTAACCTTAGTTACCATTTCTAAACACAGTATAAACTAACTTAAACAACAATAGTTTTTTCCTCTGATACAACCCAATACCTTTCTTAAACCTTGTGACAAGTAACCAAAATATTAACCTGGCACTACAAGCTATACTTCAAGCCAATATCTTTCTCTAAATAATTAAAATTAATAAGTTTGATGTAAGGGCTAAAAGAGATATTTCTGGATAATTTTTTGTTGTTATTGTTTAATGTTGTAGTTATGTTCAAGTTGTTTATTGAGCCAGTACTCTCAAAACTCAATTTTCCTTTTTTATGCTATCACTATCCAAACCATTGGATGACTCTAATATAATGGCAAGGACAATAATAACAAAATGTTATTCAATACAATCCTTACAGCAAGATTGTTGGTTAGTTCTTATGGGGGAACAAGTGGTGGTCAAGTGGTAGACAATGCTCAAGAAAACCTGGACCCGTATGCACAAAAAATGCCAAAAACTCAAGGCAGGTGAAAGGATAGTGCACCTTTCTCTGACTTTGTTAGTCCTCACTACTATCTTTTACCTGATTTCACAAAGTTATATTCATTGTGAGGGTGAGAAGAGAGGAAGAAGATGAATGTGAAATTCACAGGTTGCATATCACAGCCCCAGTCCTGGAATTGCTCTGGAAACTGAGAGAGGAAGCCAGAAGGAATAATTTATTTTGTATGAAGAACTGTACTCTGTGCTACACATACAGTATTGCACTTAATCTACACATAACAGGATATAAGAGAGAAAACATTAAATCCACTCACAGCTGAGAAAATTGAACGCAGGACCGCGGCTAGCAAGGCTTCTGTGGTGTAATTGGTAAATGGCAGAGCTGGAATTTGACTCAAGTTCTTGTATTACCTGATGATACTGCTAGCATTATGTTATGAGCATCATCTGAAAGAAGAGAGGGGAAACATGAAGGAAGAGGCTTGTTCTTCTTTTTAGGAGGGGAAAGAAAAAGACTTCCTTGGACCTAATGGCACCTGTCAATGTATATTTATTCTGTCTACTTTGGCCCAACACTGTGAAAGATGCTAATAAGGATGAAGTCATCTTCTGATCTCCCATTGCACTTTGTCTCTGCCTCACCAGCATCACCGAGTACCGTGATACAGTGATTTATGAGAAAAACTTACCTTTATGTAACACTCTCCAGTTCACAGAGGACTTTCAGGGAGTATGTCATTTGATCTAGTTTATGAACATGCTTTATCTGCTCTACTGGACCATTTTCTCCTGTGAACCGTGACTAATTCAACTTTGTACCTCCCCATGTCAATCCTCACTGTCCCCAGTCCTAACTGAGCAAAGGAAATTGCAAATAATAGACATTCCAAAGTCTGGAACAGGTGTTATTTTCAATTTGCTTGTGCTCAAAAAACAGCGAGCAAATAAATGAAATAAATATGAAATATTTGTTCATGGAACATGAACATGTCTATTTCCTGAAACATGAAATAAATGTTCATGGAATTTTATAATTGCTTCCTCCCAATGCAGTGGTTGCTCTGGACACGATGCTGTCCTCTGAATGGAAGTCTCACCACACGCAGCACCCCACCATCCACTTCAGTCCTCTTTGGGTGTAAACAATGACCCTAGTCCCTCCCGAGTCAACCCCATTATTTGAGCAATGGATGGTGAATTTCCATCCTATCCAGGGTTCTGCCATACGGTTGGTTAGAGACCCTATCCTAACTTCCTTCCCTTTCCCATAGGCCTGTGTCTCCCAGGCTCTTCTCAGCCCTGAGGCATGATGAGACTGTGATAGGTGTAAAGCTTCCCATGGAGAGTCTGTATTTTGCCCTGGTGGCCCTCGCTGCAGTGCATGTAAGGTCCCTAGTGGCAAAGAGCCCGGGCTTTCCATCTAATTGGCCTAAGCATTGAGCTGGAAATCAATAGTGTTATGGACTAACTTGTGTCCCCCTCCAAATTCATATGTTGAAGCCCTAACCCCCAGTATCTCAGAATGTGACTATATTTGGAGATAGGGCCTTTAAAGAGGTAATTAAGTTAAAATGAGGCCATTGGAGTGGGCCCTACTCCAAACTGACTGGTGTCCTTATACAAAGAGGAGATTAGGACTTACAAAGAGACACCAAGGCTGCGCAGGCTCAGAGGAAGGGCCATGTGTATAGACAGTGAGAAGAAGGCCAGCAAGGAGAGAGGCCTCGAGAGAAACCAAACCTGCTAACATCTTGATCTTGGACCTCTAGCTTCCAGAACTGTGAGGAAATCAATTTCTGTTGTTTAAGCCACCCAGTCTATGGTGTTTGTTACGGCAGTCTGAGCAAACTAATACCAATAACATTCAGCAGGCAAGCTTAGAGATAATTTTCAATAACCCAAGTAAATCTAATTTTAAAACCCTCAGATGTGTAATTTTTCTCTAGTCCCTCTCAGGTGTCTCCATATAAAAGCAAAGAGAGGGTAAGCACAGGTTGGATGGCATAGAGCATAAAGCAAGAACTATGAAGTTTCATTGACAGAGAATAACAACAACGGACATGACCAGGGAAGAGATTCTGGAGCTTCCACTTGAGCTGGGTCTCGTGTGATGGATGAAATTTGCAGAAAAGGGGGCAGGTCATATTGAATAAGGGGAGACAACATGAAGCTTTATCTTTCAACACATAGTCAATAGTGGGCATTAAGTGCTTAACAAATGAAATAAAAGAAAAAATGAATGGCTATGAGATTGGAAGTTCCTTCAAACATTTATGAAGAACCTACTATGTGCCAGGCATAATGCTAGACACTGGATGCACACAAATAAAAGAAAAATAATCTTTGCCCATGAAAAATCCACAGGCAAGCAAGGGAGACAAACAACTAATAATTAGATAATATGATAAATGCCAAAAAAGAGTGCTAGGGAAACAAATAGAAGAAAGCTAGTAACTCTGGGGTGAAGGAGGAAATGCATCATCTACAAAGTGGCTTGTGAACAGGACTGTGAGCTCTAGCCAAGGATCAGAGCTTCATATGACAGGATTTCTTGGGCAAAGGCGTTCTATGTGGAGGGAACATGGCAGGATCCATCTTCCAAAATCCAGATGTATGTGGGAGAAAAGCAAGGGAGGCCGGATGATGAAGGTCTTGTAGAATATTTTCTCTCTGGCCTTCTTATTTTTCACTTGTTTGTGCTTATTTTACTGATATTTATTTAATTGGCAATATAGTTTCCCAAAGATTGTTCAACCAGAAAATTCATTAAACTCTATTACAACGACCACACAAATTAATATCTTTGTTCTGCCTAAAAAGGGATTTGCAGCTTCATCTGTGCACGTTGTTGTTTTTTTTTAAACAATTACTGGGCAGCCTACTTAGAAACACCAATTATAATAAACTTTTAATTCTTCACTTAATCAGTCTTCTTAGATTTGCTATTTCTCATCTGTGAACCAGTCCTGCCTTCTCTTGATTCCCCGCTGCTCCTCGGGAAGATGTGTGCTCGGGAGACCTGAGAATTAATGAGACGTTCCTTAAGGACATTTGTGGGGCTATTTTTTTTTTTCTTTTGGCTAAACTGTTCCCTTAGTTGATGGAAGAAAAAGCAAGACATATGTGCTGATCCTCAGGGAAATTCTGCTGGGTGTTTAGCTCTGCTCAGGAAGCATTTTTGGAGCCAGGTGTGTTCAATTTGTCGCAGGCCAGTACGTTAGCGTCTGTGGGAGGGTGGGTGTCCATAGACAGGAATATTTTGACAGACTGTTTACTGTCACTTGGGCTATACCTGCAGGCTGTTTGGGAGCAGCTGGTATAGAGAACCCACTTACATCCATCATCTCTACCCATTTGGATAATTAGCAAGGCTGGCCCCAGGCCAAGTGGCAGAAGCACAGAAGTCTGTGGACCCCACAGCTTCCCATGCCCCTTGTCTACTTCCTCCTGCTACCTCCAACCCCAGGCTCAAAGAATTCAGCACACAAAGGAAATAAAGAGGTTGGACCAGCCAACCCCAGCCTAGCCTTAAGCAATTAGAGTTGGGTACTGAATACCTGCCTTGGTATCTGAGTCTATCTTTGAACATGTTTTTGCTGTTAGAAAGTGTGTCCTTATTTTGAATAGAAATTCATTCAGTCATTCAATATTTATTGAGCACCTACTCTATTCCAGGCATGGTTCTGGTTTAAGGAAATACAGAGGTTCTCATGGGATGATTTAGTCCAAGAGGAAAAGGGCCCCATTTCCTTCATTCCTCCTCTCTAACGTGTGGATCAGTCCCCTTTGGGGTTTTAATATTCATTGTATCCTTTGCATCTCCATGTGTGTTTCCTTAGAGATTCCCTCACTCATAGGCCTGGAGTGGTTTTACTTACCCTTCCGGATGCACTCATCTTGTCTTCTCTGCTTTTCACATACAAGTGGTCCATCGCCAGCTCACCCTCCAATGGGGCCTACCTCCGAGTCCCCTGTCCGTGAGGAGTAGTATAATTTCATCTGTTTTTGGTACTTTTTGGTGTTCATCTAGTGAAATTTTTCTCTTCTCTCTGTTCTCACACGTCTCTTGGTGCACTTTGCCTCTCCACACAGGACCATGACATGTTCAACTTTTGCTATTGACCGCTATCCTAGTGACTGGCATATCAGGGCTCAATCAGTGTTTATTGACTTAATGCGTGGTCTTCTCTCAGATCTGGGGAAGGCCCTGTGAGATCTCTTAAGGTAGCTACCTTGAGCAAATGTACACACTATGCCAGGGCCGCGTGTACTGGCAGCTCCTGCTTCTGTCTGAGCCTCACCATGGCTTCTAGCAGCAGGTCTTCCAACTTGGTACCCTCTTCTTTCTGACATCAGTCCTCCTTCAATAGCCAGCTCTCTTAGTACTGCAATTCCCTCTGCTCTTCCTGTACTCCTTCTCGAGAGGTTTAGGGAATTAAGACTAGCTCTCCCCATGCTACTTAGGGCCACTGTCCTCTAAGTCTGCCACCAAGCCCGTCTAACTAAACCCAACCCTCAGCCGTTGCTAGTGTACTGCTCATGTACAACATGGGACCCGGGACTTTCCATTCAGTCCCCTGGTCGCACCCTAGGAAGACAATCACTGGTAGCATCCACTCTGGAATGTTCTGGAAACTATCTGGAATTTCTATGGCTGGGCACTCTTTCAGCCTCTCACAAGCATCTAAGTCCCCATCATTTGCCTTCTGGTCTTTCCACCTGCGAGTTCCCTTCTCTTTGGTTCACAGTGTAAAAGATGTGCTCTAAGCCCACTGGTCTCATGATTTTCTTTTTTGGTTCTCTTATTTCTGAATAATCTCTATAACCCTGAGTTCACTGCATATGGAACACTTATCCCAGTCACTTTTGTAGTGAGCAAGAGTGAAAAATAGGAAAAAAACCCACATCATTTAATATTAAGACTACATTCACCATACAGTAGTAAATATTCAACAATTATTAGTTTTCCTTTCAAAGAAATGAATGTTGTTAATTTCCCTCTTTGGAGTAATCAAATTTTAGAATAGCAAACATTTAATCTAAAAGTGACAAATTGATGGGCCACACACCAAAATTGGACTACAGATTTTTTTTCCAATACTGAGTTTTAAAAATTTTGTGTTTGAATATCCATACACCCCAGTTCACAAAGGCCCCCTCACTCCCTACTGACACCTAAAGCATGTACATTACATGCACAGCTCCTGAAGGCATATTAGCTCCGGTCTAACCCTCTCCTGGGAGGATCAGGGAGCAGCAGTGATTTGCTCAAGATTACATAACTAGTTAGTTTCAATGCTAGTACTAGTATGCAGGCTATCTATTTTCTAGTCCAGAGCTCTTCTGCTATAACCAAGGTACCTCCCAAAACATCTAATATTGTAGTGCAACCTGAATTTGAATTTTTTCTTAGCCTGTAGAAACAGGAAGAAGAGTCACATTAAAAGTAAAACTACAAATTTTACTGGCTCTTGTCCAAACCTGCACACATAGGAAATCCATCCGGCTGTAAAATCTGACCCAGTGATGTTTTAAAGTCCTCAGTGGAAGGGGTCTCACATGTGTTAAAAAACTCATTTGTTGGCTAATCACCACATGGCATTTGGCACATTCTTCCTCATCCAATCTGCACATCCCTCTGCTATTGAGCATCTCTGGTCACAAGGCCATTTGAAAGTGACCCACAATTGCCACTACACCTATTTTTCTACCAAGGGTGTTGTCAACCAGTGTTCCCAAAGCTGTGCATCCTCACATCCTGCCTTCCTGTGTCCAGCATAGAAATGCCCTCCTTAATGGCCACTTCCCAGCATGAAAATCTGCTTGGGCAAGCACTTGCACGTAGGCATCTGACCCTATAACTTTACCTGCTCTCCCAAGACATGTCAATCTCTTTTACTTTTAGCCAGGAATGCTTGCTCCTATAACACTTGCATGGTTTTTATTTTCTTCTCTGAACCTCATTTGTCCCGTCTCTAGAAGGAGGTTGATTATGCCTCTCTCCCAGGGCTGTTGTAAAGATTATATGCAGCACTACATGTAAGTGTCCAGCAAGCTGTACAAATGTTAGGTCTGTAGTCTGTAGGTTTATAAAGCCTTCTGTTCTCAGCTTCTACTATTTACCAGCATCTCATATTTATTCATTTTTTTGTGTCTCTACTTTTCCTTTTAAAAAACAAACATATTTTAAAGTTGAAAGCCTAAACAAATCCATTCAAATTAGCATAGCTCTTAGGTTATTAGATTCTTGGTAAATGTCATAAGTCTTCCATGTGTATCAATTTTCAATTTAATTCAACTAACCACTATTGAATACTTACTACTAAGCCTGTACTGGGCACATGCGTGCATCATTTCTTAGAAATCATTTAACTAGATCTAGACCGCATTGTATTTTACTGCACTATAAATAGCAAGTCTAAGAAACTGGTTAAATGATGTGAGAAACAACTGATGCTGAATATACTCGGGCTTCAGTGTTAGAAAGTTGCATGCTGTGAAAACTCTGAGAGTCGTGAGACCTAGATTGGAGCCTTAGCTCATCACCAAATCACTGTGTAACCTTGGGAATGTTCTGTAAGTTTTTGAAGCCTCAGAATCCTCATCTGGATAGTAATAATTGAGAATGATAATGTAACACTATAGGGTTGTGATCAGGAATAAACTACGTGCTGTATGCAAAACACCTAATACATTTTAAAATCTCTTCTAATATTTTAAGAGAGTTGATAGCCCACCCAAGTGACCTTTTTCTAAGCTTTATGATTATTTTATCATTTTGCATAAAAATTATTGTCAGAACTGAACTAGTCTATGAGGTAATTTGCTGAGACATAGCTGTTCTGCATTGTATTAGTCTGGGTCTGCCAAGAAGCAGACCCCAAGACCAGATTAAACATACAAGGATTCTATTAGGGGAGATTCCTGAGTTACAGGAATCAGGGAGGTCACCAGGAAGACTGGGAGAGCCAGCAGATCACAAAGGCAAGTCTGCGACCCCAAGCAAAGGAGAGAGGGAGAGAAGATTGGCTGGAAACATCCTGGATTGCTGCGCACTCTAAGGCTAGTCCAACAAAGCCACTGGAGAGTCCTCAAGCCAAAGTCAGTTCAGAGGAGACCCTGTCTCTGAGGAACTAGTCTACCTTAGTATCCTCACAATGTTCAGTTCTTGGCCTGGAAAAGCCCTTGGGAGGCACAGCCTTAGCGCAAAAACAGCAAGGGATACCGGAGCAGCAGCCAGGGCCTTTGGTGGATTACTCTCTGTAGTTGAAGGTCCCAAGGTGCAATGTCATGGCTGCCTCATACATTTCCTTCTACTGTTTACAGGAAAACCAGGTAATTCTTTGCTGTCTCTTGAGTAATATCAGTTTTTACAGATCCATTGCAACACTTGCATATCATTTCTTTTTCCTTTAAACAAAATTTCAATAACCTGAAGGTTGACAAAACAGGAAATCAGTTCAACAACACAATGGGTCAATTCTGACTTTTTGGTAATAGATTTGACCAGATATTTTGTGATGAAATCCAATAGGGCCTCATGTCTGATAGTAGTATAGCCACTACTTCATAGAGATGACTGTTGGCTTTGGATTTGGTTAGAACTGGCTCTGCCCCTGCCTGGCTGTATGACTTTGGTCAAGTCATTGAGCTTCCCTGACATGCATTCCTCTTCTATAAAATGAGCATAATAATACCTACCACAAAAATCCTTCTGAGAATCAAATATGATAAAATATGATAGATGACTAGCAAGTTAGCTGGTACAATTCAGACATTAATAAATTTAATACACCACTTTTGTTTTTATGTTATTATTGTCACTATCTTTTGTGATCATCAGCCACAATAAGCATTAATTAATGGAATGTCTCTGTAAAATTAACGAAATTAATATTTGTGTGTCTCCCAAGACAGTGGTTAGCACATGCCAGGTGCTCAACGGATGCTAGCTCCCCTTATTCCCTCCTCTCAATTTCTCTGACAATTTTTACTTCCCTCCCTCTAGCAGAATTATTTTTCTATTGGTGAATATTAAAAGATTCTATCTTCTTGGTGGCTATTTGTGTTCTTTGTTCGCTTCTGGGCACTCATGGGCGATGATATGTTAATGGGGACTGCATGAATTCATTCAGCCTACTTTTATTCAGCATTTGTTGAAAGCCTAGTAGTGCCAAACAGCAGAAATTAAGATGTAAGTATAATTGTTTTTGCCCTTAAGAAGCTCACTATCTGATGGGGGTTGGGAGGAGGTAGGAAGACAGACCTGTAAGTTGTCTATGCCTGGGACAGTGGTGAGCCAAGGACAGTGTAACCAGTACTTTGGGGGTGTAGAGTTGTCAGAAAAAGCTTCTTCTCTCTCTCCTTATTCTCCTCCCTCCCTTTCCCCCACCCCTCCCACTTCTCCACATTTTCCTCCTCCTCCTCCTCCTCCGTTATCACCATCACCATCATTATTCCAGATAATGTTTGTTGACCCAGAAAGCTATCCCAGGCACTGTGCTGATTTCTCTATGTGTCTTAAATAAATTAATCCTCATCATAATATTGTGAGGTATGTGTCTTCATTTTACATATGAGGAGTTTGGATCAGAGAAAAGTTAGTTGTCCAAGACTCACCCATCTATTCACTAGTAGATCCAGGTTTCAAATCCAGATAATCTGGCTCAACCACCCACAGAAATAACCGCTAAGATAAATGCCTTCATAGAAGAGAAGATGCCCAGGCTGGTTCTTGAGTAATGAGCGATTGATCAGGTGGACAATCTCAGGGAGAACAGGGCAGGCAGGAGCAGCATGTACACTGGCAGCCATGGCAGCATGAAGCAGCCTAGTCTTATTCATTATGTAGCAGACATAACACCTAACCTAGTGTTTTACACATAGTGGACTTTCAGTAATTTACTGAATGAAGGAAAGAATAATTAAAGCTGTGCACGCTCTCCAGCCTCCCATCTACCAGTCTATCCCTCACAGCCTGATTTCTCTCAAATTCCATATCAAGTCTCACCTCAACCAGAAATCTTTCCCAGACTACACTTGTACACAGTGACTTCCTCTCTTCTAAACCCCTGTAATAATAAATATTGGTAACTCTCAGATGACATTTAATTGTAAGACGTCTTGAGTACTTGGTAATTTTTATGACATATGCCGTATGGATTTCCCAAGAACAGGATCCACGATGAGAAGTATCATGGAGTGGAAGAGGCACCAGTTTGGGATCAGACAGATCTGCATTTGAACTACCCTCTACCTTGTTTGCTCACCAGCTGTGTGATCTAGGGATGATAGCTTACAATCTTCGGACCTTTTATCTAAACTGGACAATTAAGATAACATACCTGGCAACATCTCGCCTCATGCCCGGCATACAGCCCCTCAATCAATGTGAATTTATTTCTTCTTGAGCTTCTTTCTTCACTCACATATTCACAGATGAGCCCCTCAGTGAATACACTGTAACCAAGTGTTATGACACCTTGAGAACGATGTAAACCCATTTACTCCCATCAGAGACCATGGAGCACCTAGTCAAGCCAAAGGGGAAGGGGGCTGTTGTGCCCCAGGAGCCTGTTCTCAGAAATAATAAACAAGCAGATGCCGTCCTCTAAGAGAAGTGCAGCACCTGTGAGCACTAACAGCCTTCTGCATGTAAGTGATGGGGAGAGGCTCTGGGCAGCTAGACTTTGGTTTAAGCAGTGATTTTGTGGCGTGTAAACTAGTTTTACTTTACCTAAATTATAATTTGAAATGCTGTTTATGTATCTGAAGTGAATTATGCATCTCCTCACACATTCACTCATCTGTTCATTCAACAAATATTTATTGAGTACTTGCTCTGCACAAGGTACTCTGAACCCAGCTGGGGACACAAAATAAAAGAGACAAGGACTCTGAGCAGAGTCTCTTTGGAACCAGGCAGCCTGGGTTCAAATCCTAGCCAAGCCCGCACCAGTGTGGCAGCCCTGGGCAGTTTGCAAAGACCCTCTGAGACTCAGTTTCCTCATCTATAAAGTGGAGATATTACTAGTGCTTTCCTAATATGGGTTATTGTAAAGATTCAAAGAGGTACTTTAAATTAAATAAAATATTTAGTCCTATACCTGGTGCATACTGAGCATTTAATAAATGCTAGATTGCATGTGTGCAATATATCACATCATCTTATTTTTTTAAAGCTAATAATCATGCATTAAAAAAAAAAAAAAAACTCTAGGATAAACCAAAAAGATCACTGATGGTCAAGGATACATAGAAGTATCTTTTGATTTGGTTCTTGAAGGAATTTGCAATCTATCCTCAGCTATCATCGTGGTAAGAAGTCTGCCTTGAGATAATACTTCTAGGAGCACAGAGCCAGCTACTTTGCAGAAGATGTAGGTGGAAGGTGGGCAGGGGTGAGTGGAAACAGCTGCACAGAGAAGGTGGCATTTGACCTGATGGGGAAAGGTTTTCACGGCGGAGAAACAGGAAGAGAAAAGGAAGAACTAAGTTGTGAAAGTTGTGAAGTAGTTGGGCTATTGCAAGCAGTTCAGATGTTCAAAGACTAGCCAAATGGCCAGTCAGAGAATTCCAAGTGGCCAAAAGTGGCTGGAGTGTCATTTCTGAGATCAATCAGAGCAGAGGAAGCTAGAAATATGGGTTGAAGTCAGACAGAGCAGGGCTCCAATGCCATAAGTATTTGGTGGTTTTATATGTTTTATTATTTGGTGGTTTTATACCTCTTCTTCCAGGTGGGAAAAGTGGGGTTCAGAGAGAAGCTTAAGAGGCTGGCTGTTTCTGTTATGTAGTACTTTATTAAAAAAACGCTCCAAACATAGTGGCTTAAAACAACACAGTTTATTACTTCTTACAATTCAGTTGGTTGAGCCAGCACCCTTATGCTTCATGTCGGGTCAGACGGGGCACTGGGTGAGTGGAAGGCACCAAATGGCTTCAGTCACACGGGTGGCATCTGATGCTGGCCAGCAGCTGGGAACTCAGCTGGTCTATCAACCACAGCCTAATTCTCATCCATACAGGGAACCGTAGAGCAACCACACGGCTGTTTGGGCTTCCTCACACTGCACAGCATGGCAGTCTCAGGGTAGCCAGACTTCTTACTTGACAACCATCTACCTGCAGAGTGCAAAAGTGGAAGCTGTTAAGCCTTCTTAAGATTTAATTCAACAACTGGAAGAATGTCAGTTCCTCTACATTCTATTGGTGAGAGCAAATCACGGTGGAAACAATCTACAGTCAAAGTATCTTATGCTTAAAGCTTCCCAGGTTCAAGGAGACTATACAAGGGTGTTGTGTATATACTGAGAGGCATGGTTTATAAGGAGCCATCAAAGTAACAATCTTCCACATTGAATAACTTTCCAAAACTCAAAACCAGTGAGCAAGTAGCACTTCTGGAATTAGGACCTAGGTCTATCCCTGTTCTTTTGAAGACGGCGTAATGGGGAAAATGCATGACCTCCCCATCACCATAGGGCTGGAGTAAAAAGGACTATTACCCAGCAGCTGCTAGATAGTTATACTCTTTATCCTACGAGTCCAAGAATGCAGCTACAGTCATCTTTGCAGACAGCAGCTCTCTGACCTTCATGGTTGGATGAGGGAATGAAAAGGCCCTAGATAAGTAGGGAAATTACCAGTGACATAGAATCCACTTTTGATGCCAACTGGCAAAAAAATCATTAAAAACAGTTACCATCTTCTGGCCAAAGTGTGAGAGCTATTCAATTCAGGCCTAATGAACATGGCACTATTGATCTTCTAAGACCGTGGAGGACTGATCAGTATCAAAGCCATAAATTATATTTATGAAGACATTCAAATAGCACACAATGATTACTTTTTCTCCTGAAAGCCAGGGGTAGCTGCAGAGACATCAGTTTTGCACAAGGTGATAGAACTACTTCTTCCACAGTTATCTGACCAAGACAGGAAGATGGATATTCATCAGCAAAAGGTGCAATCTCATTTTGTTGACTTGATAGTTTCTTGCTATGTCTCCCTTCTTGCCTGTTTCATCTCTTTAGAGAAGACAATATGTAAAATCATTCTTAATTTAGCTTTCACCGTTTTAGTTGTTGTTGTTGTTTTTTTTAATTTGGTGATTTAGCAAACCAGAAAGGATTCTTGGGAAGATGTATTTGAGAACAGGAAATGAAGCCGTTAGCTAAAGGAGTCACAAATATTCAAAGAGGTAAATGCTAGTAAAATGTCTATGACAGAATAGATAATCGCTAGAATGCAGGTCAAATTCCCATTCTTCTGATAGGTAAACTGAGGCTTCCACTTGTGAAGTAACTTGCTAAAAGCTATACAAAGAACATTTGGCCTGGTACCAGCCGGCACCTGGTTGCCCTGTCTTTCAAGGTCAAGTTAACCTCCATAGCACATTGCTTCCTTCGCCCAGTAATTCTCATCTTAAGAGGTCGAAATCTAAGGGTGTGTGTGAGAAAAAGCAAGGACAGGGATGTCAGAATCCAGGGTTTTAGCTTAGAATTTGATACTGAATCACAGTGTGGACTTGGACAATGCACTTAACTTCTTTGGGCCTTAGATTCCCCGTTTGTAAAATAATATTTAAACTAAATGAGTGTTAAGGTCCTGTTCATCTTACAGTTCTGATTGCGTTTCCTGACTAGCTCTGAGGAGACCTGGGTCTGTGGAGGCTGGATAGGAACATCGCACGTGAAAGAGAGTGAAAAAAATCAGCTCCAAATTTACCATTAGGAGAGACTCTTGTCCCCCAAAGGAATGGTTTTGCAGTGGCTGCAGGGTCCAGCAGCTGTGGGAGGCTAATTTAGGTTGTCCCTGGCTCATTGGCAATCATGAGCCTTGATATGCATTTGAAACAAACTAAACACTCTTAATCACCTCGAGAAAGGGATAACTCATTATAACTGCACACTAAGGAACTTCAGTGACATTTATTCCGCATTTGTATACAAATAGATTACATTATTTAACTAAGTCAGTTTGGGCAGCTGGAAGCTACCCGTGTACTCATTTATCCCTGAGGAAGATTGAACAGTGATTAAAAGAGAATACCTCTTTAATTCCAGATGTCATATACATTCCACAAGGAAAAGGTTTTGTAAAACTCCGTGATTATAGCCTCCCATGAACCAAGCATCTCCTTGAATGGCACAGCTGAATTTGGAGGTGAGGAGAGAAACTAAAAAAGCCAGAGGAGCCCATTTCTGTGGCCATCTGGGACAAATCAGCTCTGGGTTTTTTTTCCTCCTTCTTTAGGAAGCAGGCTACTCCACACCCTCTCACTGACGTGCCTAAGCGCCATAGTCGAGAACCAGAACCTTCTGTTTGATCGTTTGGTTTCTTAATTTGGCCATCTGGAATTCCAGGTAGCACGTGATTTCAGAGTGCGCACTTTCAAACGGGAACAGGGCCACACGGGACAATCTACCATCTGGGACATATCTGGGGTCGATTCTTCAAGACTTAGTTGCTTGTTTGTTTCTCTCATTTTTTTTCCTTTCATCTCTAAAGAGGGAGTTAAATGGTTACATTTGAAACGTCTTTGTCCCCATGGTGGAGAGAACTCATTTCTGACAGAAAAAAACGAATGTGTTAGACTTGATGGGCTCTGTGAGAGCATCTTGAAAACTGACATGGAGAAACTCACACTTGTTTAATACCAATGATGAGTCAGACATTGTGCGAGGCGTGTTACACAATCTCAGCTAATTCTCACAACTGGCTGCAGGGCCATCTCCGTAGGCTGGTTGCAATGTGTGCAGTCACACAGGGCCCACACTTAGAAGGACTGTGTTCTGTTGTCACCATCGTGAGATTCTTAATGAAAGGCCCCCACCCATTATCACTTTCTATTGGGCCCTGCAAATTATATAGCTGGTCCTAACTGGCTGGATAAGTTTTATTATTTGTATGTGCACATGTGTTTAACAGATTTTTAAAAAGCAGAAGAAAATCTACTGAAACTCAAACTTGGGTGTTCCAGACTCCAACTTGTATGCTTTTTCCTTTTGATTTTTCTGAAAAATAAAACCTCGTAAAGTGCATGCCATTGTCTCAAAAGACTTACTGAATCTTTACCTTAAAACAAGTCGCACGCTACCCAAGGGAGCAGGGATGAGGTGGGAAATGATAAAATAATGGAAATAGAAATAAAAACAACAACAACAATAATAAAAATATTTCTGCAAGCTTTTTGTATATTTTTTCTTCACATCTATACATTTGGATATGTACAAGTTATGTGAATATACATGAGAAAATAACTAGTTATATCTGAGCCTTGCTAAACCATAAATCAAATAAAGTAAATTATTATTTCAAATTACAAAGTCATTTCCATCATACATTTAAGTGAGCTAGTGTGACTTGTGTCGTATCACATATTTCTCAAAGAGAAAAAACATTTCAGATGGTAAATAAGTCACACTTGAACATTAACTATTAGACTCGAGGCCATTTTTAAATAACTGTGTTTATTTCTCTCTCAGAGAAATATGCCATCCATTTAGGGTTCATATACTTGGGCTGTGTTCAAGCCGTTAGTGTTGAAATCCAAATTTTACAAACTACATAAATAACTGTTATACACACATGAAGCAAATATATATTGAGCACCTACTGTGTGCTAGGCACTGCATTCAGACAGAGAATACAGAGATTAATACATTAATTCATCAAATATTTATTAAGTGCCAGTGTGGTCCAGGTACCATCTTAGCCATTAGTGATAGATGGTGAAAAGGTAGAGATTTTCCACTGCACTCTAAAATTTTACGGTCTAGTGGGAAAGATATATATTTTAAAAATATTATAAGTAAAAAAAAATGTATGAAGTGTGATATGAAGGATGAATGCAGGGAGTTGTGGAATCATATTTTTTTGTGGGCTTCCCCTGGAGAGATCACAGCCAAGTGGGGAAACAGACTCACAAACGGTATCAAAATAGCAAAGTGCTAAGTTAGGGAACAAACAGCAAGGTGTGAGAATCCAGAGAAAGGGACATTTGATCCAGAGTGGTGGGTGAAAATCCAGGAAACTGCTCAATGCCCTCAAAAGAGGCATCCTTAGAGTCCAGCAGATGGGAGCTCCAACTCTGCCCCTGTATTGAAACTCAGTTTTCTTGTCTGTAAAATGGGCATTGGAGAAGAAGGGAGGATGGTCTTCAAACCTGTGGGTTTCCTGTTAGCTCTGAGAATTCTGTGATTTAGTGATTTCAAGAGGTAATTAGAATAAGATTGAGAGAAGATGAAAAGAATCCCTGGCTAAGGGAAGAAAGTCACAGAAAGCTTGAGGCTAGAGAAAGTAGGACACATTTTAATGACAGCAGCAGTCACAGTAACAATAATAATAACAGCATTTACCAAAGGTAATGGCAAGCACTGCAGTCGACGTGTTACATGCATTATTTCTAATTCTCACAGCAATCGTATCATGTCTTAATTTGCTAATCTCATTGCAGCTAACGTTCAGCTATTCAATGTCTTTTACTCTGCGGCTTTTTCCCGGCTGCTTCCCCAGCTCTGATCTTCATCCTCACTCACCTAGGCAGCTATTGCAGCCTTATAACTTCCCACAGCTCTGCCTCCAGCCCACTTTCCATATTGCAGCCAACATTGCTTTACTAAGACAAAGACCTGACCATTTCCTTGCTTTAGAACCAAGGTGGACTCCGATTGTGTCCAGGATACGGGTCAAATACCTTCCCTGGCACTCAACATTATCCACAACCTGGTCCCAACGCACCTCATAGCCTTACCCAACACACCATGCTGTGTGATGGAAAGGGAAAAGAATTTAATATTGTCTTTGGGTTCAAATCCTGAGTCTTAAGTAGCTGAGCAACCTTGGGTAAGATAAATGATCCGAGCTTCACTTTCGTCATCTTTAAGAAGGAGGATTTAAATGAGAGAATACGACAGGCAAACACTCAGCTCTAGAATTTGGGCACATAGCAGGGGAAAGGCTAAGAGGGGACACAATCACCGAACAGAACCCCACCTTGTGACAAAGACCCTGAGGCTGGATTTCAGAGGGCTTGTCTGGAAGCCTGAATTAGCCTGTGCCTTGGGTGAAAATATTCTGAGGAAAAAAGAGAAAAGTCTGCCCCTGCCTCAGGTATGGTGGGCATCTGGCTGGTCTCACCAATGAGATATATTGAATTGTAGAATTTTTCTCAGTCTGTAGTGTAAGTTTCTTAAGAGAAGAGAATAAATTTTACTCAACCCACTGAGCATCTCTTTCCTCATCTGTAAAATGGGAATTAATAGTTACTTCATAGAGTCATTGTGATAATTAAATGACATTAAGCGACATACATCCATGTAGATGCTTAGAAAGTGCCTGCTCGGCCCTTGCTAACAGCTCCAGAAATGTGCAGGAGACGTTTGCATTTACAATGTAAATATTTGTGAATAGCCTGAAGCCATTACCCACTCTCCGCGGTTGCTCAGGCATGGGTGAAACACAGTCAAAATGGTACAGGGGCATGGATTCCTTGGCTATGGTAATAATAAATCTCTTTACGAAACTGGGCTCAGCTTTCCCTTTGCTTTTATTTATGACTACAAGAACAAATTGGCAATGTTTACACTGCTGAGAAACCAACAGAACTGTGACTAATGTTTCATAATGGACAGGGCTTGTCTCGTGTGCTGAGACAGTTCTATGCCATTTCTGACAGTTAAGTGTTATTTCCTCCAGGGTGTTGAAGATTTACACTGGGATGTGGGGCTGAGGTATATGTTGGGTCCTGGGAGACAGGAGGTGTCCCATCCCACTCCCTCCTCTTCCTACCTCGCACTGTGCTTATGTGCTCTGCAAATCTCTTTTCACTTGAGGGAGATGAAGCTAATTACAGTGCAAAGAGTTTGACTTAGTAGCCACATAGAACTGATTCGCCATCCAGGTTTGCTTCCTACTAGTTGTATAACCCAGGGCAATTTAACCTCTTACCTTTCTCATCTGTAAAATAAGCATATCTAAATGTTCCAATATTGTACAGATTCGAGAAGGCAGTGCCCACAATGCGTCTTCCATGAAACCTGGTAGATGCTCCGCAATTAATCAATGGTAGCTGACAAACCTCATCTACTGTTAAAACTTCCTCTCAATAACCTAATATTGCCTCCAAATTTACGACTCATTATCCTTGGTGGTGGTGAATCCATTTTGGTGTAAGTCTAGTGGGCCCTCTGTTCTAGATTCTGGCAGAATCTTCTTTATCTTGCCAGTACACGCAGTTCTTTTAACAGGATACAATATTCTTTTAACAAGTTTATTCCTGCATCCAGAGCTTCATTATGATTCAGTCATCACTCTCATTTGGTTCAGCTCATGAAACATCTGTTCACTTAGCAGATCAGCCCCTTTTACAGATATTAGTCTAAATGAGTTCTACTGTACTCATTGTTATCTTTTTTTTTTCCCCCAGCAACTGCCTAAATAAACATTTGCTCAATATGGAACAAGTCTTTGAATTGAAGGGGAAAAATGATCTATATTTTGTAATCTCCCCCAAAGCATTTTTCCTTTTTTTAAAAAATGCCACAATACAAAAAGAAAAGCAACATCACTGGTGTAATTTTGTACTTCTCACCATCACAAGACTAGATGGCTATCCATGGGTTCAAGAATGCCATTACCTGGTAATACCCTGGACACAGGTGGCACTCCACTGAGTTCAGGTCAATAAGCATTTATTGAGTACACATTTAGTTCCAGGTTCTGGGGGAAAAAGATGATTGGTACAGACCATGCCTTTGAGGGGCTTATATTCTCTTAGAGATAAATGTGTAGGCAAGTATCACAGCACCACTTTGAACTGGACTGTAAAATCTAGACTGTAGCCCTTCCAGGTCGTGAATGACTAGAATCCACTAACGAGTGAGGCAATTCAGGCTTCTAGGCACCACCTCTGTGTTCTGAAGGAAGACCACCTGGATTCTAATCCCCACATCATCACTTACTAGCTAAAGAGATATTAGGTACAGTAATATCAATAATGCTGCAAATATTAGGGTTGTTTTTAAGATTAAACATGACAATATACCCTAAAACACTGTAAACCATAAAATCTTGCATACATATTAGGAGTTTAGTAGTACTGATTCAGGGTTGTCCACTTTTCTTATTCTGAACCTTCTGGGTCTTCAAGAGGCTAGAGAGGGAACTGAAATCTAGAATGCACAGAAAACTAGAAGAGTTATCTGCTGACAACCTGTGCTCAGCCAGCTCTGCAGGAAAGCCTGCCAGTCACTAGGACCAAGCCTCTTTCCCTGCCTGTCCCCAGTGACCCACCTGGAGTAGAACATCTCTGTAAATTTGACTTAAATAAATGTATACGATTGGTTGACTCATGAAAACTTTCTTTCAAGGGTTTATTTCATTTTTCTGTCCAATAATTACACCTTTTAGCACTTATCATATGCCAGGAACTATTTTAAGTACTTTACATTTTTCAACATATTTAATTCTCCCAATAACTAATCCCCATTTTGAAAATGATAAAATCACCAAGAAGGTTAAATAACATGTCCTAAGGTATACAGCTAGTACATGGCACAGCTGTGAATCAGCCCAGGCAGTCTAGTTCCAAGGGTAACAATCTTAAGCACTATGCTACTGGTGTTGGCGTTTGAGAGCCCATTATAAAGATACTCTCCTTTACATGTCTGAGCCTGACTCTCTGTTAAAACGTTTACTGACAACAACAATAGTTGAAAGAGTATAACATTCAAAGCCTTAAATGCCTGGGTTCAAATCCTAAGTCTGTGAGGGAATATCACCATTCCATCACTTTCCTGAGCCTCAACTTCCTCATCTCTTTCCTTAGTTGTCTTCTAGCTGCCTCTCTTTATTTCAGTTTCCATAACAGGAAAGGGTCTTGAGTTGTCTACAGTCTCTCTATCAACCCTCAAACTATTAAAAATTGTCATCTACTTACATTGGAATGGCATTGCTGGAGAAATCGAGAAAAAAATCTTGTTGCCAAAACTAATGAATGCTTTGCAGTCCTCATCTTATGTGACAGCCCTCAGGGACTTGACATTCCTGACAATGTCTTCCTTCTTGACAATCCCTCCTGTCTTTAATTCTACGACACCACTCTTCCAGCTTTCCTTCTAACACTGGGGGATTTTCCTCCATCTCCTGTGCAGGCTCCTGCTTCTCTCCAACTTTTCAAATATTGGTGTCTTTCAGGGCTCCATTCTCTACCCTCTTTTCTTCTGACTATGCCTTCCTCAGCAAGTGCACATACACCATAGCTTCAATTACTACGTAGGGACTGATAACTCGTAACACTTTCTCTTTACCTTACTTTTCACACCTTATTCTAGACATCCATTTTCAACTGTTCACTTGATATTTCAAGCTGGTTGCTCTATGCGAACCTTAAATTCAACTTCTCCCTCAAACTGAATTCATCATTTCCCTCTCTCTTCAAATCTGCTGGTCCTTCTGTATTACTTAATTAATCTACACTGCAAGCCAGAAACCTGGAAGCGGTCCTAGATTCTACATTTCCCCAGCTTTCTTTACCTAAATATGGATAAATCCTATCCGTTCTCTCCTCTTCATATCCGATTTCCAGGCCTTCATCATCTGTCATGTGGATTGTTTTAGTATTTTTTGGTTTCACATTCTCCAATACCTCTACCACACAGCTAGCAGAATATTTATGACACAAACCTCTAATCATGCCATCACCTTGTTCAAAAAGCTTCAATGGTATCCCATGGCCTATTCATTTCTAAACGTATTTTCAAATCACCAAGGCCATTGGCAATCTGACCCTTGTTCTCTATCCTTTTTATCTGCCATTTCCAGATCCTCCAACTTATGCTTCATATTCTTTGAAAACTAAACCACTGGTAGCTCCCCAAATTATCAATGCTCGCTTATGCCTCTGTGCCTTTGCATGTGTCATTTCCTCTGCTCACATTCTCCAACACCTAGTGTGTGACAGGTAGAGTGTCCTGGAAAACAACTCAACAAACTCTCATTCATCTTTCAAGTTTCTATATAAAATATCACCTCAGTGAAGCCTTCGTTGATTTTCTCAGGCACATTTAGGTATTCTGCCTAGAGTGGAATAATTGTTTACATTTTTGGTTTTCTAGGAAACTGTGAGCTCCTTCAGGATAGGAACTCTTGCTTTTCACGTCTGTAGACTAATGTCTTGCAGAGTACCTGGCCCGTAGCAGTCATTTAATAGATGTTTGCTGAATAAGAGTGAATAATTTAATCAAAAAATCTATATTTACCCATAAAATGCTTGCATGTATGCGTGTGTGTGCTCTGTAGATAGATAACATGTAGCCCTGTTATCAGGGTTAATTTATAGACTTGAGTTTATGACCCCAGCTTTTAAGAAGCTATTTATTTCACTCAGGATATTTCAGCAATGACTGCAAGCGTATCGTTATATATTGGTCCCATGGCCAAAAAACTAGGTGTAGTTTTCTGAAATAAACTTTAATATGATTGTCTCTCAAATTGAGAATTGATGTATTGTAATTTATTAAAGCACCTACATAGAAATATTTTACAGTATTAAAAAACATTACATGCAAATAGCATTTGAATATGAGTGAAAAAATATGCAAACCCTTAGTTACCTTTCTTAGAACTGCTAAATTTTATCCTGGTTTTCTTCTTCTTATTCTCATGCATGAATATTAACTCTCTCTAAAACCAGTAATTTTGGTGTGTGGATAGCTTTGTGATTTCAATCTAGTTTGACCTCAAAACTCCTTTGGACTCTTTCTTCTGACTGAGAGTTTCTTTCCATTTTGATCAGATGCATCTTATGCTTTATAAATGGATAGAAAGGATGTCTTTTACCAGATTTCCCATAATTCCATGGTGAAATAGTTGGCCAATATGAGCCTTACCAACAGTTATGATTTCCCATGTATTCCTGTTAGAGATAGAGCTGTTTAAGCTAGAACTAAGGAAGTTACTAATTTCAAAATTATATAATTATATAAATAATTATCATATATCACACATATATTATATATTATACAAAGTATTAAACAAATTGTACATATAATTTAAGATGTATATGTAAAAACACTTCTCTTTTGATTCTCTTAACATGGTTTAAACATCCAATTTGCTTACAAACTCAATTCTAAATCACTTTTTTCTCTGAAAGAGTTTCACATCATGATGAACTTACATTTTATGTAAGTAAATTTTACTGAAGTATTACTTATATGCAGAAAAATACACAAATCCTAAGTCTACAGCTCAATAAATTTTACAAAGGGAGCATCACCGAGTTCAGGATCTAGAACATGTGGACACCAAGAAGGCTCCCTGCTGCCTTGACCCGTCATCAGCCTCTGTCAAAGGTCACCATTTTTCTGACTTCTGTCACCAAGGTGGCATTACTTTTAAACATCAAACACAGAACTTGACAAGGATTCCAAACAGAGATAGAAAGGAGGAGGGTGTAGGATTAGGTGACCTTTAAGTTCTTTCCGATCTTGAGATTCTATAATAAATGGTTTTTCTACAACTTACCTCCACATAACTTTGGTATAGCCCTTTGAATTTTCCTTCCCGAATATTATTTTGTTTCTTTTTAATCACTACCCTTTCTCTATCCTTTCCTTCCATTCTCCATTCCAAATATATTACTCAAATAACTCAATATTAGCAATAACTGTGAAAGAAACTCAAAGCCCATGGCATATTGACAATATACTTGTAAAATTTTAATCATAAGAGGAATACAGCAATATTACAGAAAATTTGGACAATAAAACCAAAAAATGCACCCATAAACCAACCATCCTAACAAAGGCACACATCAATTTTGCAAAGTATTTTCACACACGTAATACATAATTATTTAAATTAGACGTCAACTACTTTCGTTTCATATTATAAGTATTTTTCCAGGTAATAGTATAGTCAATATAATGATTAGTGGCTGCATAATGTTACAGAAAGTGGATATATCACTATTTGTTTAAACAACAATTTACGTGGCTTCCAGTGTTTCATTAGTATAAATAAAGCTGTATTAAACATCTTTTTGCAGATATCTGTATTCTTCCTTTGTATTACTTACTTATGACAGATTCCCACATGTGTGAGGGTGGGGAGGCAAGTTCATGTTCAAGAGAGACCCCAAACACTTCCAGATTTGCACTTTCTTGGGTAAAGTAGAGGAGCAGTGGATCCCCAGAAGCAGAGATTTGTATTTTATAAACTCATCTGGCTTGAAAATCAGAGAGCAAATAAGCCATTTCTGCCTGGACTAGATCAATGAGTTAGGCACTCAGACTTTTAACTTAGAAAATGGCTTGGAGATAAACTCCAGTATAACGGGGCTACAGCTGCCACTATATGCTGAACTGGTTATTTCTCTGTCGCCCTTGGTTTGTAAAATAGCCAACCAACTGATTTACTGTAATTATTGTTACAACTTGAGATTTTGGCGAAAATCTATTATGTAGAGTACAGAGCCTGAAAGGAAACCATTTAACTTGTCAAAAATGAGTCTGGGTAGGAGGGAGAGAGAGAGAAAGTGAAAAAGAGAGAGAGGTGAGTGGGAAGAAAGGAGAGAGACGAGAATTCTTTTGGAATTACAGAAATTGAACACTGGAACTGATCATCCCAGAGATAATTTTAGTCTATTACCTGAACTTTGAAACTCTGTTTCTTTTAAATTTTTTCAGATACTAAGCTAGAGAAAAACTAAATTTTATTAGTTGATTAATATTATACAATTAGGAATCAATTTTATTCTTGGCACTCAACTTTTATCTAATTAGCTTAATAGAAGTGGTTTATTTAGAGGAAGGAACTGGTATAATCAAAATTTAGAGCAAATGCAATGTTTACTGAAAATTTGAGAAACTATCTCTATGTGCAGACTATTTTATTGGTGAAACGTATAACTTATCTTATGTACTACCCTTTATCCCTTATACAGTCATGCATTGCTTAAGGACGGGGAATACTTTCTGAGAAATCATCGTTAGGCGATTTTGTCATTGTGCAAACTTCATAGAGTGTACTTACACAAACGTAGATGGTATAGCCAACTACACGCCTAGGCTGTGGTACTAATCTTTTATGGGACCACTGTCATATATGCGGTCCATTGTTGACCGAAATGTCATTATACAGCACATAACTATAGTCCATTCCCAGAGTGGCTATTCCTGGGATGGGCCAATGGGGATGATAAGAGAAGATCCATACGATGATGAAACAGTTGAATGAAATCTTGAAATAAAAGTTCATCAATGAAGTAAAACATAATTTATTTAATTAATCAATAGTCACTGAATTGACTATTCACTAAACTGAACCCAGACATTCAGTTTACGGTTTGGGGTGGGAGAATATAAGTCATGAGTCCTCAAGAACGTAGACCCATACAGTAGTCCTCCTTTATCCATGGGGGATATGTTTCAAGATCCCCAGTGAATGCCTGAACATTATATATACTATGTTTTTTCCTATACATACATACGATAAAGTTTAATTTATAAATTAAGCACAGTAAGAGATTAACAATAATAGCTAATAATAAAATAGAATAATTATAACAATATACTGTAATGAAAATTACTGTGGATCTTAGTAACCTCAGCATACGATTTTTTTTTCTTTCCTTATTAAACCAAGAACTTTCAACTTTTCACTTAAAGGAAGCACTTTACGGTTTCTCTTTGGCATATCTTAATTGCCAGCATCACTACTCTTGCACTTTGAGGCCGTTATTAAGTAAAATTAGGTTGACTTGAACACAAGCACTGAAATACCATGACAGTCAATCTGATAACCCAGACGGCCACTAAGTGACTAATGGGTGGGTAGCATGTACAGGGTGGATATGCCGGACAAAGGGATGATTCATGTGTGAAGGATGACAGTATGAGGTTTCATCATGCTACTCAGAATGGCGAGCAATTTCAAACTCAGGAATTGTTTATTTCTGGAGTTTTCCATTTAATATTTTCAGACTGTGGTTGACCTCAGGTAACTGAAACCGCAGAAAATGAAACTGCTGATAAGGGGGCACTGCTGTGTCCATAATTACAACATATTAGGGTATGTGCTATAATAAGAGAAAGAAAAGAGAAGGAAAGGAAGCACTGTGCTTGGAGCACCCAGATAAGATGGAGAGTCAGAGAAGTCTTCCTGCAGGAGGTCTCACTTGAGGTCAGTCTTAATGATAAGTAGACAATAGGTGAATTTGAAAATGGGTATCAGGATGGGAAACAGTTCAGACAGAAGAAGAAATAAGAGATAGCATGTTTGGAGAGCCTGGAATATGGATGGGAGGCAGTGAATGCGTTAGGTGAGACAGAGGAGCCAGGAGGCACTAGAATATAAAGTGCCTTGACTCTTAGTCTTTTTGCGTTGTGGACTGCGGAGTTATTAAAGAATCTTAAACAGGGGATTGACAATGTCAGAGCTGAATGTAAGGTCTATCATTGTGAGTGCAGTGGGAGAATATATTGGAAGGTACAGGACTAGAGGCAGAAAGAACAGTGAAGAGGCTGCGGCAATGGTTCTGAAAAGGGGTCATCAAACTGCATCTGCAAAGAGCCAGACAATAAAATTTCAGACTTAGCATGCCACATATTCTCTATACAACGACCAGCTCTGCCATTGTAGCACAAAACCAGTCACAGACAATACACCAATGAATGAACGTGGCTGTGTTCCAGCAACATTTTATTTATAGACAGTGAAATCTGAATTTCATATAATTTTTGCATCATGAAATATTACTTTTTTTTGAAGTTTTGCAATAATTTAAAGATGTGAAAAACATTCTACTGGTTCAGAGAAAATGAGTAGCAACCTTAACTGATGCAGAGGGTGTAAGAGGGGATCTAAGTAAATGGATTTGAAAAGCATCCACTATAGGACTCAGTGATTGACTGGTTTCTGCTGGTTAAGGAAGGTGGGGTCAAGGATAACACTCAGTACTGTGGTTTGAGACCACGGGAGGAAGGGGGGGCCTCCAACCAGACAGAGGATACAGCAGGGAAGGGGATTCAGACACAAGAACGAAAAGGCTGACAAATGTCTTCCCTTCTGGAATATTCAGTGTTTAGGGATTCTGGTATATGGAATCCTCCTGAGGAAAGTATTTTGAACTTTGTGTGCTTTGAGTAATTTTTCGTTGTTGTTCTTGGCAAGTACTTGCTTATCATTTGGGGGCAAAAAAATTGTTCTTTTTTACTATAGAAAATGGCTGAGAGAAATTAATGTTCATTACTAATATCAATCTTTTAAAATATGTCACCTCCTTTGACATTTTCAGAAAACTGTCTCAAATAAGCCCCAAATGCAAATGTGACCCATATGCCAATGCCATATATCTGGCTGTGTACACACTGCATTAAAAATCTCTCTCAAGCTAGAATTTTTTATCATTCCTGCTTGGAATAACTCTCATGAAATAATTAGGAGGTACACAAACTAATGATAAATGTTAGCTTTTTGAAATGGGTTTTGATGAAATTATCATAATCTGATTATGCAGCTTCAAAGAACCTTTCCCAAGCTCAGTTTTCCCTCGTCCGATCCAATCTGCAGCTGTCTGTGGCCAGAACAGCCTCTGCATGAGGATTTATGATGAGGGTTTAGAACTGCCAACAGAGTCACTTCTCCCTGGATCATAAATATTCATAAAAGAGAACAGGTACTCAGTATGGCTTCCCGCCTCCTGGGCAACTCCAATATTCCCATCAAGGACCCATCCTACCAAATAAAGGAGAAAATAAGAAATGTGTAAATTGGGAAATAAATTGCAATTTCTTTTCAATTTCTTCTTTCTTTTCAAAACTCTTCAAAGAGTAAGGTTGTTTGTTAGGTTAAGATCATGGGTTTAAGTCTAACAGGTCCGGATTCTAGGTCCTGTTGTTCCCTTTACCCAACTCTATACCTTGATCAGTTTACTTAACTTCTCTAAGCAGATAAAAATCTTACCAACATGGAAGGCATATGATATAGAAAATACAACATAATAATCATATTTGCTGTTACTATTGTTGTGTTACTAAAATCTCAGGGTATAATTTCAAATAAATTCATTATATGTGATATTTAATGTTAAATCTTAGTCACTAGAAGGTGAATCAATTATTTTTAATGAGTCTCCTACGCTTAAACTTAGCTTTTTTGATGTTATTTTATAACAATTCTGCAATGAATTAATAATCATCAATATTTTATAGATGATGATAATAAAGCTCTAAGGGATAGTACAGTAATGTCACTGTGTTAGTCTGGGTCAGCTAGGCTCTGCTGTGGTGATAAAAGAATCACCATCAAGATAAGAGTAAAATAGAGTCTTTCTTTTTTTATTATTGAGGTATAATTGACATACAACATTATATTAGTGTGGAGTGTACAACATAAAGATTTGATATTTGTATATATCGCAAAATGATCACCACAATAAGTCTAGTTAACATCCATGACCATACATAGATTACAGAGCTTTTTTTTTCTTGTGAAGAGAACTTCTAAGATCTACTCTCTTAGCAATTTTCAAATATCTACAGTATTATTAACTATAGTCGCCATGCTATACATTACATCCCCATGACTTATTTATTTTATAACTGGAATTTTGTACATTTTGACTCCCTTCACCCATCTCACCCACCCCCCAAACCCCACCTGTGGCAACCAACAATCTGTTCTCTGTATCTATGAGCTTGTTTTTTTTTTTTTTAGATTCCACATGTATGTGAGATCACATGGTATTTATTTTTCTCTGTCTGACTTATTTCCCTTAGCATAATGCCCCAAGGTCCATCCATGTCGTCACAAATGGCAAGATTTCATTCTTTTCTATACCTGAATAATATCCCATTGTATACATATATCATTTTATCTTTATCCATTCATTTGCTGACGGACACTCAGGTTGTTTTCATATCTTGGCTGTTGTAAATAAGGCTACAATGATCATGGGAGTGCATATATCTTCTTGAGTTAATGTTTTTGTTTTCTTCAGATAAATACCCAGAAGTGGAATTGCTGGATCATATGATAGTTCTATTTTAAATTTTTGAGGAACCTCCATACTGTTTTCCGTAGTGGCTGCACCACTTTACATTTCTACCAACAGTGTAGGAAGCTTCCCTTTTCTCCACATCCTTGCCATTTGTAATTTCTTGTCTTTTTGATAATAGCCACTCTAACAGACGTGAGGTGATATCTCATTGTGGTTTTGATTTGCATTTCCCTGATAATTAGTGATGTTGAGCATCTTTTCATGTACCTGTTGGCCCATCTGTATATCTTTTTTGGAAAAATGTCTATTCAGATCCTCTGCTCATTTTTTAATCAGATTGTTTGGTTTTTGTTGCTATTGAGTTGTATGAATTCTTTATATGTTTTGGATGTTAGTCTCTTATCAGATATGATTTGCAAATATTTTCTCCCGTTCAGTATGTTGCCTTTCATTTTGTTGATGGTTTCCTTTGCTGTGCAGAAGCTTTTCAGTTCAATGCAGCTCCACTTGTTTATTTTTGCTTTTGTTGCTAACGGCTTTCCTATGATTATATAATTACCAAGAAGTACAATAACATGTTGCATTAGTGTATTAGTTCTAACTTTTGAAAGTGATGATGTTTTCAGTGATAGCATTTTATGTGTAGAGTAACCCTCTGTGGCAAGTTGAGCCAAAAGGATTATCCTTATTTGCTAGATGAGTAAACTGAGGCGAAGAACCCCCTGCCTAGTGTCACAGAGAAAGTTGGTATCAAAGCCAGGACCAAACTCCAGCGTTCCTGATTCTTGAGACTGTGATATGAATCCTGTATATCAACATTTGCCTGAAGTTTGTTAGTTGCACCAAAAAAAAAATGTGTTTAGACCAAATATATTTGGGAAGTAGAAAATAGAAAAAAATAAAATAAAATAAATGGTTTTCTTCTGTTGTTGTAGGAGCTCCGAAATGCATCGTGAGTCTTTAGGTGGAGCAATATAATACAGTTCTTTTCTAAATTTCTATGACCATAAAATGTCATCTTCTCTTAGAACATCTCATAGGACACAGCACACCCTTAGGGAAACATTGCCCATCACACTGCCAACACTACAGAATATCAGCTTCTCAACATCCTTCATCTCCCTTCAAAAAGAAATCTAGAAAAGAGCTGTCAGAAGTGCAGAGCTTCAAGTGTGGGACAGCCCTTCAATATTCTTTAAAGAAACAAACAATCAGCCACGTTGGACATCCCTTCTCACTTATTCTCCCTTCTGCTACACACTCACACACACAGCAAACAGGTCACGTTCAGTTTCTAATCAGAATCCGCCCTAGGAGAATCATCATGCTGCTCTTACGACATTTGTGAAATGCAGGCCTCTTTGTACAAAGATAAAGGAGGTTTCTAGTCTCACCACAGATTGCCTGTCTTTTGAAATACGTTTTGTGGTCCATTCAGTCCGATTCCCAAGTATGAAATGAACAGAATCTGGTAATTAAGAGCAGTCACCGTGCACGCGGCGCTGTAATCATAATGGCCAGGATTATGGGCCCAATTTTCTCCACATGTTTATTTGTAAATCACTTTGATCCCCCCACCACAGTGCCTGTGTTTGAGGCTGTCATAATTTGCTGCTTCATGTTTTACATTTCCAGGGGCTTCCTCTTTCTTTGCTGGCACTAAAGAGGGTTTGAGTCAGTGGGGACAAGTTGGGGTTCATTGTTCCCATGCCGTTCCATCTGCCCGTCTGCTCACTTGTCTGGCACAGACAGATCCCCTCAGTCCAACCACAATATTATTAACCACAAAACAATACTCCCCCCCAAAATACTGTCACTTACATTGTATATTTTCTCAACCTTTTTAAAAAATCTGCATCTATTATGAAATTATTTTAAGACAATAGATTCTATTATTAACTAACTGACAAAGTAGCTGAGGCTAAGAGATATAAAATAATTTGCCCAAATTCACATAGTGGGTAAGAGTGGGTGGGAATTTGAACCCAGATTTCTCTGACTTCATAGCCACCCCCAAGAGGGAGAGTGGAGTACTATGGCTAAGATTATCGGTGTTGGAGTCGGAGTTCAAATCCCAGCCTTGCCATTGATTAAGGGTGTCACCTTGAGAAGTTGCCATATCTCTTGGCACCTCAATTTTCGCACCTGTAAGAGTGAAGATGTCTTCTACCTTCTAATGCTGCTCTAGAAATTAAGTGAAATATCAGATATTAAAGCTACTAAAGACAATAAATATTAGTTCCCTTCCTTTTTAATTGTAATATAAACATGATCTAAGTTTGAAAGACTATTGTACTGATGGGTAATTGTTTCCTGCTGCTTCTTATATTTCCATAATTTACAAAATTTTAGTATTGGTTGTATGTGACTCAATCCCCAGAAAAGTGTGTGTGTGTGTGTGTGTGTGTGTGTGTGTATCTCCACTTATGCATTAACTCATGCAAAATACAAGTGTAGCAATCAAAGAGGTCTCAACTAATAATAAGAAGAAAGGTAGCAAAGTGATACTTCATTTTGGGGTACTGAGCCCCTTTCTTCTTTCGTTTCCACTCGAAGTGAAAAATCTCAAACCCTCACCTTATTTACAAAAAGACACTTCTTGCAGAGTGGTGCTGAGCTGTCATAGTATGGGGTAGGACACTAGGTGGGACTGTGCCCCTCCCTCAAAGCCCACTTCTGATTTCTCACCCTGCAGTGCAAATGTGAGTCCTGAGTTCCCTTTGTCTGAGTGGCAGAGGAAGAATCTTATTTCTTGTTGGGAAGCAAAGAATTTATCCCTTATTTGTGGAGTTTCCATTCTTATAAAGCCAGCTTATAGGGTAGACTGGGAGATGACACCAAATTCGGGAGAAATGGAGTATCTTCTTGGCACTACACTCCAGAATAGAATTGTCAGAAGAGCTGAGTTCTGTGACCCCCACTTACCCGGCTGTATGACCCAGAGCTACACACCTCAAGTGTCTGAGATTTAGTTTCTGCATTTTTAAAACAGGGATATTAGCAGCTACTTCAGAGGACTTGTTGAGAGGATTAAATGAGTTATTGCAAGGATGAGCACCATACTAGAAGTAAGATGAAGCTTCAGGTCTCTATCTCCAGGCCCTGTGTTCTTCTCCTATGCCATTCTGTCTCTTTAGAAAGAGAAATCTGGAGGGGACTGCCACATGTCACCTGTCATTTCTCTAAATTTACACATGAAAATTGATTCTGAAGAGAAAAAGATTCTAAAGGAGAAGAGAAAGAAAGCTCTGCTTATCTGTGGTTCTCTCTTCCATCAACATCCTTGTGTCTTGAAGGGAGCCTGCCAAACATGTAACAGAGAAACAACCATCAGAGATTCAGAGCTTAAAGTCATTTGCTATTGTACAAAGGGATAGATTTTTTGATATTCTTTCACAGATGTTTGTTTATTAGACACTTTGTGCAAAAATAAAATGTGTACTTCATGAATCTTAGTTGCTTTGGGATCTCAATGTAAGCTGTATCCTAAAACTCAAGTCCCCATCCCACGGCTCTCGATGACACTCTCTGTTCCTTGGGCAAGTCACTTTGCCTCTCATGACTCAGTTTATTCACATGTGAAATGAAATGGGCCACTGAGGTATGTTCAGACTCAGTGTTAAGTGGGTCAGCATTTATTTATTGGTACTTGAATATCTTGTCTATTTCCCCCAAAGGACATTCAGTGACAAAGAAAAACACCAACACACAAGCAGAGAGAGTAGTTAAAGGAGGAATCAGCAGCCATGCAGAGAAAGGGGAGATAATTGTACTAAAAACATGGATGAAATAATTACTATAATTGAGCAATAAATAACACTGTAATTTATCTAGGCGTTTAATTAATTAGTCTACAAGTTGGTACTTTTTGTCTGTTTGCTTCAGTTCTAATCTTGAATATCCATGATAAGGAAGATCTAGGGAAACCAGCCGTGGACTAGAGCAGCAGGGAAGTAGGGAGGGAGATGCTTCCTATTATCACTACATCTCTAAGCCTATTCCAAATGTTAATTGAATTCACACATCTGAAAAATTCGAAGTGAAAATCTAAGTGTGCTCTATAGCTTTCAAACCACTGCCTTATTTTCAAAGGGACCCTTCTGACAGAGGCCTGAGAGCTGAGCCTCCCGCGTCCATCGGGCGCCCTGTCTTAGGCACCTCACCTTTCTGCCTGGGTTCAGAGTCATGCATGTTTCTCTGTGGCCTCCCACACTGCGCTATGAGCTCGCGGACAGTGATGCCTCGTTCATTTTTGCAGGTATTAAAAAAATAATCCCGGCATGAATTAATGAATAATAGCCAGAATTATATGATATAATCAACCCAAATTGTGTATTTTATTAATTCATTCATATCTTCAGTTATTGCACAGACATTTACAGATCCTCACTACATACCCTGCTCTGCTCTAGGCACAGGGAGATCACCCTCCAGCAAGGCTAACAAGAAGACATCACTTAGAGCAGCCTCATAGGCATTCTTGTAGAGCAGGGTTTCTCAACATCAGCCCTGTTGACATTTTGGGGTGGATAATTCTTTGTTGTGGGGACTGTCCTGTGCATTGTGGGATGTTTGGCAGCATTCCTGACCTCTGTTCACCAAATACCAGTAGCACATTGCTCCCTACTTTTGACAGTCAAAAATGTCTCCAAACATTGCCAAATGTCCTCAGGTAGCAAAATCTCCCCTGACTGAGAACCACTGCAATGGAGGAACCCAGAGGGGCTGCAGGCTCGTGGAGCAGGGAGTAATATGATGTCACCAACACGAGGTCAGAGCACAGCATGGTGCTGTGGTCAAGACCACAGACTTAGATCCAAATGGCAGGCATCTCCATCCTTACTTTCCACTTTCTAGCTGTGTGACTTGAGGCCAGTGACTTAACCTCTCTGTACCTCCATTTTCTTATATGTAAAACGGGGATCATAATAGTACCTGACTCCTGGAATTGTAAGGGTTAGAACAGTACATTATAATGGGTTATCTGCATGCCTATATCCCCTCAGTGAATTTCTTGAGGGTAAGAGCCCCTGCTTTCATCATTTTCTAGACCCAGAATAGCCTTGCCTCCAAGCTAGCTTCAGCACTAATAAGGGAATGTGAAGCACTGGGTTTCTCTGAGTTCAAACCCTGGTTCTCTCACCCCGTTACTGAACCAAGTCACGTAACCTCTCGGCACCTGAGATTCTACACCTATCAGTACAGAGAACGTAGCTATAAGAAATTACCAATAACCATTCAGGGTAGTGGAAAAGAATGAGTGAATTAACTGATGTGAAAGTCTTTGTCATCAAGTCCATAATATATTACCAAAGAAATGTCTGAATCTGAGAACGGATGCTGGCGGGCAGGGAAGTGGTGACTCCTTGCTCCGTGTTGCCCAAGGGACAGAGAACACACTAGGTCATCTCTCTGGCCCAGGAAGAGAGCTCTGGACCAGAGACAGCGTCTGCTCTATAACAACTCTGTTGTCAAACGGAGTTTTGAAAATCTAACCCTCCCTGCTCCAAGTAAGTAACACACATGCCCTGGGCTGAGGAGCAAGTTCTGATAGCAGTCTACAGTGTTTGTCCCTCAGGCCCCTGCCCCAGCTGGAAGTGCCCTTAGTAGGCCCAGCGAGGAGAGTAGCAGGGGACTTCTGTCCACTTCCACCCAGGCCATTGGGCCATTCCACCTTAAAGCCTGATGGCTTCACCCGGATTTTGGATTTCTTCAGCCCAAATAATCAGCTTGTTCACATTCTCAGAGCAAGAGTTCACCTCCTTAGAAGTTCCAAGACAGTCATCCTTAAAACTCCTGATGGAAGTCCATCACCTAATTTCAAGTCCTCTCCTGAGATCTGGACCCTGTCCACCTCTCCAGCCACTCTCTCCCCGCTCTGCCTTGTACCGTACTCTCCAGGCACAAGGAATCCTCCCAGAATCTTTGCGCTCTTGTGTCTTGATAATTTTGTGCAAGATGTTTCTTCTCCCTGGAGTGCCCTCCCCCTTGTCCACCCAGAGACTTTCCAGTCATCCTAGGTGCAGCTTGACTGTCACCTCCTTCTGCACGTTCACCAGACAGAATTAAATGGCCTGTCCCAGGGGCTTTCTCTGCATGCACTACTCTCCTCTATTCTAGAGCCTCATCACTGTGTCATCAGATGCATAGACCTCTGCTGCATCTCCTGGGTTATGAGCTACCTGAGGGCCTGCTCTGGACTTTCGTTTCACTTTGAAAACTGAACCTGGGGAGGCCCCCTTTCCTCCAACCCCAGCTCCTGCACCGTCAGTGCTATCCTCGCTTTGCTATTCATCAAGCCCCTATGCCAGCTTCCACAAATAAAATTTATGCACTCCAGCCATCCTACGAATTTAGCAATTTTATTTCCAGTTTGCAGAGGCATGGGGAGAGGCCTCAGCCCAGACTACAGTGCACAACCCTCCCCCGCTCCTTGGCTGTCCCATTCTTCTCTCCTTTGCCTTCTCCCTTTCCTCAGCAGATCAATCCTGTTCTTGTTTCACGCAGAGCAGCTTCATCAACTTCTCTGAAACCTTGGGAACAGAAGATAGCCAACCTCCCCAGGACCCTCCTGCCATAGCTGACTAATCAAAGCAAAACCCAACATAGTGGGTCTCTCTCTAGGAAAATCATTTGCTTGCTGTGAAGAGAATAAAACTTTCTCCATCTCGTTATACCTGTATTCTCAGTGAGTGATATGGGACCTGACTCAAAATAGTTGCTTACTGAATGCCTGAATGAATTGATCTCTGAGATGCTCTATGTGAAAGTGATTATAGACTGCAGAGAATCTACAACATTAGTTATCATGTTAATTCTATTATTTCATGGCAACTCTTGGTAACTAGTTGGATACAAGCAGCTCTACCTTGGGCATCCCTTTATAAGAAGATGGGAGCCCAGGAAGGACATTTCAGGCCCCTCGTGTGGTTCCCCACCCTGCTAAAGGGGGCAGTTGGTCAGGCATTTTGACTATGGCAGGGAGGTCTAAGGCAGGAAGGAAAAATTGACCCATTCAGGCCACCATAGAGTGATAGTGTTAGTGGAAATGGAGCCTCAAGAAGCAAGAAGGCATAGATTTGTTTCTTCCTTAGCGCCTTGTGAGGGGCTGAGATCAGGAAGCACGCCAACCTGGAGTGGGAGGCCGTGTGGTGCTGCAGAAGGAGCAATGGGATCTGGAGGCAGACAGACCCGATTTCAAATGTGACTTTGACAAGTGAACTACCCTCTCTGTGCCTCAGTTTCATCATTAGTAAGATGATGATGGATGATATCTCATTTTTCTAGGAAACAGAATCCTGGAAAACCCAATTCTCTTCCTCTCAGAGTTTTCAGTAAAGATCTGAGTAGCGAAGACAAAATCAGGCAAAGAGATCATTTAATTTAGACATTTGTCTTAAATTCTGTGTGGCTGCTCTAGCTCGGAGGGTGGGCTGGATTATGCATGAGACATCAGGATGACTTTGAGCTCTCAACTTCAAGGGTTAGACCTAAAATTGGGAGGAAGAAGCCATATGAGAGAACACAGAGGAGAACTCTAAAGGCATGAGTTTTAGGAAGAACATGAATCCCAAGATATTCAATGCAAAGACCTCCCTTGGAGAGATCTGACCTAGTCCCTTTGCCTAGTACAGCAAGGACGTCCATGGCCACCAATATGGTGACTTGGCCCATTTATGTCTTTGAATTAATTGATTGTGCCACCATGGGTGATAAAATCAATCTCTCTCTCTCTCATTCTCTCACCCACTCTTTCCCTCCCTCCCTTTCTCCCAGAATCCAAACCAAGAAAGGGAACATAAATGAGTCAGCCAGTCACTGTCCAGCATAGGGTGCCACTTATTTCCACTGCAGGCTTCCAGACTATGGCCTTCCAGTCATCAGTGGCCAATTGGCTGTGGCCAGTTGAGAGAAAGAAATAGTGATATAATACAGCCTCCTGCAACAAGACTTCCAGATATAGCATGCATTCACTGGTTATCTTAAGTACAAATACCTGACACAGAAAAAAAAATAATGCACACTTAGCCCCTCCATTAGCCAATATAGTTGATTAGTGCAAATTAGAATATGGTCTCCTTCTAACTATTTGCCAAAAAATTATTGAAAAAAACATGCAAATTTCTGATAGCTATGAGATGCCTGCTGCCTCTGGATTCGTGAAATGCAATATCTCTGATTTTATAGGATATAATATAACACCTATGGAACATACAGTGATAATGCAATAACGGTCAGCGTTACCCTGTACCAGCTCATCCTAACTCCTCTGAGAAGTTTCAAGTTATGCTGCCATGAAGACTAGCATAGTAGTTACAAGTATAGTCAAAGCCATGCAGACCTCATTGGAGTCTGATTCTGCCACTTACTACATTTACCATTGACCTTGGTAAATTACTTCAATGTCCTGAATTTCAGTTTTCTTATCTGTAATACAGCAATTATAATAGCACCTATTTGATGGGTGTTATTGTGAGGATGAAGTGAAATAATGCCTGCAAAGGACTTATCACAGTGACCTGCATGCAGCAAGTGCTCCATAAATGGAAGCATTTGCAGTACTCATGGTGCCAGTGGGAGCAGCAGCAGTATTAACCTAGAGCCCTAGACCCATACATCTACCACTAAGGTTCTGAAGTAATGACCATTTGTCTTCCCTTGAAGAGTGTATCCCCAAATGCTTTCAGGACAATAGAAGTTAGCATCTCTGACTGTTTAGCACCCTGGGAGGCCAGGCCATCCAACCAATCCCCATCGGGCTCCAGCCATTCAATGTCTCCATTATCCTCTCCACATTACTAAGTTAGGCCTGCTCCCAGTTGTTTTCTTGTGTTTCCTCATTTTCCTATTCTGCTTGGTCTTCTTCAGACAGAACCTTCCACTGAGAATCTGGCTTGGCTATCGTACAGGCTGCCCTTAACTGAGCACTTTCCATGAGCCAGATAATTTATCTGAATAATCTCATTTAATCTTCCAAACAACCTTTTATTGGTTTACCCATTTTACAGAAGAGTGTTCAGAGCTGTAGGAGTGGTAAAAAATAACTTCTTAAGCCATTTTTCTGGCAAATAATTGAGTGAATATACGCAGTATATTCTCAAATCTCGCTGACCGTTGCCCATTCTACACTCTCATCCTTTGGGAAACAACTTTGAAAATGATGATGATGACAGTATCTCCATAAGTATGTCAATTTTGCCATTTTACTGCTCACAAAGAAGGAATTTTCAAAAACAAGGACCTCCGATCCACAAAGAGTGGCAATTTTGGTGACAGGAGGCTGACATCTATACCCTTGTCAACCCCAGAGCAGGAAGCACCTTAAGAAAGCATCCAAGTGACACCATGGCCTTCAGCCCTATGAATGTCTGGCCAGGAGCTCTGCTCTGAAGCTCTTACACACATTGCTGTGTGAGTTTTGCATTTCCAGTCTCACCCTCTTAATGCTTGTCTTGCAGGAGTGAAAACATTTGCTTCTTCTGTTACCTTTTTATTTTTGCTCTCAAATATAAAATGTTGACTGGTTGCCTCTCTCCTCATTAAACTCATGATTGTCTTAGCCCTCAGTTTCTCCATCTGTCCAATGGACAGATGGGGGCATGGACCAGATTGGATACTTTCTAAATCCTCCACGAGCCCTAGATCTCTAAGCATCTTTGCTTTCTTCAATGCCTTCTTGAAGCTGGAATCAATGGGAGGAGGCAGCCTCAGAGGCAACCCCAGGGGCCAGTAATTGTGCCATCTTTGTTTCTGCTGGTGCCATTGTGAGTAGCCTTAGAAGGAAAATCCTTTTGGTTCCTTTGATCTGGTAAAATGAGCAACTTGCTTTATTGAAAATAAAAATAGCTACCATCTATTTAGCCCTTCCTTTATTGTCAGGCACTATGCTAAGCACCTCTTATGCATTATTCCATTCAATCTTCAGAACCACACCGTGAGGTAAATTCTATTTTATTGCCATACAGGGAGAATTATTCATATGGGGAAATTAAGACTTGAAGAAGTTAAGTAACTTACCCACCCTCACAAAGGCAGAAAGTGTCAGAGCCAAGACTGGAACTCAATGCTCACTGATACCAAGGACCTTGTTCTCAACACTGCATCAAATTCTAGGTGTTTGAAGCTCAATTGTCTCTCTGGTGCTATGTCTCCTGGTGTAGGAGCACTTTTTACGCATGTCTCACCCTGGGAAGTAGGAACTTATTTTTCCCATCTCACAGTTGGAAAGACTTGAAGGACAGGTTGAGAAGCTAAGATTTATCTTGAGGGAAATAGGAAGCTTCTGGAAGTTCGTAAGATATCCATACAAGATTTTCTTCTACCTTTACTCTGAACAATGGTCTTCCCAAGAAAGCCATGGGCTCACTGCTCTTCGACTCTCTACAGCCCCATTTTGACAAACATTGAATGACCCCCTTTCTCCAGACAGCCCTTGGGTTTATCCTCCTCAAATCCTTTGTTTATATTGTTCCCTTATGTGCTTCTCTTCTTATCCCCACTCATCCTACACAAGGGGCCTCCAAGGTCCCCCTCTGATATCTCCCCCTGAGCCTACCACTGCGTCACTGAGAAGAACTCATTTCGCTCCTGGGCTCCCACAAAGAAAGTGAGAGAAAATGTGTTTGAGGGTAGGTAGGAAGAAAAGTAACCTTGATTAGTACCTTACATGCCAGGCACTACACCAGGTGCTTGTATATACTATCTTTAATTTTTATAACCATCCTGCAAATATCCCATGTTTGATATGAGGCTCTGAGAGATGATGAATATCCAGGGTCATAAAGTCAAACTTATTGGTGGGTTCAAGATTCAGACATAGTTGTGTTTGACTCTGGAACTCATGTTCTTTACATTACATCACATTACATCTACACATACAATTAATTTCCACAATAACCTTGCAAGGGAAATACTTTATTATCTCTTTTACTCGGACATGAAAACTTGGATCTAAGAGTTAAGAATCTTACCCAAACCTACTCAAAGTCTCATAACTAGTAGGACCAAGCAAGTCAGAAACTAGAACCAAGGTTGTACTTCTCCTGTTATATAGTGAGATGGTATTGTGCATTAAATCATAGGAAGTCCCAGATATTTAGTTCTCTGACCAGACTGTACAGTTCTTGAGGGCAGGTATATGCCTCGCTTATCTTGCATCCAGGATATAAAATCTTAATACCTCAAGATTTAATATACAATCTTCACTGAGTAAATATGAATTGGTTTATGAAATAAGAAAAGGCTTCATTTACCACCTTATGTTTGTATGGCCTTTTAGTTTCCATAGGGTTTTCTCAGTCTTACCTCATCAAATCACCTTTCAGGAGCCTCGATTTCCTGATATGAATGGTGGAGGTAATATCTTCCTGGATCCTTGCTGGATTAATTGTGCAGGCAAAGTGAGTCAGTGCTGGTAAACAGTAAGTATTCAACAAATGACAGATGATATTAGAATGTGATGTAAAGGATGATTAAATGCTCACCAATTCCCAATGGCTTAGATAAGCCCAGAGGGCACTTAGTCCCAATTTAGAGTGAGGGAAAGGATCACAAAGGCTGTGACTCCCACAAGAGGACACTCGCATGCACACACACACACACTCTTCTGGAAGAGTTGATTTGCCACCCCAGGACTCCTGACACTGATCTCCTTACTCGTCATTCCCTGCTCATACTGCCTTCCATCCAGAAGATGTGGTTGTCTGCAGCTTCAGGCTGAGAAATCCTGATGAGGCATGTTTATAGGAAAAAAAGAACCTCAAGCTGTGCGAACAAACCTAAGACTGCAAACAAGGCAGCACTTTAGGAAGAGACCTGCAGACCAAGGCTTAGCACAGAAAGGGAATAAAACCCCTGGGATGACAGAATAAATGAAGAAATTGGAAAGGGCTAAATCCAGTCTTCACCTGGAAAGTTAGAAATTATTCTTAAGAGTAGGTAAGGAGGTGTCTTTTTGGGCATGGAGAGTGTGGGGTGTTGCCTCCTCTACAGCTTGACAACTGACTAAGGAGTGAAATTAGCTTGTTTTGACTTGCTGAATGCCTATTCAAGCCTCTTGAAAGGATGAAAATGGGGGAAAATGGAGACAGATATGTTTAAAGCATGTGGTGCGTTGAAATAAGTGCATGTGTTTGAAAGAGCTGCGTCACAGATTGGTCCTGCCATTAACTGGCTGTGTGCCTTTGAGCAAGTGACAGCCCCTCCTGAAAGTGGTGGATGAGAAGTGGGGATTGCAAGTTTTCATTGTCTTGTGATTCAGCTGTGAGTTCCTGTTCCATCGTGGCCACTTCGTTTCTCTGAGTTTCCTCGTCTGTAAACCAGTGGTGGTCATTCCTCCTTCGTGGTATGCTTGACAAGATTGTATTAGCCCGTGTCTGGCCCACATCAGGCATCCATAGATGTTAGCTGCTCCTGGAGAGTCAGTAAACACGGGAGGCTGGGCCCCCACTCCCCTGGCATGGGGCAGCGCTCACTTCTCAGTGCTTCTTTAGGAAGAGATGAGTGCACTGGGGAGAGTGCAGATTAATATAGACATTAAAAACACTTGACCCATTTTAAATTCTCTTTTATTCCCTCTGATTACATCAAGAAGAAAGGCTCACTCTGGTGCTAGTATGTCTTCAAAACCTTTCTATTATGTGTCTGTCCCCCTCATTTTCTTATATTTTTTTCAAATAAAGAGACGACAGGTGTCAGGCTCAGAAACTTCAAGCAATGGTATCTGAGTAAGATAATCGGTTGTTACTGTGTTTATCTTGATCTTTAATAATACTGCTTTTTCATTTATTGAAGTGATACAACTTTTAAGTAAAAGAAAGTGAGTCTTTTTAAATATAATATTAGCTCAATGTTATAGGTGGTGTTTGAATAAATGATGTTTGGGAAACACGGAGCCAGGTGTTCTCTAAGGCCTTGCTGCTCTAAGTGTGATCTGCAGACCTGGTGCACCTGGAAGCTTGTTGGAAATGTAGAAAATCAGGCTTCTCCCTGGTTTGAATCTACAGTTGAACAAGATTCCCAGGTGATTCATATGCATATTAAAGTTCCAGAAGCACTCATCTAAAGGTCCTTCTAGTTCTTTCCAATTCTTCCTAAAATGATCCTATCACTTACATGATTCCGAGAGCATCCCCTCTCGCAGGTTCTTTATTCCCCTTTGCTTTGTTCAGTGTTCAGAGAAAAATAAATAGATAAATAGAAATAAAATGAAAATAATTCTATTGTTGCTCTAGGGCATGGGCTTCCTGGCCTGGCACACCTGGATCTAGCCCCTTACTCGCTCTGGCACTTACTAGTTATATATACTTGAGAAATGTACTTCATCTGAGTTTCTTGATTTTTAGTTTCTTCATCTTTAAAATGGTGATCATTTATTAAAATGGAGATCCTTTATTCTCATTCTGATTCTAGTGTGCGTGCACACACACACACACACACACACACACACACACATTTAGTTATCATAGTGCCTGGCACATAGTAGCAGGCCCACAAAGAGTAGTCACAGAGTCACTTCCCTTTGCTTCCCATCTATACCAGAAACTCTAAGTCTTTCATCATGATGGGAAGGAGCACATCCCTCCAATGCCAACTAGGAGCCTTGAATCTCTAATTTGGGTTGTGAGTGCCAGATAATTTAGTTGACATCAAATCAGAGTGCTTTGTGAGCACATCTCTCAATTAGCAGATCAGCTATCAAAGGGTTCTGGCAGATGAGGCGTTTCTGCCTTGCCTGCATCTGCCAGGGTGTCAGTTCGGTACGGACCAATTTCTGGAGGAGTCAGGGCCATGGGTGAGCAGGGGAAAGGGCAGGAAGAGGTGCTGGAGTGCGGACTGCTTTCAGACTGTTTGGCTGGACCATCCTGCATTTCTTATATCTTAGCCAGGACCCTGTAGAACGGCGTGTTCAGGGTTTTTTCTCTACTGCCCTCAGCATGAGGAGAGAGCAGTAAAGAGAAAGTGGAGTTGGTAGTCATGGAGGCCTGAGTTTCCACCTTGGCTCCACTAGCTGTGAGACCTCAGGCAAGTTACTTAAGCTTTCCCGCATCTCAATTCCCTCAACTTGAAAAACAGAGATAATCATTTTGACTTTACTGGGCTGTTGTGAGGATTCAGTGAGACCCGTATGTAAACAGGGCAGCATGATGCCTGAGGCATTAATGTCACCATGCCAGGCACCAGGTACTTAGTAACTGTTTGCTCCCTTCTCACTCTTTCAATTCTACCCAGACAGATAAACCTGGTTGTAAATCCTGTTTCTTCTCTTTCCCAATGCATAACCTTGGTCAAGTCACGTTACTCAACTTTTTCTCTGAGCATTTTTCCCCCCACTGTAAAATGAGGGCAGCAATGCCGTCCTTGCTAGTTCTGTGTGAGGATTAAAGGAATGCAAATAAAGCCCCTGGCCCATGAGGCACAGTGTAGGTATTCACGCAGCCATGTCACCACTTAATATTCAAGGAAGTTGAGATCAAGCCTTATTTCCTCTACGTGGCCCTTTATAATCCCTCTCCTTTGCTGGATCCTTCTCATTTCCTAAACCTTTATAATTTGTGCTCAGGCTCAGAACCTCGTCTTTCTCTACATTCCCTCCTTAGATGGGCTCATGGAATCCCATGGTTTTTAAATGCCATCTACGGCTGATGACTCCCAAATTTAAATTTCCAGCCTGGGCCTCTCCCCTGAACTCTAGACCCATAAATCTAACTGCTTGTGCAATATTCCTACTTGGATATCATAAAATCATCTCAGACCTACCATACCCCAAATTGTGCTAAGGTCCACCTGCATCACCACCAGATCTGCTCTGCTCCCATCTTCTCCCATCTCAGCGTCTCAGGCAAAATCACTGGAGTCGTAATTGTGTCGCCACTTTCTTTCACACCTCATATCTAATCATAGGCAAATTCTGTTGGCTTGATCTGAGTAGTACAACCAGAACCCAACCACCTCTCACAATCCTAGTTCAAACCAGAATCATCTGTTGCTGACTTGGTCCCCTAATAACCTATCTACAACCCAATCAAGATGGTCCTTTAAAAATGCAATTCATATCTGGCCACTCTGCTATTTGAGTCTCTCAATATTGATCCAACTCAGCATAAAATCTAAAGTTTTGAGCATGACTCACAAGATCTTACAAGAACCAGTCCCCATCCCCTAGCTCCATACTACCTTTATGAGATTCTCTCTTCCCACTCTCCAGCCATTCTGGCCTCCATACTGTACCCTGAACACGCACACTCCCTCCCGCTCAGGGCTTTTGATTTACTCCTTGCTCTTACTAGGATGTTCTTTCCCCAGTTATCTGCGTGGCTTGCTCCCACATGTCATTCCAATTTCTGCTCAAATATCACCAATTAAGAGACTTTCTATGACTATCTTATATAAAATAGTACTACCACTTCACCCCACTGGTGTTATCCTCCCTCCCATAGCATTTATCTCCACCTGATACAGTCTTTTCTCTCTATTATAAGCTCCTTAACAAAAGAGACTCAGTACCAGCATTGAACACCTAGGAAGTATTCTGTAAATATTTATTAATGAATGAATGAACCTATCTAGTTCTGTTTTCCTCATTGAGTAAACTCTTGTGGCATATATATTACTCATAATTGTACTTTAGTTGTTTATTGTTACACAAAGGATAATATATATAAATTATATTTATGTAAGATTCATAGTTTACATAGCTCTTTTTACAATAATTATTGCAATTATTACAACTGTTACCTCCTTCGATCCCCATAACAACCCGATAAGAGAAAGGAGTATTCCACCCATATTTATAGATGATGAAACTGAGGCATACAGAGAGTAAGTAATTTGCAGAAAATCACACAAATAATAATGGAAAAATCAAAACTTAAACTCAAGTCTTATTACTCTTGATCCAAGATTTTTTCCATGAAATGTAGACAACTTAAAATTTTCTGATTTGCATTGCTGATTCACCTTGAGTAGTACTTTTCTTTCTTGGAAAAAAGGATCAATTTTATATATTTCTTTTGTATCTCCACTTTGCCTAACACAGAGTAAAGTACATAATAGGAGCACATGCAATAATTGTTGCCTGCAAGTGTGAATATACATACCCACACTCAAATGTCATAAAAGTACATTCTTCCCATAATATCTCAAAAATTCTACTTGGGAGATTTTTATCACTCTGTAGGCTCAACTTCAAGGCAAACTTATTCCTGCATGAAACAGTACAGTGGGAAATAGAAGACAAGATAAGAGGAAGACAGACACAGAAAGATTAAACAGACAGGCAACTAGTAATATAAAAAAGACCCCAAAGGAATGTAGCAAATCAGGACTTGACTGAGAAACATCCAGATCGATCTGGGATAGGGTTAGGAATTTGGGGTAGGACGTGGCAGTGGGAAGCTTGAGCAAGCAGTGTACCTATAGACAGGTGAGTGGCATTCTCTTGACTAAGTAGTCAGTATGGCTTGGAGCAGAACACTTTCTTGGGGCCTGTGACAGAAGAAAATGCTAGTGAGTGAAGCAGGGCGTGCCTGCACCCAGAGTGGGGCTCTATAGCCAGCAAGGGAGCTAAGGCGAAGGTTAGGAACTGAGACAGAAGCCCAGCGATAGGACTGCTGCAACTCTGTGAGCTCAGGGTTTCCCTCATAAGCAGGTTTCGGACACCAAGATAAATCCAAGATCACATCCCTCCACCCTCATCTCCCCTCCTCCACTCCTCCCCCCGGCAGCCTAGGTCCAGATGGCCTCAGGAACCACTGAGTAGGTCTGAGCCTACAGTACTTATCTCAGGAGAACCCTACAGAAAAGTCACTGAACAGGCAGATAAAAGCCTGATTTACCCACTTAGAAGCCTGTCCACTTCTGAGCCCTCCCTCCCTCCCCTTTAGCTGCCACCCGATCTTCTCAAGCAGCATCCTCCCTGACATAGCCCCATCAGCTTCTTGGGAGATGGAACTGCCCTGCAGGGCCTCGTGAGCTTAGAGAGGACCCTAGGCATCTGCATCCGGCCATCAAGTCACCAGCAAATAACTTCCTGTGGGCCTATTTATCTTCTGTTTTAGTCAGTGGAACCAGGGTCTATAAATTGTAGTTGGGATGCAGGACTATTTTCTGGGTCAGGGATGTGTTGCACATCAACAGTGGAGCAGAGTATCAGTGGGTTCTCTTCTGCACAGAGTCCATTTGCCTACTGTAGAGAAACAGACATGCACAGCGGGCAGCAGGCCCCCAAGGTGGACGGGGCGGCCATAGACCTCTGCGCTGGACAGGAACCGCAGAGACTGGAGACAAATGAACTGCTGTTGAGCAAGCCCAGCACTTCTTTTACAGGCTCTGAAAGCCTCCGCATGCAGAGTGGAAGCTGAATTTTGCTAACGGCAAATCTGGTGCTTACACTTGGCTCCGCATTCTATTACAAGTGTGTTTAAGGATCTGGTGTATGTGTTAAACATTCTGGGGCTTTATGGCCCTACACAAACAAAACAGGCAGCAAACATCAGAAGGCTCTTGGGTCAGAACTGGTTTTAAATCCCAGCTCTGCCCTTTGCTGTGGGACTTCAGGCAAATTGCTTAACCTGTTTTCTCATATGTAAAAGGACTCCATGATGTAGACTTAATTATAAGGTGAAAACAAGGTGAATCAAAGTGTCTGATACATAGCAGGCACTCAATAACTTAGAGCTTGTTTAAAATTAGAAATAATTTGGGCAACAAGACTTAGACCAGCAGCATAGCATGGGGATTTTAAAGAAGGAATTTGGAATCAGACCAAACCTGGCGTGAATCTTTGTCCTTCCACTTACTGTTGAGGTAACCTTGGGCGTGTTATTTGCTTTTCTAAGACTAGGGTATAATAGTATTGCCCATCTCATAAAATTTTTGATATGACTAAAAGACGTGATGTCTTTAAAGTACAAAGCATAGGACCTTTTGCATAGTAAAACCTTAATAAATGTGAGATATTATTATACCTTGACTGGATAACCAAAACGTTAAACTCAGTTTAATGAGACATATTTTAACCAAGCTATCCTGTGTGCATGTAATTTATAGTTGTGTATTTATTATTGGGGAAAAATAACGTTAAAATAATCTTCAGTTGAATTGTTAATCCAATTGAGTGGAACCAGGGTTTATTGGCTCTTTATTAGAAGTGTGGGTGCTGCCTGCTGCGATGGATACAAAAATGAATAAGGAATGAAAATAAAATTGATGTACCAAGCACTGTGCTGAGGACTCTCAGATGGATTATCTCATTTAATCTTTTCATATAGTTTATATTAGTTCTGTTAGGAAGAACGATTCATGGTCATTGTGGAAAGGTTGGAAAGAGAAAAAATTATACAAAACAAAAATTAACATCACCCATTACCACTGCTAGCTATTTGCCGTATTTCCCTCCTGTGCTTTTTCTGTGCAAAGCGCATGGTCTGTTTAAACATCAATTCCCTCATCTGTAAAATAAGCACAACACTCTCATCACCCGAGGGTGGTTAGACAACAAATGAGATCCTGTAAGAAAGAGATCTAACAGTGCCAGGCATTTGGTAGAGGCTCAACAAATTGCTATATCCTTCAGATTCTATCACATATGAATAGTTTCTTAGAGCTTTTAGAATTAACATACATCCGAGAACATGAGAATATGAAGTGGTCTTTCAGAGGGGTTGCAAAACCCAGGGATAGATTTGGAGCATCTTCCTAGAGTGCCAATTTACTCAAAGACTTTAGTGGGTGATGGTAAAAGGTATGATTTTTATATTAAAAGCCACGTAATTATTGGGATGCAAAATTCTTTACACAATTTTTAAGACAAAATAAGAGACTGCAAAGAAACGGTACATTTGTGGTGGGCCAGCTCAGACTAAAAGCCCAGCCTCAGGATATACTTTCTTTTCCTCGGTCATTATGGACCTTTCCATTGAAAAGTTCAAGAGGTACTGCTAAGAGACCCAGAGCTACAGAAGGGTTTTAAGCAGAGAACTAATATGGTCAGTGTCAGGTATTCCATTGCTTTGGTGGTCATGTGGGAGATGAGGTGGAGGGATTACTACAAAGGGAAAACTTGCTGTGAAGCTAGTGCAATGGTCTGGGTCGTAAGAGATGAGAGCAAGAACTAGGAAGATGGAAGTGGGATGATGTGGAGGAGACAGATTCAGAAGATTTTGAACACAGAATAAAGAGAACCTTATCGTTGTTCAAATGTAGAGAAAGAGCTGGGTGAGAGGGATCCTAAGATGATCCCTGGGTTCTCATTGGGTGGACGGCAGGCCTGGAGGGACTATGGACTTGTATACACGCAGATACACACGATCATTGGTAATCGATAATAGAGATCTATGTTTGGCCCTAAAACTTCTTGGCAGCCCTGCTACACTAATTAAAAGAAAACTTTATTATATATATTCCAAATAAATATAAAACCAAAGTTCTTGAAATGTCTTGTTGTTTCCCCGGAAAGTATTTGAAGAATTTTACTGTCCTAGATAGGCCAGAAGTTAACAATTGCCTCCTTTAATCACTACTTCCTAGATGAGGAGGAAAGTGTGGCTTTGGGGAATCATTAGGCGAAGACTGTGCACGTTCTTAGGGCCTCTGTGAAAGTGGTCGCTCTTGCTGCAGAAATGAAAGTGCAACCATGTTTCAGGACCAGAGCCCACTGACGTGAAGGCACGTTTTCTCTTTGACAACATCAGGGCAAAAATTAAACATTCATAATATGGTAATTAAGAGCTGAATAATTTACTCTTACTCTCATCTACTCATAAAGTAGATGTTGGTAGTGTGAAAGCTCCAGAACAAAACACAGTAGAGGGAAAATAACCATGTTCATAATAACCACTATAATAATAATAATAACCAGTATAATAATAATATAATAACCATAATAACCAGCAAAAATAACCAGTTCATTAACTATAAGACTGGACTGTGAAGTGAACACTGAACATGTTTCTTCTTTTATGAATAGAGTTTGGAAAGAGTGTACTCTCAAACCCACAGGCATTCAGCAGTGAATCCAGCACATAGCACCCCAACCCCCCTCTGATGAGCCGGGTGACCAGGAGCAAGTCACTCAACTAATTTGTGCCTCGGTTTTCAAATCTGACATTAGGCATGAATGATTCCTGTCCTGTCAACATCACTTCACATCTGAAAGACAACAAAGATAACAAAGACGTCAGTTATTATCACACCAGGCTCACAGTAGCCTTGTGGAAAGCCTAATGTTGGATTCTTCCAAGATGTTCCCCACTATGACTGCTCTGGAGTAGGTTAGTCTGTCTTCCTGTAACACTTAGGTCACTAAGATAAGGGAAAGAAACTCCCTGATGAAGCAGGTGCATTCAGAATTCTATCAAAAATCGTAAATCCACTTAGCAATCTCTGACAATCAGAGATACCCTCAGAGTTTCATTACAATCAAAGATATATTCAGAGCCTATCATAATCACAGATAGACAGTTGATCAGAGGAAACATAAGTATTTTCCTTTTATTCCTCTATGAGAACTCCCAAGGTTCCTTTAGTGTATATGGGCCCTGTTCTCACACACCATCCTTTGAATTCACTATCTAGCTTCAAAGATCCCAAGTCTCTACCTCACTTTGAGCCCAGAATTTCTCTGTCTCCTGAAGATACCCTTCACTGGGTGGCCAAACTGTGCATCAAGGTTAAAATGCAGACAAGGACCACCCAGGGAAGAGACCAGTGCATGAGTCAAGGTCATTGAGAACAGACAACAGGCAGACCAGGCTCAAGTGCTAGCGTTTACTTACATCAAGAGGAGAGAAAGAGCGCACAAACTCCAGCCTCTTGCAACGCCTCGGTCCCTCATGGCCAGCAGATCCACTCTGCTGCCAACGCAGGAGATGTGGCTACATACACTCTACTTCATACTGCAGGAGAAAGACCTCAACCCTGCCCCGGACCCTGGGTCTGAAATATAGAAAGTTGGGGGCGTGTGTGCCTGAGGGCTAATGACACATTAATTTAAGAAAAACAAAGGAGTATGCGCTTAGTCTGACACAGGGAAAGATACTCCCACACAAGGCAATAAGCCCTGCACAGACCGTGCGGACTCTATCTCTTGGTAAGGAGTGTTCCAGACCCAACGCCCATTATTATGTGGTTGAGTGGGAGCTAAAATACTGCATGCGTGGACTGCCTTTCCCAACATACCCAAAGACCCTCCTTGACCTTTCTTACCTTCTCATGAGTAATACTTAAACAAAACTTAGACCAAAAAGGAGAGCCCCATCTATGTGGGCTTTGCCCTTTGTTGAAGGCATATATTGAAGTCTGGAGTCTTAGTTGGAGGGTCGTAAGACAGAACTACTCTAGGCTTTTCTGCACTATAGCACTTACCCTGTGGGTTGCTGTAAGAATTAAATAACATGAAGTATATGTTGTGTTTGGTGCTAGTGCTTGGCACAGAGTCAGAGTTAACACATGGCATTTATGGAGGTTTTCAATATTAAAGATCAGACTTTGTAGGGGTAGACAGGTGAGTGAGGCTTGGCCCTGCTTCAAGGAACTTAGTCTAGTGGGAGAGACAGTCTTATAAGTGACTCAAGTACCGGGAGGAGTAAAATGAACAGCATTACAGACACAGAAGCAGGGAAAAGCGTTTCCCTGATAATGGGTAAGTTTCAATAGTTGGAGGTTGAGTGTTGAGCCTTTCTAACCAGAGGGAACAGCATGAACATGGACATTGATGAGCATGTGTATGGTGCGCTAAAAAAAGTCACAAACCCCCTATGACTGGAGTATAAAGGGACATGAAATGTTGAAGGAAAGGGTAGGCTGGCCCAATGGTGGAATGCCGAAAACACCAGACTAAAAGTTTTTTAATCTACTATGTAATGGAAAGCCATTGAATTTGGGGGAGGAGGGTCAGGCTGTGACCCAGGGAGGTGAATGTGGGTAGAGGTCTCCCTTTGAGATTCTTTGGGGTCATCTTCCAGCCTCCCTGCTTATCTCCACTAACAATCTGCCAGTCTCCCAGCTAGGGTTCTCTTAGCCCAAATGGCACACAGTATGTATGCCCAATAAACATTTATTGAATAAATAGTTGAATAATCATCATTCACTTTTTCCTCCTCAGTACGTCAGGAAGAAAGAATAACCAGGTGAATTAAGTGGTTTGTTTGGGACTAAGAAGGGAGAGTTCCAGTTCTGGCTCTGTGGTGTACGACTGATATAAGGTCACCTAACCTCCCTGGGCCCTGTTAGCTCTTAAACATGGAGGAAATAAAGACAACTTGCCTCCCAGAGTTTTAGAACGAGGGAACTAATTAAAATTCCATTTGCAAAATCTAAGGGAAAACACTAAAAGCCAGTTCTCAGAATTCAAGGTCGATTATGTATTTCAGTACGGTTGAGACGGCCTAGACCCCTCACCTGTTTTGCATGCCTGCTCCCTTAGTGAGAAGAGGGAGGGAAAGATGCCTTTTTAATGTTCTGTGTAGAACATTAAACAATGTTTAATGTTCAATGTTTAATGTACAATGTTTAATGTGTAGAACAAAACATGTTCTACAGAGAACATGTTTTGAAAGATTTTGTGTATCAAATAACAATTAGCAATAACTATCTCACCATTTTTATTAATCAAAGGTATATATCAGCCAATCAGAACTTATGACGTGCCAAAAACTAGTTACCACACACTAATTTGTTATGTTCCAGCCAAAAACAAAGCAATTTGTTATTTTAATTAACCTTAATCTGAGTAAATGTATTATTTGTTAGCCTTTTGGAATGTAGAAAATAACTTTCAGTTCTCACTGTTGTCTTTAAAAGTTCTTATGTATCTTGGAATTCTAGGTTGAGTGTCAACAGTAAAGGCCTCAGTTGCTCTACTTGTAAACAGTAAAAGAGAAAGAAGCAACCAACCCAATGTTGCCAAACTTACTGAATGTGTCAGTAAAAATTATACTGTTTATTCATTCATTTACTATTGCAAAAAACATGTATTGTGCGCCAACTATGGGCTAAATACACATGATAAACAACACAGTCCCTGCCTTGGAGGAGTTAATAGTTTGCTCATTTATTAAACAAATACTTATTGTTCATCTATTGAATGTCAAGTGCTATGCTAGACACTAGAGATCAGAGATAGAAGATGTTCCTTCAAGAAGTTCATGGTTCCACACCGTAGTTCCAAGCCTCATTCACACAAGCATATCCAAAGAACATGAAGAACACTACCAGCATCACAGGCTTCTTACAATAGTAATTTTTGCTGTGGGAGTAGCGGGAGAGGAAAGACTCCCTAGAGATTCCTCCCAGAAAGACTCCTGTTTGAGATTCCCAGGGAATCTCAACAGTGGGTTGAGAGAAGAATGATCCAGTTTATTTGTGAAAGTCCCCCCCCCAAACGCACACACGTATACCCTACAACCAATCCAAGGTGATTCTGATATGCCTCCAGCAGGACAAAGAATCACTGGCTCAGGAAAATGTGGATGGATATAGGACAACTTTTCTGGGGACATTTGAAATTGATGGGAAGACTATAAGGACAGGATCACTATAATTGAGAAGAAAGATCATGTGCCTTTGGGTTATGAGAGTGGGAATGAAAAAGAAAGGACAAATATGAAAGGTATTTCTGAGATAGAATAAAAAGAATTTGGGACATGAATGTGGGTGAAAAAAGAGGAGGTTTAAAGCCTTGATGGCTGGGAATCTGATCAGGATTGGGAGTTTCCTTGATCAGGATCAACGTTGGGAGCTTGGGAGAAGAAATTGGTGTGAAAGAGGGGGAGGAGGTAATGTCGATTCCTAGATGTGTTCTGTGATGTAATGGACACATAATTTTCTGAACATGACCTTTCAAGCCAAAATCAAATCACAATTCTGACTGTACTAACTGTGAGTCCTTGAGCAAGTTACTCTGCCTCCAGCTACCATTTCCTTATCCGTAAAATGAGGTCAATAGAGTTTGCCCCAGAAGGTTCCTGTAGGGTTACTATATGCAATGGTATAACAAGCATCCACATAGGGGCTGCTGAGCAAACATTTCTCTCCCCTCTTTGTTGCTGCCGTTCTAGAGAAGCATGCTTAGAGAATTAACCAATATGTACAGGCGTACTTCACCAGCGCCTCTTGAGCTCCTGGTAATTCCCAACCAGAACTTCAGAAAAGACCGTAATATTGTTCATATCTTTCTCTATAGTCTCTGTCTAGCTTTTCTCACAGGAATCGCCTGATGACTTATTGCCCAGCAAGGACTAGGTTATTAAATACTCCCAAAGCCATTTCTATTATCCCCTTCAGTATATCTATGCACCTGCTAAAGACAAAGGTACCTTCTGCTGTTCTGGCCACTAGGAATGTGTCTGAGCTTTAGATGGAGCGTTCCACTAAGTCTCCTGCCATGACTACCTCCAGATAAGGCCTTGTTTTCAAGATGTTGGATTAAAGAATTTCAATCACCAAACATAAGCCAGGGGAGCTGCAAAGAAACTGGAGAGAAAAGTGTTAGGAGAGTGATTTTGTAGATGACTATTCTGAGGACTTGACGAGGAATAACAATAAAGGGCTTTTGACTTTGAAATTCAGGTTATTGAAATGAGATAAAGAAAGTGAGGCAGATCTAATGCATTTCTTCAGTCTTTTCATGCTTTCTCTTGCTCCATGTCAGCTCAGATATTTCTGACAGTTATTTTACCATCCTCCTTACAACTTCTTTTAGTTACATCATATATGTTTTGGCTGGATAGTTTCAGGGGTTGGTTGTTATTTATAGGCAAAAAATTGGCAATTTAAAAATGAGTTTGGAACTTGGCACTTAACTTATTCTCTGCTTGCCCTTGAGCAAGTCACAAAGTCCATAAGGGGAGTAGCGTGTAATTAGCCTTAGCTTTCTCATCTGCAAAATAGGAATAATAACCAAGTCTACTCCCTGAGGTTAGCATAGTTAACATAAAGTTGTATGATGCTTTATCTATAACTGTCTTGATTTTCATTCACAATGTTTTAAGTGGTGCTTGCTATCTAATTTTCTTGATCAAATCTGATAGTTCTATTTTATTGATCTTTTCAAGAACTAATTTTGTCTTTATTTTCTCTTTCTATAAGATTAGGTCTTATCTTTCTTACCTTTATCTTTGTACTTTCTGATTTATTCTACTACATTTTTTCTACCTTCTAAGTCAGATAGTTAGCTTGTTAATGTTAAGCTTTTTTTTCTAATGTAAATATTTAAGGCTAAAATTTTCCCTATAGTACCACTTTAGCTGCAACCTGCAAAATTTTGTATGTAGGATTTTAATAATTAGTCAGTTCTGAATACATATATAATATATAATATATATATATTTTTAATTTTCATTGTTATCTTCTTTGTCTCATGAGTTATTTAGAAGTGCTCTAATTTTAATTTCAAATGTGTGGAGATTTTATGTTTAGATACTGCCTTGTTGACTTGTAACTTAATTGCATTGAGGTCAGACAACATGGTCACTATGATATCAATTGTTTTTGATGTAATAAGATTTGTCTTATATACATTAGTGTATAGTCAGATTTGTAAATATTTCATGGGTTTTTGAGAAGAATGTGCATTTGCTAACTGACTTGATAGAAAAATTCATATATGTCTTTTAAATCAAGCTTCTTTGTTGTTTAGGTCTTCTAAATTTTACTCTTTTTGGTTAGGTTTCTGTTTGACCTATCAATAATTGAAAGAGGTATGTTAAATTTTCTCTCAATGATAGTGGAATTTCTCAATGTATTTCTACAAAATGTTGCCTTATATATTTCAAATTATTGAGATATATGTATAATATATATTTTATTATATGCATATGTGTTTAGGATTGCTCTATATTCCTGGTGAAGAATTTTTGCCATTATGTTACCTTCTTTATTCTCAATAACATTTTCCCCCTTAAGTTATATACCTATCATATTTTTCTTGTTTTATGTTCATTAGATGTGTTTTTATTCTTTTACTTTCAGCCTTTCTGCATTTGTATTTATTCTTAGTTATTGGATCTCCCTTCCTTTTTTTGAGCTCAGAAACCTAAGGAATGCTAATGGCAACAATTGGAAAATAGATCCAGACTTTCACTTGGAAAGAATCTTAAAGAACCTCAAAGTAAATCACAACTACAAAGTGAATCCCCTCTACAGTATGTTCAAATGGCCATCTAGCCTCCTTTTACATCCATTGACAGAGAACTCACTATCAGGAAGAGACAGAGAACTCACTATTCATGAAGAAGCCCATTTATTCATTTGTTCATTCATCTATACCTCTATCTATCTATCTATCTATCTATATATCTATCTATCTAAAGAGAAAGAGATTTATTGCAAGGAATTAGCTTGTTCAATTGTGGGGGCTGACTAGGAAGTCCAAAATCTATAAGATAGACCATCAGGAAAGGCAGACAGGAAACTCTCAGGTAGGAGCTAAAACTTTAGTTACAGGCAGAATTTCTTCTTCTTCAGGGAAGCTCCAGTTCTGTTCTTAAGTTTTTTCAACTGATTGAATCAGGCCCACCCAGATTATCTAGGATAATCAACCTTAAAATCAACTGATTTTAATCATATCTAGATGTTAATCATATCTAGAAAAATACTTTCACAGAAATGCCTAGATTGAACTTGGGACTTGGGCCTAGCCAAACTGACATATAAAATTGGCCATTACAGGTAGCTTCTCTTTACTAGGAACCATGTTAGGCATTTTGCTTCATCTTATATCTTTATATCTTTTAATGGCCCTTGAATTAAATATTATTATTTTTATTTTAAAGATGAGAAAATTGCAACTTAGAAAAGTTAAGCAATTTAATGTTGTTGTTATTATTAACATATGTAGGGAAATGGAAGCATTGAATTATAAAATAAGCTGTCTGTCTTCAGTACACATGCAAATCTGCTAGCAAAACGTCTGCTACTTTATGAATCTCAGTAAATATTAGTTCCCTTACCGAATTGTTCTTGAACCATCTTCATTTTAAGACAGTTGCTAGTAGCTGTGCCTTCCACTGGAAGTGAAATGATGCTCAACACATTCACTCAGGGTATGTTTGCACATGAGTGTATGTGTGTGTGTGTGTATGTGTGTGTGTTATACAGAAGGAGGCTTTGCAGGGTAGTGCTGTTGTGGTGGTGCAGCTAGAATGGAAGGCCATATTCCTGCCCTCACTGGGGTGTGGTTCCTGCCTTTGGAAATGCTTTGAGCCACCTTGAATTAGCACTGTATGTTATTGTATTTACTGAATTTATTTTTTTGATGAGAGAATATTTTCAGTGGCCCCTTTTCTCCCAATAGCAAGTCATTCTCCACATGCCTAAATTAAGATAGTTGGGATACCAAATTCATAATCAGAAATTCTAATATATTGTACACATATTCTCATGAACGCTTGGGACACACATCAGATGGTAGAAAGGATGATGCCAGTGTAAGGTTGTGTTGCTATTGGGTTTCAAGGATGATAGGGGCAAGTAAGGAGGGTGGAGTGGACTTCTTTGCTTAGACTGGAATCATTGGGTAAATATGGGCAGACTTAGTGGATTTCTTTGGCCCAGGTGACTTAACATAATTGTGACTGATCACAATTTTCATAATAAAGATGAATATTACAAAATACCTTTGGGCATATTTAGATAAATAGCCTTTCTGAAATTAGAATCCAATTAGGTCCTGTGACTTATTCATCTCCATAATAAAATTTTCTTTTTATATAAATTTTGGCATAAACAGTCTTTGGAGACAAAACCAAAATTTGAAACATATGATTTCCTAAATATGTGAACAATGATATGAATAACATCTTTTGTATAACACTCAATAGTTTATAAAACATCTATACAATACGGCGGAATGGAAAGAACACTATATTTGGAACTATACTTGGTGTGGTAGGTTGTATTATTGTGCCTAATGTTCACTGCCTCCCCTTTGGGAGAACTATACTTCACCATCTCCTCCCCTCACACAGTGATGCAGACTTGGCCATGCGACCTGCTCTGGCCTAAGAAGTGTATGTGGAAGTAGAGCATTGCATGGCTCCATCCTCTGTCCTATCTCTCTGCCAAGAGACAAGGAAGGGCTGCCCTTCTAGCCTGGTGCACAGAATGACATGGTTGTGAAGCTGAGTCATAGACAACTTGCAGTGGGCATTAGAATGAGAAAAGCCTTTGTTGTGTAAACCACTAATATTTTGGGGCCATCTTTTACCACAGTATTATTTAGTGTAGGCAGACTGACACATCTGGGTTTGATTTCTGGCTCAACCACTTATTAGCTGTAAGTCTTAAGGAATGTATTGAAAGTCTATAACAATCAATTCCCTCATCTATTTCTGTAGATGAGTGACTAGTACCTCCTTTCCTGAGTTATGTTGAAAAGTAAATGAGAAAATTGTGAAAATGGTCTAGAATAATTCCTAGCACATAATAAACATTAACTTCTTCCCATCAACTGTATGGGGCACATAGTAGGTTCCCTTTCAAAGCTAAAATCTTTCTCTGTGAAAAATTCCAGCCATCCAGTATATGGCTAAGCATAACAAAACACAAAGAACTCATTTTAAAATTTTTCTTTCTCATCTATCTTCTCTGATCCTTTACTTCTTTGAGTAAAATAGAACTTTCTTTAGAGATGACTAAGCTTGAATTCAGGTCCTATAAAAATAAACATTTGTTCTAAAGCTAAAATTTTAGGAAAGCCAATAGTTTTAATTTCTTGTCAGAGAGTAGAATTTTTTAAATCTATAAAAAATTAGATCCAATCTTCAAACTAATGATACATCAGGTTTAAAATAAGCCACAGATTAAAATTTAAATTGAATGATCAAAACCCTCATAATCTTAATTGTGAGATTAGCAGGATGAAGAAGTAACTTCCTTGGAAGAAGGATAAACACAGAGGTACTACATATCATAAGTGTTCTCAAGTATGAACTATTCAACCTGGGAATAAGGAAGTCGTGAATTCATGGATATAATTACATTATACAACTCATCTGTTGAGGAGCCCGTTACGGAAAATCCAGAGTACTTTGAAAAACAGCTCACACAAGGGTCTGCACAAGAGGCAGTGTGTTTCTTCCTGCCCTGAGAAAATGCAGAGGAGGAGTTAGCATGCTCTGTGTTCCTTGGAGACCATGCCTTACTCCTCCTGGTATGAACTCTCCTTTGCCACCCACCCTCAGCCAGAGCCTATAAAGTGCCTTCAGTCTCAGGTCACACTGCTTGGCTACTGTCCCAGGTTTGAGGCTTTTATCCCAAACTCACCCAGATCAGAAGGCGAAGGACACAAGAAGGAACGATCATTTACTAAGAACGGCCATGTACCTTTCCTTCTCTAAGTGTGAAATACTCAAGATTTTTGCTACTTTGACTTCATTTCCCAGTAGAATCTGAGTCTTAGAGAGCCCAAGAACCTTTCAAAGGGCTCACAGTTACTAGTTGATCTTTAACATCCTTTTACATCTTGGGATTAATTAATTTAAAAAAACTGGAAAAAAAAGTGTCAAGAAGGTAGGTAAAATTTTAAAATATTAATAGCTACCATTGCTTAAGCCTTTGATATGAACCTGGTATTTTGAATAGGTAATCTTTAATCCTCACAAGGACCCGTTCTTCAGATGACAAATCAGAGGCTTAAAGAGGTTAAAGAAATTTGCCCAAAGTCATACAGCAAATAAGGACCAGAGTCACTGTTCATACCCAGATCTGCTTTGGCTTCAAAATCAAGGCTCATTCGTGTATATTCTACCGGGTTGTTTGGCCATCTTATCTGATTAACTACCACAGGAAGCACTTATGAAAGCAGTGAAAGACGAACTTCATTTGTTTTCCCGAGGCCTGCTAGCGGCAGCAGGTTAAACAAGGATATAAAAACTGTCTCTTGTGAATTGTTATGGATTTCATTTTAAATAAAGAATTGGCTTATTTCTGTAAGTAGCATAAAGAAGTATTTTATTTTTAATATTATTCATTAGAATGTTCACCGAAAGGGAGGCTGGAATGCTGAACCTCTTCTCCAGGAAGAAGGCTGAGCCAGTTCATCTAAAGTCTTGCTATTCGGCCAGATTTTTCGCATTCTGCTCAAACATGACCTACCCTTATAGTCTCTCTGGTTGCTCCCCCAGGAAAAAGCTGTGCCTGCTTCTGTGAAACATTGATTTAAAGGGAGTCATTGAGTCCTTAAGTCTGGCCCACAGTCAACAGGGCTTATTTTTCAGTAGACACATTGGATGCCAGTCTTCCTGTCTTAAAATTTCAAAAATACCCTTGCCTTAACTTCTCCTCTTGCAGGTACCTGATCCTGCATCTTGGGAGAATTACAGGGAAGGGTAGGCACTCTCTTGTCCTGACTCTGAAGAATCAAGGAGATTCCTGTCCCTATCAGCTCCACCCTAGAAGTTGCTGGGACCTATTGGGACCCTGGGGTCACATGAAGCTCCTGGAGAGAGGAGCTGAGACATTGCTATACTCCAGCCTATGTCAGTGTTAGCTATTGAACAGATCTGGTCTTCAGATAGACAACATCCTGTCTTCCACTCAAGAGCAGTGGGAAGACGAGGGCTGATTGAGCTTCTGCGAGCACCTTGCTACTTAAAGACTATCTGTGGACTAGAAACATCAACATCACCTTTGAGCTCAATGGATACAGAATTTCAAGCCCACCTCAGATGAACTGAATCAGAATCTGCATTTAAACAAGAGGTAATCTACATGCATATTAGGGTTTGAAAAGCACTAGGTTAAACAACAGTTGTCAATTTTGGCTGCACGTTGGTATTGTGGTATTGCCAAGAAGTTTTAAGAATTACTGATAGCTGGTTTCCACCTCTAGGAATTCTTATTTAATTGGCCTAGTGTATGGCCCAGGCATTGAGATTTTTTTAAAGCTCTCTGGATGACCCTAATGTGTAGCCATGGTTGAAAACCAATTCAAGTTCTTGAACAGTCCAAGCCTTGATATCGATTATTTTACAAGAAAGAACAAGGTGATGCGTAAAGAAGTTAGTGAGGGAAGTGTTAAGTTATTATCTAGGGCTGAGTTGGTGCCTGGTCCTTCTTTTCATTGGCTAAAGGGGCTCATGCCACACATGAAATTTGAAAGGAGAGAAAAAATCAAAATCTCCTAGGAAGATTAGCCATATAATAGAGTACTGATGATCCAACATCTCCAATCAAAGAAAATCAAGAATAAAGCAGTTAAGGAAATGAGGAATAAGAAAAAGGTTGAGGGTCGAAACCTACTAATGAGCTTCTATTCAATCTTATCTCATTCTCGTGACCAAGTCAGCCAGATGTTCCTTTAATTCTAATACTTTCTCTTCTCTTTATCATAAAATATTCCTCATAGAGAAATCTCTACCATCAACAATTGCCACAACATATCTTTTCTTTTCAAATAATAAGTCCTGGAATGCTTGCAATGAGAAAAAGTATGTGAGAAATATATATTTTCTGTGGTCCAGCCCAAAGTTTGAGACATACATAGCCAAAATGGATACTCTAAGGAAGTGAGAGGGAAATGAAAGAAAGGGGACCTGCCTAGTTTTGAGGCTTAAGAGGATCCCATGGGGAAAACAAAGCAGTAGAGAGCTTCTGTGATTGCTTTGTTTCCTCTGGCCCAAGGCTGGTTGGTGCCTCAGCTCCTTTAACAAATAATCTCCTTGAATACAGTTTTCCTAGAGTAGAATTTGTGCATCAAACTAATTCCACAATTGACCTGTTGGAAACAGTATTTAAAGCCCAGCAGAATTAGAGAGAAATGCGGTATTCTATTTATTTGACTGTGTGTGGCACTAAATATAAGGGTCCGTCACAATCAATGGGCCACTTTTTAGCGACATTTTGGGCTGAGAAAGTTTTGAAATCAGGAGAAACTGAATAGTCAGAGCCAGAGAAGTATAAACTCAAGAGGTAGCGCGGGGCTATAAATTTTCCCAACGTTGGGAGATGCTCGCCTTCCCCTCCCCAATCTTGGTGAGAAGACATCTAGGGACACATTTTTCAGAGGGCTGAATTCTGATGTGTTGTCCCTCCCCACATCTATGTAGAGTTGTGTTCAGTCCTCTATACTGATAAGTTCAGATTTAATGTAATCCTTTCAAGGGTTCTTGCATTGTTCTCCCAAATTTTTGATGTTTAAAATTATTTCCAAAGAACAAAACACCTTAAAATCTTAAGTAAACGAGTAAAAAGTAAATAAAATGTGACTCCTTCACTTCTAAAACCATGTTTCATTTTGACAGATCAAGAATGGCTGTATCCATTCTTACCTAGTATCTAGAATGACCCCACACTACTGTATGTTTTTAACTTCATTACATTATCCGTGAATTTATCTGAACTTCTACTAGACTATGAGACTTTCCAGAGCAGAGACCACGTCTGATTCATTTTTTTATCACAAATACCTGGAAGAGAGTCTAGCACAGAATGAGTGCTGCTTACATAATTGGGCCCCCTCACCCCCAAAAAAGACAAGAGTAGTGTGCGAAGACAAAGCAATCAGATTGGTAGCATTTCTGAAATTCTGCATACGAAGAACATATGCTGAGTTGAGGTTATTCAGGCTGAAGAAAGAAACTGCATATTTTAAACTACTTAGTCTATTTATTTAATGATTAATAGTTAATTCAGGTTTCTATTCCTTCTTAAGTCAGCTTTCGTAAGTTATAACCTTCTAGGAAATTGTCTGTTTTGTCTAATTTTTCAAATTTATTGGCAAAAATGTATTTCAAAATAGTATTATCTTATGATTTAAAATCTCTGATACATCTGTAATTCTATCTTCCTTTTTATTCCTAATCTGTTTCTTTGTATCTTCTCTTGTTTTCTTGATCAATCTCACAAAATATTTATTTATTTTGTTGCTCTTTCCAAATCACCCACTTAGAGCATTTTAATCCTCTCTACATTTTTTCCTACTTCATACATTTTTGTTGATGCATTTTATTATTCTTTCTTTCTAGTGTATGTGTTTATTCTCTTCTTTTTGGTTTTTTCCTAATCTCTGAGATTGGATGTTCAGCTAATTTTCAGCCTTTTTCTTTTCTAATATGAGCACGTAAAGGCCACAAATTCCCTCTGAAACTGCATTAGCTATGTACCATAAGTTTTGAAAAGTATTATTTTCATTATCATCCATTTGTAAATATATTCTGATTTCTACTCTATTTTTTCTCTGACTCATGATTTAATTAGAAGTGTGTTTTTAAATTGGAAGCCCGAGAGGGAATTTCTAATTGTCCTTTGCTGTGAACCCCCTCACCTTTTTTTCGCATTGTAGTAAGAGAATATACTCAATGATATTGATCCATTGGTAGATATTGAGATTTGCCTTTGTTTCCTAAATACACGATCAACTTTTTGAAATACTGCATGTATGCTCAAAAACAATATAAGTTCTCTCGCATGTTCGTTATATCAAAGTTAATGTTCATCACTACTATAGTTTAATTTTTTTTTTTTATCTTTTATGTAGCCATTGCAAAGACAATTGTGTTAAAATCTATCAGTTATGACAGTGGACTTGCCCATTTCTTTTGCTAATTCTCTCAATTTTTGCTTTACATATTTTAAGGCTACTTTAATAAATCATACAAATTTAAAATTGATACAGCTCCTTGAGAAATTATTCTTTTATACTGTATATGATGACCCTTTTTATTCCTAATAATGCTTTCTGTCTTGAAGTCTACTTTATTTGATGTTATTATGTCTGCACCAACTTTATTTGATTAGCCTCTCTCTTTTCCAAATGTATCTTTTTCCATCCCTTTATCTTGGGTTTTTTTGTCCTTGTGTTTTCATACATCTCTAGCTGAAAGGCAAGTTTAGACTATTTATTGTGATTATTAATTATTTATTTAGATTTATTTCTATCATCTTATTACTGCTTTGTATTTAAAATGCTTTCTCTATTTTTTTAACTTTTTACTTATCTCCTGTTAAATTGATCAAATTTCTGTTATTATACTCTTTTTGATTCTTCAATTTTCTATCAAGTCATCCATCCTACTTTCTACTATTTTGTTGGCCACTTTTACATTTTTAAAGTTAATCAATATCTTCACCATCCTTTCTAACAACACGGGGCCTTAGAACATTTTACCCAAGTCACCCACTTCCATATTACCTATCATTGTTGTCTAGTGTTTCAGTTTCATCCTGTTTTCAGTCTCTCTAAATTAAATATTATTATCACAGTGTATATAATCAAGGTTTGTTTTAAATTTATCCATGTATTCACCAGATTCTTTACTCACCATTTCTTCATTCATCCCATGCCTTCATTGTGGGTTCAGTTTTCCTCTTCTTGAAATAGATCCTATTGTATTTTCAGCTAGATCTCTTAAGTGGTAAATTCCTTCAGTTGTTATGTATCTAAAAATCTTTATTTGTCTTCACTCTGGAATGGTACTTTAGCTGAATATAGAATTCTAGGATAATAGTTATATTGTCTCAAGCCTTTAAAGATACTATTCCATTGTTTCCTGGTCACTTTGCTGCTAATGAGAAATCTGATGTCAGAATAGTGGTAATTTCTTTCGAGATAATCTGTCTTTTCGTCCTGCTATTTGAATGATCGTCTCTCTGTTTTAGTGTTCTGTAATCTTACTATGATGGTTCTAGGTCTAGGTTTACTTTATTCTGCATGAAATTCATTGTGATTTTAAATCCGGGGGACTAAGCTTTTTGTCTATTTTTAAAAGTTCTTGGTAACGATTTCTTTTAATATTGCATCACCCACCTTCTCACATTCCTTCTATTTTCTCTTTCCAAACTACTATTAAACGCATTTTGGATCTTCTTATTCTATTTTCCATGTCTCTTAACCTGTTTTGTATTGGCCATCTATTTTCTCTCTGTGCTGTATTCTAGATATCCTTAAATATATTTCGGTTCACTAATTCCCTCTTTATCGTGTCTAATCTTTTATTTAACCCATTATTTCACTAGTCTTTTATTTCAAAATTTTCTTTATATCTAGAAGTTCTCCTTGGTTCTTAATCAAACCTGCCTGTTTCGTTTATTATTGACTTACAGTTTCAACTTTTCCCTTTATATTTGTAATTATTTAAACATACTTAATTTACCATTCTTATCAGATTCTTCTATTATCAAAGTTCTCAGTTATTGAGAGATTCTGTCTCCAAAAGTGCTTTTGCATTTGTTTCTACCAGACACTTAAGGAGTATCACTAAACTAGAACCAATCTCATCTTAATTTCTCAGCTTGGAGTTTCCTGATATAAGATTGACTCCCTAGTTTAAATTTGAACCTCAAATCCACATGAAGCACAGATCCAAGACTAAAATATTTACCTTTTGTTCCCCCATCATCTAAAGCTTCGATGCAAGCTACAACATGAACTTGCACACAATGTCTTTGCCATCTCCCCCTGATGGAGGAAGATTGTTCTCTTTCTGTCCCATCCGTTGATGATCCTGGATTTGTACAAAAGGCTTGCCTAAACCTGCCTGTCTCATTCAGGACAGAGATATCAACTCATGTCTCCAAGTTGTAATAAAATATTACAGAAACTGACTCTCCATTTTCACCCCTGCCCTGACTACCGGCAGCTACATCATCAGCTCTCTCAGACTATGTTTTCAGTTCCCACTTTACTTCTTGAAACTGAGGAATTATCTCTGTTTCAAACTCAGTTTATGCTTTGCAGAATATAGGTGCCATAACAGGGAGTGCTAACAAAAGGAGGCTCCTCAAATTGTATATTCTGCAGTACATATTGCCAGAATCAGCAAGTCCTTTGAATGACTTTTTCATTGTCCTCCACCTGTTGCTATATCTCCTATGACGTGCATGTGGGGAAGGAGAGGAAGGGAAGGGGCAGGGGCTATGGAAGAATACCAAACAGGGAATTATTAGTCACACGTTAATAGTCCTGGCTTTATCTCTATTTTTCCAAGTGGCCTTTGGCAAATTATTTTCTCTTTGAGTCCTGCATTTTCCATCCATAAAATAATGAGTTTAGACAATAAAAGATCATAATAACCCTTACTGTGTCCCTTTTTGAGGACTCAAGATATGCCTGGCACTGTGTTATATGCATTATATTATCTACCTTATGTTATATACTCAAACAAAAATTCTTTAAGAAAAATATTGTTGTCTCTGTCTTTTAGATAATAAATTGCAAATAAGGAGGATCGCATAATTTAGCCAAGAGCTCAAAGCTGCAAGTGGCAAAGCCATGTTTGAACACATCTGTTTGTTTCTAAAGCATGTCTCCTAGGCCCTATGTTACTGTCCCTCTTATTCTCTACAAGAGAATCATGAAGATTCCTGTCATTTCTAACCTTCTCTGAGTGTCTAATAAGTCTTCAATTCCATGTGTATGTGTAACTTTCATTTCTCACCCTGTCTTATTCAGGGTCTCAATGTTCTCATCTCTGCAAATCTAATTCTCTTCTCGTCCTCCTCACCCCAGGTCACTGCCATGTATAATTATTGGCTGAATTAGTAGTGTATGAGTGTTTTAACACAGGCTTCTTGAAATATCGTTTCTGGAGGGCTGGAAATGATTCTACACATATTCACACACTCATATCACAACAAGACCAGACATGATGTACAGTGCCCACTGCCAAGAGCTCCTTTACAGGAAAGGATATGGGTTTTGTTTTCTATTCTTTATATGGACTTTGAGAGAGAGAGATCAAAGATACATTTAATTTCCTCAGAATGAAAATGGCCCTCCCTCTGTATTTAGATGGTTTATAATATCGCTCTTTCAGCAATCAAATAATATTAGGCAAAAAAAAGAAAATAAGTACAGCATATCAGAGCCCTAGTGTTCTTTATAGTGCAAGTTAATCAGATTTTTCTAGTTTGTGAACTGCTGCAATTCATATAATTATTAAATAGATACTTATTGGGTGTTCATTTGTTTGCTAATTTTTTACTGAGCACCAGGAATTTTGCTAAGCATTGAGGATAAAGTGATGGATAAAACAGACAGGGCACCTGTTCTCACAGAACTTATAAACCGGTGGAGAGATGAAGAGTGAACAAATAATCACTCAAATAAATATATCTGTACAAATTGCACTAGCTGACATGGGGGGAAGGATTGGGCAATGGCAGAGGATAGCATTTAGAGTGGGAAAGCAGGTCAGGGAAGGCTCCTCTGAGGAAGTGACTTGTAAGCTGAGCCCTACAAGATGGGAAGGGTGGGAGGAATAGTGTCCTAGGCAAATGGACAGCAGATGGAAAATCCTGAGAGGCAAGATCAGAACTTTCAAGGAACTGGAGACAGGCCCAGGGGGTGACCCAAGATGAGGCTGGGTTGCTACGGAGAGATAAGATCACACTCCGGTTCTTAACCACCTTAAGGATTTGGGTTTTCATGCTTAAGAACCCAATAAAAGTTTTATGCGGGAGAGTTATTTGACCTGTTTTTTGTTTTTAAAGACCTCCCGGACTGGTGCACTGAAAATATACTGGACAGTATCAAAAAAGTAAAAAGAGGGAGAACAATTTGGAGATGACTGTAGTGTTCAGGGATGGAATCATGATGACTTAAACTAGAGCCGGGAGTGGTAGGGATGAAGGGATGTGATTAACGATATATTATGGACTTAGAATGGAGAAGATGGATGCTGGATTGGATGTGGGAGGTAAGGGAGACAATGTTTTCAAGGATGGGTGCCAGGTTTCTCTCTTAGAAAATTAAGTGGATGGAAACACCATCTACTGATGTGAACACATCAACATAGATCAGACCTTAAACTAAAAGCAAGTACTGGCAGTTTAGACTGGTAGTTACCACACAAGGCCTGGGGATTTTGGTTCTGTGTATGCATAAAAATTTTAATAGCTAATATTATTGAATGCTTACTCCTTGCCAAGCACTGTTCTAAGCATTTATGTATATAAACTTGTTTATCCTCATCACAACCATTTGAGGCAGATAATGTTATTATCCCATTTTAAAAGTGATGAAACTGGGGCACAGAGATTCTAAGTACCTTGCCTAAAATCACTCAGCTCATACATGCAGACTTTGGATTTGAACCTATGTAGTCCTGAGGCACAGTCCATATTCCTAACCACTTGTAGCCTAACCTCTCCTTTTCCAAGAATTTCCTAGTCTAGTCTGGAGGAAAGCACAAAAACCAACCAGATGAAAATAGTGTGAGAAATGCTATAATAACAATTAGTAACATTTAGGAGCAGAATATGGTGATTCACAGTGTGCTGAGGGGACGCAGAAGAGACTTATAAGCTTTCATTGAGGAAATGGCATTTAAAGGATACTTTTTAATATAGTAGAAATTTACACAGAATATGGGCCCTCTGAATGGTAAATGTCTTGGAGGCAATGTCGTGCTCACCTTTGTGATTCCAGGACCTCGCCTTGGCACACGGTAGGTGCACAATGAATGTTTAATGAAGCCAACTGAAATGAAAGGCACTAGAAACAAGGACGCTAGCTCAGGACACTCAAAGTGCCCTGCTCTTCTCTTTTCCAAAAACCTTCATTTCCCCACCCTCCTTTAACAAATAAGACAAAGGCAGTGGCTCATATACAGGAAGAATAACTTTGCCAGGTCAGCTTTAAGGTCGCAGGCTTCAGGAATGTGTTTGATCTAAAAGCAAGGACTCTCTGCCTTTTTGGTGAATTTGCCTGCAGAAATCTTTAATGTGTTTACCTACAAACTAGCACTTATTATTATTTTCATTATTAGCCAGATTTTAGAAGGCTGTTTCAAAAACTAGAGTGCACACACATATAGGCACAACCAAAGCCTGTCCCTCCCATACTCACTGCATTTGAATTAGGCTTTCCAGGAATTTGCACTCAAAAGATTTTACATTATCTCTTCTGTGTGGGTGGTCAATTACAATTCTGCCAAAATCGAAACAGAAACTTTAGGAGGATTACAAGATGTTTATGTTTTCCCAGCTGACCCTGCCCACTCCCTCTCCAGAAACTCTGGGAGGCCCCCTATGTGAAATGAACATGTTTTCTCACATTGTGACAGACCTTGGCTGGCATTCCTTCCTCCCTAGGGTTCCCTCCACTTAATCAAAGCAATCCTCCTTTCTTATTCCCAACTTTCCATTACTTAAGAGAAGCCTATTGATTTTGCCCCTGAAATGACACAATCTTATTTTCAAGTGTTGGGGATGTGTCTGCAAGTGATGAGCAAGGAGATTTGGGATAAAAATAGAGTGAGATTAGTATTGAGTTATTTTGTTCAATCAAAAGACAAAAACATACAAAAACATATTGAATGCCTCTGTGCCTGGTAGTATGCTGGGTGATGGCAATAAAAGATAAGGCACCTTCCGTTTATTCAAGGAGCTCTCAGTCTAGTAATGAAGACAGGCATGAAAAACAAGTAATTTTAATAGCATGATGAAAGTGCAATGACAGGTGTAAGTGTGAGGCGTTATGGGCATATGCTAGAGTGAGGGGAATGGTAAAGGCTTGCTGGAAGAGGTGATGCCTGGATTGAGTCTAGAAGGAAGTACAAGCAGGAACTAGCCGGGTGAAGAACACCTTTCCGGGCATGGGGTGTTGAAGAGGAAATCATGTTATAGACTGAGGGAACATCTAACTATGACAGGCAGCAGGATGTATGTGGGGAACTGCTCAAGGTAGACTGTAAGGTACATGTGGAGGGAGAAGACGAGCCTGTAGTTGGGGCTAGTGGTGAAGAGGTCTGTAAACTCTGCTAAGGAGTTTGAACTCTATCCTGGGGACATGGCAGAGCCATTAAAGGAATTGAAGTAGGGGAGTATCAGGGTTAGATCACTGTGTTTAAATGCATTACTCAGGTAATGGTGACTTCTTCACACAAGGCCACAACGGGTCTTGAGTCCTCACAAGGATCAGAGCATCGGGAATAGTAACCCTTACTGACTGTTCCATCAGAGCATTTGGGAAACACAGGAGCTTTAGCTACAAGATTTCAGTATAGGTGAGAAGAAGTTTGTTTCCCAACTGCCAGTGTTTAAAATTATTTTCTTTAGAGCATTTCTAAGCTATTTTTCATAATAATTATCTCATTCCCATCAATATTTTATCAGAATAGTATAGAGATTTCTTGGAAAAAAATTCAGGTCTAAAGATGTATGTTTTTCTCTGAGTCGTTATATATCTTATAAATCTACCTATAGGGCCAAACATATCCATTCATACCAATAGCAATTGCAAGGTATTTTCCTTATAAAATATTTTCAATGGAGCATCTCTAGTGCCCTTCACAGACATCTAATGGAAACACTGATAATTTATTTGGAAATATATCATGGCATTTGTCACCCTCCATGATCTCAAATAATATTCCCAGAACAAGGATTTAGCTGTATGATTAATATTTTTCTCATTTAAATTCTGTTTATTTTCAATATTGTTATTTTTTTACTATTTCCTCATTGGCTCATTGTAATAACTGACCATATTTGCTTAGCAAGAGAGTAAATGTTCATTTGCATATGTCTTGTTCCCTGCTAGAAGCTAGAAGGTGGCCTTGCCCTTTTGCAAGCTGCTTGGGTACTGTTGTCCAAATGAGTCTGTGTTAGGAAGTAAAGGGCAGTGTCCTGAAGATGCAAAACTTACGTCTTAATTTTTCCCTCTCAGATCCATTCCCAGCCAGATTTCTAGAACTATCATTGAAATAACTATAGGACAGGGGTGGGAGAAGAGACATTTGCTCTTATTTTAATTAATGATGGCATTTTTTTAACATAGGAAAATCTTCCAAAAATAGCCTCAAGCCAACATGTAATAAAGGTGTATCCTGGCTCTTGGGAGAATAGGGCAGTAACATCCCCCTAAGTGCCTCTAGAAATCTATTTTACTAAACCTTGAAAAAAAAAAAAACTGGAAATTTCTATATGCATCTTCACATCTTAGGATGTAATAAAGACAGACAGGTGTGACAATGCTTAGCTTTGCAAGTCAGAGCTATTATTCCATTCTTAATTCAGGTAATAAAATTGTCTTGCCTGGGATCTATCCATCTATCTATAAAATACATATTATATACATATTAGGCAGAAGGTAGAAATACTTTCTTCACCTACCTATTTAATTGCTAATTACCACTGTACATAAGTATGAATTTAGGAATTTGTGAAATTCAATTTTTCACACTGGTGATAAAAGCCTGGAGCAGCCTTATGCCAAAAGATATTGTACCTATAGAAGAACATTTTTGCACTGAGTATTTGACTGTTTTTTAATATCATTCAAGGTGTGTATGTTTGTTACTTTGAATTGCCCTTTTATTTCATTCTGTATCTGGGTATATTACATGCCCACCAGCAAATGACAAGAATGTAGCCAAATAGAAACAAGCTGTGGTCATTGTCAGTTTTTGACACCTCCACTTGGATTTCTGATAGTCATCTCAAACATAAGTTAATTTGACTGTCTTTCCCAACACTCTCCTCCAACCTATGCCTTTCTAGGCTTCCCCATCCCAGTAAATGGTACTACTACCTACTCAGTCGCTCAAGATAGAAATCCTCCTTCAGGTCATCCTTGACTCCTCCTCTCTCACCTAACAACCAACCATCATCAAGCTTTGTCAATTTTACCTTCAAAAGAATTTTGACACCATCCTCAGTTCTTCATCTCTGTGGTCACTGCTTTGTTTTTCATTTTTCAGTGCTTGCCGACTGCCCTTGAACTAAAATCCAAAGTCCTCCAAGGCTCTACATAAATCTCATCTGCCAGTCACCCTGCTCAACTCCTAACTCTGAATATGTCAGGATCTTTCCAGTATCAAGGTCCTTCACTAATTCTTTTCCTTCTTCTTGAAAAGTTTATCCCCTGAACTTGGCTTTCTCTCATTCTTAAAGTCTTAGCCTAGAATCCACTGTGAGGCCTTCCCTGTCCATATTCCCTCTACCGATGTAATCCCATATTTGTTCCTTATCTCACAATGCTTATGTTAATTTGTAATTATTTTTTCAACTTGTGAGTTTTCTGTTTTCTCTGATAAACTATCAGCACCACAGTGTAGGAATGACATCTGTCTTGCTCACCAGAGCGTGCCCTGCACTGCAATGTGTGCCTAGCAAATAGCAAAACAAGAAAATTTCAACTGAATACATGGCATATGCTAAGAACTGAAGATAAAAAAAAAAGTAGCACACAGTCCCTGCCTTCATGGAGCTTGCATTCTAATAGGGGAGATAGATAGAGAAAAACAGATAATCATAATATCTAGAGATAAGAGCTACACAGGAGCTAAGTACAAGGCACAGTGATGGGGGAAGGACTGTATGAACAGTGTAAAGCTATTGGTGCTGGAGACAGACAGATTTGGTTGAACCCTCAATTACCAAGAACATTTTTTACCATCAAGTAATTCTGATGACTTGGGAAGGCTACTTAACATCTCTGAATCTTACTTTATTCATCCATAAAAAGGAAGTAAGGATATTTACTACCTCAAAGAGATACTGTGAAGGTTAAATGAAATAAGCCATGTAAAATGTTAGCCCTCTGAATAAGAGTGCGTAATCATTTTCAGTAAGTAGATTCACTACCACCATTAAGAATGATGTCTGTTTAGTTAGTCAGTGTATGCTCAGAATTCAATATGCCCTCAATACACTGTTGAACTCAGATCTTTTGTTCTCAAACCAGTGCTCATATTTTGCATATAGAGATTGATATTTAAAAAACCTAACTCAGAATCCTCCTTCTCCAAAAAGCCATTTCTAACCATCTCAAGACAGTTCACCTCACCCTGCTCTGAGTTGTCTTTGTGCCCTGTGGTTAGGAGCATGTTCATATTTCAAGGGGCCCAAAGAACTATCACCGCTCCACTGTGCCCAAATGTAGAACCAAATGAGAGATCAACTGCAGTGGCAGCTTTATAAGCGAGCGAGACATTGAAGACATGGTTTAGTGTGTTAGCCTCACGAATCTCAGAATAGACATACAAAAGAGGTGCTGAAGAGCTGCAGGCCTCCCACGCTTCTCTCGTGGTAGGCAACAGACCAGAGAGCACGCTTTCTGCAGACAGTGATTCAGAAGCAAGAGGAGGAGGAGAGTGGCAGAGCCAGGGGTCACATGGTCACTCCACTATCCAGGGGCATGGGTAGGGTATACAAAAAATCCAAAGGTGTTACACTAATGGGCATCCCTCCACCTGCAATCATGAAGCCAGTGAAAGGGGTTCCCCTCCTCTACCCTACCACCATCAGAGCCACCCCAGGCTCCAGAGACAGCAGGCCTGGGTTTAAGCCCTCACTCTGCCACTTCTAAATAAGAACACTACCACCTCTCTTAGCCTCAGTATTCTCAAATGTAAAATGAGGATGCTAATGATAGCGTCTACCCCATAGTGTGAGGCTAAAGTGAACGAGGGTGGTAAAGCACTTACCACTGTATTTGGCACATAATAAATGTTCTTATTCCTTGACTGGGATTATTTTACTCTCTGTTTGAAATTGCCATTGAAAGAGAAAAGTAGATACGTAAATGAATAAATATATTCATTAATTAAAATGCTGGAAAAGAGCTGTCAGGGAAGATGACACTTGGGCAAGATTTTTTAAGAACAAGTGAAACTTCTCCACGTGGACCACAGGCCATGCAGGAAGAGAGGAGAGCAGGGGCGGCATTGTAACTTTCACGGCCCCTGGGCATTTTGGCTTTCACAGGTCTTCTCCTCTGGAAAAAAAAAAAAACATTAAATGTTGTATTTTATGTCTGCATTGGGAGGAAGACAAATATCGTCCAGGCTGGATTATGTGCACTTTTCTCTTCTAATTTTAAATTTTTCCTCTAATTAAAACATTTTTGTTAGCCCCTAAAAGTATCATGGTCACTAGACACCAGACCTATCACGCTTAATGGATAAGTTGGAGGTGGGAGAGTGAAGGTCACAGAACCAAGGAAAGACACTACCTAGAATGTTTGGAGAACTATGGGAAATGTGATAGATAGCTTTTTGAAAACAACCTATGTAAGAAACAGATGTTGCAGCAAAACTCAGGATTTATGTGTAAAAATATATAAAATTAACAAATTTTTAGTGAAACTATACTTACCCTTACTACTTGTAATACACTCTGGTGTTTTTTATCGTGTTTCTTTTTTACACTGGTTACAACCCACTGAATTTATTATTTTATCAAAGTGGTGACTTGCCATATGATAACCCGTGGTATAAGAGAAAGAAACAGGCAGAGGGTGGAGAAGGGTGCAGAGCAGGAGCACAGAGGTCCTGCACCGCGTGCCAGGTCTGTGGGCACTGTCCTGAAGGATGAGCTCTGGCAGCGTTTCACACAGAAGTGTGACGTGATGGGCTTTGTGTACTTGAAAGGTTGCTCTGAAGGACAGATTGAAAGAGGGGTGAGGCTGAGGGCAGAAAGCCCACGAGTAGGGACGCCGCTGGAATCACGTGACGGGAGATGGGGAGTTGCAGACTAAGGAGGTGGCACCGCGGAAGTGAGGAAGAGGCAAAAGAGAGAGAACAGTCAGGAGGTCAGGGCTCTGGGCTCAATGCCCTTTGTTTAAGTATAAGAAAAAACAAAAAACGAAAAGAAAAGCCTCTTGCTCTCCCCCTTCTCCCATGCGGTTTAATTAATTTGGTACAAATATATATAAATTGGCAACTTAGCCAAAAGACATAATTTTGATGGGTTAGGGAAGTGGATCTGGAATTAGCCAGGTTCTTACTCCCAGCTCCCCCATTTACCAGCAGGGAGACCTGAGACAGCTCCCTTACTCTTCGTGAGCCTCAGTTTCTCCACCTGCAACACAGGAGTGATAATAGTACTTTCCTCATACGGTTGTTGTCAGGACTAAATGGGGAGAAATATGTATAAAGTGCTTAGCACACAGCCTGCATAACGGTAAGCACGGAATAAATGGAGACAATTATAAAAATATAATTTGAAAACTAGGTCCATGTCCTATAACTTTGGGGGAAAAGGGGGCAAATCCAATGTTTTAGCTGAACAAAAAGCTCTGTGTGACTCTGAATTGGAAGGCCTCTCTCTGTCAGGAAGCCAAATTGTAGAGTTCATTCCAGCTATATGTGAGTGTGCATGTGTGTGCTTGTGTGCATGCGTGTGTACGAGACATATTTTATTACTTTGGAATCATATGGGTTATACAGTATAACTCACCATTATCTCTTCACCTGACCCTGTATGTAGTGCCTTTAAGTAGCCTTCCAGGTCATGCTTTTTAAAGCATGGATAAGTAGCATGGATAAGTAGCAAGTGCCAGCAACCATTAGACTCTTGACTTTGAATTGGAAGGCCTCTCTGTCAGGAAGCCAAATTGCATAGTTCATTCCAGCTATATGTGAGTGTGCATTATTTAATTCTAATTAAATCCTATGGATTTAATATTTTCAGGTTGTTTAAAAATCCTCCATCAAGTTTTCCAAAATTTCCCTTGGTCTCTTTCTTCCTTGTCATTTACTATTTTTGCAAAGCAAAAAACAGAAGCATATACACACATCCAAAGCCTTTGAAATGTGTACCATCTTCTGAGAGCTCTGAGTGGTGAGGTAATGAATTGCTTTGAGGTTAAGTTATCTGACTGTCTTGTTATGAGAGATCAAACCTGAAGGTGTGTGTTTGCTTCCAATTAACACCAACTGTTGGGATTCGAAAAGCATGTATTTCATTTATTAACCTTCAGGATGGCATTCAGAGGGGAGAATGTTTGAATTTACAACCTAAGAATTATAAATTTATCAAAAGCAATAACATTATTGTAATGCTCATGTTAAAGACCATTAGTATCCTTAGTGTCTATAGTAAATTATGAGACTGTGTCTGCCCTGAGGACATCTTCTCTAATAATAAGAATCTTCTGTCCCCTGTAGTGGAGAGAGATTTCCACATGCCTTTTCTCTTGTCGTCTTCATCGCAACCCCAGAAGGAAACAGGCCAGAGGTTATGATTCTCATTTGATAAATGGAAAAACTGAGTCTCAGAGAGATCTAGGGACTTGCGCAAAGTGACGCTTTTACAGAATGGTAAAGCCAGAGCTTGAAATCAAAATTTTTGCCTCCTATTCCTCTGCTCTTTCCACCTCTCCAGGTTCCTTTCACCAGTATTGAGATGCACGAGATAAAGAGGGCCATTGTCGAGTGTGAAGTAGGCCATTGAGATAAAGAGGGCCATTGTCGAGTGTGAAGTAGGCCATTGTCAAGTTTTATTTCCTGGCCCCCTGCCTCTTAAGGTATTTGCTCTTCCGCCCCAGGAAACATCCTCTAATGTTCCAGGGACACACGCGTCTGACCCTTCTCTGTCCTCCAGCTCCCCCGTTGCAGAGACTGATGGGAAGAAAGAGGTACAGTCCGGGAAAGGAGGGTAGGCAGCGCTGTAGCATATTGTAGGAGATCAGAGATTTCAACATCAGACACACAAAAGTTCAAAGCCCAATTCTGTAAAAGTCTACATGCGTGGCCTTGGACTACTTAAACCCTGTTCCTCAATTTTGTCAACTGTGAAACAGTGACCACAATCCCTATTTGTGAGGAGGTATCATCCAGAGGGCTTTCAAGAGCAGGTGACAGAATATGTGACTAAACATGGCTTCAGCAATAAGAACCTTTAATTAACTCAAACCCAAAAGTATGCTTTTCCAGGTTGATTAATGAAGCCACTCAGGGATATCAGGGTTCTGGGTCAGCTTCTCTATTTTCTTTTGCTTTGCTTTGATTTCTTTTCACGATGAAATGGCTGCCATGGCTCCGAACATCAGATCCTCACGTAACAACACCCAAAACAGGAAAGAAAGGGTTGGCTGCATCTTTCACTCTCATTTAACAGGGTAGAGCAGAGGGGTCTTTTCCAGAAGCCTCTGGAAAACACCTTAATTTCTTTGGCCAAACTAGATCACATGCCCATCTCTACACCAGTCACTGGCAAAGGAGAATGGGGTTGTCATGATCAGTTTGGACTCCTCATAGGTTATCCACTAGGGCTAGGATTGGAGTCCTCCTTCCTTAAGCACATCTCAACTTACAGATGAAAAAAAATGTGGGTTCCATGAGCAAGGCAGGAAGGTGAGACAATGACTACTGAGGAGGCACCCCCGTGGTCTGCCACAGAAGGATTTTGTGTGTCCGATTAGAAAAGTTGAAGGTTGTGAGCCTAGCATAACACCTGGCACACACAATGTCTCAATGAATGCCTCACATTGTTACCAACTTTGCAAGTTAGACCAGCATCCACCAATGTTGTGACCTTGGGCATGTCATTTAACCACTCAAAGCTGATTTCCTCATCTTCAAATTGAGGATAAGGATTGTTACTCCACAGGGTTGTTGAGAAGGTCAAAAACGAAGTAATACCTGGGAAAGAGTTTTGTAAGTTATTGAATGCTATGCAAATGAATGATATTTAACATTTAGAGTCAAAGCTACAAAGTCACTTAAAGCAGGGTCAGACTACAACATCACAAGAGATATTCGTGAAAAGCTGATAACTGAGTGTAAGATGTTCGTGTTTGGCAATGTGATGCTGGTATATAGAACACCCGTCATCTCATTATTCTGAACATTTAAAAATAAATTGCAGCTTTTGTTCTGGGCAACCTTGTACCTAAATATAGTGTAACGCAAATGAATAAATTCCTATGCATTAAAACTGACACACAAAAAAGACTTACTTCTTTGCTGCCTTCTTTATCCAAACTCCCCCTCATGACTCAGCACCTGAAATTGCTAATGATGTCAATTGGCTCCCTACTCCCCAAGTCAATGTGCTCCAAGTCCACATAAAAAGGCCAAAATTTCTGACATTCAGTTGCACGAGTACCTACTGTGTCCCAGATGCCTTAAATGCGTGTATTTCCTGTAATGTTCTCAACAATTCTACAAGATGCCTATTTTTATTCCCATTTATTAGGTAGAAAACCAAGGCTCACTGAGATTAGATAACCTACTGAAGTCTCATAACTAGGAAATGAGGGAGCGCCGATTTTGACTCAGCGCTTAACAATTTAGATGCCCCTGTCATCTTTTACTCTTCCTTTCTATTGCAGTTGACAACCAATGGCCATCAAAGCCTATTGTTTGTACCTCCTCATCTCTCTCTTCTAACTCCTTTCCCCCTCTGCCTTCTGCTGTTGCTCCATTTAAAATACTCATTTTGTTTTTTCTCACTCCTATTAGGTCTCTCTGCTTCAAGTCTCACTTTTCCTAACTTGGTCCTTTGCATTATAGCCACAGTACTCTTTCTATAACAAAGGTTTTATCATTAGATGTCCTTGTGAAAACCCTTCAGTGGCTGCTGATTGACTTCAGTTCAAAATCCAAACACCTTACTGAGTCTGTGTCGGTTCAGCTTCCTCAGGAAGCAGATATCAAGACAGAGGTATAAGAGATTTGTGGAAAGAAATGTCTGTGAGGGATAGGGGAGGAGAAAGTAGTGTGCTTGGCGAGAGCGTCAAATTGTGGTGCAGATCTGACACCTGTGACGGGGAAAGGGAAGGAAGAAGGATTGAGTAGGAAGTGCTGAAGGCTGCAGTGCGGCTCTGAGAAAGTCATGGCCAGGCCAACTGGGGAGCCCCGGTGCAAAGACTGCCCTTTAGAGGAGTCCTGTGTTGGACAGGAATGGCCAGCTCTAGTACCCACACCATGCTCAGACATTGGCTGGAAGCATCCCCGAGAGAGTGAGGCTTCAGTGTGACAGCTGGAAGCTGTCAGTGAGGTAATATTTCTTGCATCAGGTTGTTTCTAATTGAGAGAACTGGACGGCACACTCTCGGGGCTGCCACAAATTCAAACGAGGGTCTCCATCATCTGGTCCTTGCGAATATCCCCAAACTCATCTCTTATAGCTCCATGATGTAGAATCTGGGTCCAGCTATTAAGCTAGAATGGGTCATACTCTCTTGCTTTGACATCTCTGTGCATACACTACAACTCTCTGCTTGGACTACCTTCCGCCTTTCACCTAGTTACCCAGCTAACTCCTCCCTCTATATGTCTAATTCTGTTTATATGTCTATTTCCCACCACTAGACTGTGAGTTTCTAGAGGGCAGAGATTTCTTTATTCATATATTCATTCCCTGTTGAAAAGCACAAGTCCTTAAACTTGGTTGGGAGTTCAATAAATGATGGATGGACGGACGGATGGATGGATGGATGGATGGATGGATGGAAAGATATCTTCCCGAATAGCATAAACTCCCTATGTCAGAGATGTTTGGAAGTAGCACAGTCCAGCCTTTGGCAGGAAAGTCCCTAATCTATCTCAGACGAGTGAGAATTTCTGAAACATTTTAAGATTAACAGAGATAAAGATTTCTCTGGTACTGCCAGTGAGCATGTTTCTTAACGTCTAACTTCAATCTCCCCTAATGTCATTGTTAAGCCTAAGAACCAAATTAAGAATAATGCCAGCAATTCTCCGACAGCAACTTATCGCACTCATTCTAAAGCAAGAAATATATCCATTATCCTTGAAATACAAGTAAATAGTTGACCAGTATAATTGTATCTGTCTATACAAGTGACAAAATTAAAACTAATGTTGCACCATAGCATGACAATTAGTTTAGTGTGAGTAATCTGGGTTACTTTTATATTTCTGTTGTCGGGGCCAATCATCCTTTGTTTCCACAAGTATTTTCTGCCTTCTTTGAAGTTGTCAGTGCCATCAGTACCTAATAATGTGCTAGAAGTCTTATAAGTAGGCTTGGTTTTTATAACTTCAGCCATGTTCCTATACTGACACCAGCAGCCCAGATAAAAGCTAACAAAAGATAACCTTCCTCAAGAAACATATAAGCAGAATCATAACAACTAATTTTCTTCATTGTTCTCTGTAGATATTAGAGGCAATTTCTGTGGGCTGTTTCTTCTTTAGCTAGAATCTAACCACAGACAGTGGGCCTAGATGAGTGGGATCCAGAGGAGCACAGATGAATGGAGAGGGTCCAGTGCTGTGACTGCCTCTGGTTGTAGACACATGGGAGGCATGTGTCTTGGGAACTTGTACTTGGGAGCTTCCAGAATTCATGGGGGACAACTGGGGAGGAGGTCATAACACTAATGAGATTTTGTAAAACCTCAATTTGAGACCAAACAAAAGAAATAAAAAATAACAACAACAAAATCAGCATAAAGAAGCACATCCTTATTTTGGTCCTAGATAGATGAGATCTGAATTAGGCTTAAAAAACATCTATCTTTTCTAAATGCTACAAAACATGAGTGCATATGCCCCCTCGGCTCCTCTTTTTGCACATCTTCACCCAAGTGATACCACTGCCAGCGGCCAGATGAACAGGACAGCCCACAGCTACACAACTGGGCAAGATGATATCATCGGGAGGGCCTCTTAAGGAATTACGTATGAAATTTTGGAATAAATACAAATTGGTATTATGGCATTAGTGGGAAATCAGAAGCACTAGATCTAGGTGAAAGTGCATCTTTCCAAAGGGTTTGCTTTGTGATCAAATGAAGAGTGCACCCTTCCTTCTTTACAAGGAGTTCTTCAGACACTTTTCTAGGTGCTAAGCTATTTTTATTTTTACTAGTTTTCATGACAATTTCTTTGTCTATCTCTTTCTTCCTGCCCTTCCTTCTCCTCTCTCTCTTCTTTCTTTCCTTTTTTGCTTTCCCTTCCTCCTTGTCTCATTCCTTTTTCCTTCCCTTCTTCTATTCCCCTTCAAAATTCCAAGGCCCTATTATTTTGAAAGTTTCAGAAAAGCAGTTATTTTGGTAGAAAATACTTACCAGAATGAATTTCTAGAGATGGCTAAACATAGCTATAGACTCCAAGAAGGGAGCCCCTTAGCATCCAGAAGAGCCCCGAGCCAGTTCAAATATTGCTGAGAAGTTATTGTGTGTCTATCCCTGGGCTACGTGCTGCAGCATGGAGATGAGTAAGAGCCAGTCCCTGCTCAGATACACGGAAGTGTAGTGGGACAAGGATGATGTTAGGAGCATACACTCCGATATTGTTTATATAGTGGAAGGACATGAGAGAAGAGTTCCAAGAATTCCTTCTTGGGAGTAATACTTGAGGTGAACCTTCATCAAAGATAAATGGTTGGCAGGCAAAGAGAAGAGAAAGAGAGTCTTAACCCAGTGGAAGACTGGGAGCAAAGGCACAGAAAGAGATAAGTAGTCCAAGATAAGTAGCTTGGTAACTAAGTAATTGGTAAACTGAGGCTAGAAAGGGAGGCAGGGTTCAGCTCACAAAGAATGTTGTGGTTCTACTTAACGGCTTGAATTATCCAGTAGCCCATGAAGAATCACTGTAGCCTTTTAACTGGACAACTGGTCCAGTTGTCATTGTGAAAAGATCACTCTGGCAACTGTAGGATGGATGGGTGGAGGGAGAAAAGCATAGAGTCTCAAGGCAGGGATATCACTGAAGGATCTATTGCAACAGCCCAAGGTGAGATGATGAGCCTGAAGTAGGCAGCGGATAAAGGATGGGGATAACTTGAAAACTGTGCAGGACTCGATGAGAAATGGATGTGGGGCTGAGAATGGAGAGAATTCTGGTTTGGGGATTGTTCACTGTGATAGGAAATATGGGAGCAGGAGAAAGTCTGAAGTGAGGGGAGAGAGAGGAAGAAGTGAAATTTAATTTTGGCCAAGTGAAGAAGTCTAAAAGGCAGTTGTTGTTGATTGGCAGCTGAAAAAAGAAGACTAATCAGGAAAAGTCATCAGTCTATACAGGGCCTCAAAGTCCCGAGGATAGAGGAGTCACTGTGTGTGGAAATCATTGCCTTCTCTCGTCTCAGGTTCAGCACAACCAATTCCCTCTTTTTCACTTACGATAATCACTAACATATGTAGAGTCCTTAACAGCCCACAAAGCACTTTCACAACCCTTATTTTATTTGAATCTTGTCCCTTACACCACTCTCCCTTGTACATATTATCCCATTTTGCACACCAGGGAAAAGAGGTTGAGTGGTCAAGGGGTTTTCTCTGTGTCACACAGCTAATAAGTGGAGAAACTAGGGCAACAAGTCTTGATCTCTTGCTCTAAATTCTTGACAAGTTTAGGTTTCATTTTGTGTTGGTTTCCCTCGTAACACCATAAGTTAGAAGGAATATCTTGTGTACCATTGAGTTATGCCTTTTACAGCATCTAGCATACAACAAACACTCAATAAATACTCACACCATAAAGTGATACATTTCTTGTCATCATTTTTAAACTATATTCCTGTAGCTAGTTTCCCCAGGTTTATTTTGAATCAGTTTCACAGCTCAAAGAGATAGTAGTCTGAACCAAACTTGTTGCTTCTTCCTCTGTGTGTAGATGACATTGTTCATTCTTTTATTATAGAACTTGACATACTGAATTGTGATCATTTGGCTGTGTGTCTGTTTCCTGCTTTAGACTGTGAGCATTTGGAGGGCAAGAGCACTATTAATTAATAATTAAACTTAGTTAAGTGATTGTCGATGGCCACGGCCCTCCCTGACCCATCCCTGGCCATAGCCACTCTGATACTCTCTTCTGAAACTTATACAAGCCTCCATTGCAGTGATTAGATTACTAAAGTGTAATTGTCTGGTTGCACCTTACTTATAAGACTGTGAGCTCCTTGAGGCAGAGTTCATGTCATTTTACATCAATGTCCCCAGTGCTGAGATGCAAACAAACAATTACACACCAGCAAGTTAATTACTGCCATGGAGACCTATGCATGGGATGAAATCAATACTTATTCATTGAATAAACGAATGAGCAAATACAAGATAAATTCAGCTCTAAAGTGTCAGAATGAGGACCTTAGCAACTATTTAGTTCCTCCTCTTCATTTTCAGATAATAAAATAAGGTCTAGAAAAGATAAGAAGATGATATTGCACGGTCTCACACATCCAGTCATTGGCTCCAAGACCCTTGCCCCTACAGCATGCAGAGAATGAACCAAGGCATAAAAACTGAAAAGGAAGAAATGCATATTAAAAATATTCTATGTCTGCAGTACCTAGCTGGGCATATGGAGAAGGGGAAAAAAGCAAATATAAAATAGTGTGGCCATTATCATCAATTAAGCCAAGGTGAATGAATAAATGAATTCTTGATCTCAAGTTGAGGCAGGCTTTGGCTGAAAGAGAGGCTTGAGGCTTTAAAAGCTTCTCAAAGATATATATCATTTTACCAAGACAACAACAACAGCAAAACCCAAACAGCTTTCAGTGTTTACATTTCAACACAGAATTAGAGTCAATGTTTAAATATTATAAGTACCAGTAAGGCCAGCACAATTACAGGGTGCTTTCCCCTAGCTCTTCTTCCAGGCTTTCAGGAGGTGGAGCACCCAGAGCCAGAAAAACTGGCAACAATGGCCCCATGCACTGAGTGCTCAGTACATGCCAAGCATCATTAACTAAGTCAACCTTACAATGACCCCCTGGAATAATATTATTATCCCTGTTTTATATATGAGGGAACTGAGACCCAGGTTAACCTTGGTCACATAGTTGGTAAATGTGGAGCACCAAGATTTACTCCTAAATATTTTTGATTCCAAACCCTTATTATAAACCACCCTAATGATGCTGAAGACTAATCTAGCCATTCCTGCCTGCCAGAAACCCACACCAATGGCCTCTTTCGTGAGCTAGAAATGCCCTGCTTGAGTCATCCCAGCCTCTTTCTTTTCACAAAGGGAACACTGATAAATGTTTCAAGTTTCTGGAAAAAGCATTAGACAGTTGGAACATAGAAAAATTTGGGGGGAGATTGGGAAAGGAAAGATCCATAAGTCACATATGTGTCTCCAGTAATTAAGAACATGCTAATACTTAACTTTTAGTGGAGGACTTTGCTGCCTCTGAAGGAAGGGCTATCCAATCTAGAATCCCATTTCATCTTCACAGTGACCTGGGAAAAAGGCAGAGCTAGTCTTCTTTCTCCATTCCATAAAAGAGGAACCTGAAGTTAGTGGATTTAAAATGTTGCTTAGGATGAGCGAATAAAGATGGGACTTTCTGGACTCACAGCCCATGCTCACTTATTCCTGCTACCCAGAGCAAGGCCTTCATTTTATTTATTTTTTATTTTTTTTTTTATGAGATCAGCCCTGTGCTAACATCTGCCAATCATCCTCTTTTTTTGCTGAGGAAGACTGGCCCTGGGCTAACATCCATGCCCATCTTTCTCCACTTTATATGGGACGCCACCACAGCATGGCTTGCCAAGCGGTGCGTTGGTGCGCTCCCAGGATCCGAACCGGCGAACCCCGGGCCGCCCCAGCGGAGTGTGTGCACCTAACCACTTGCACCACCGGGGAGCAAGGCCTTCTGATGTGAAGAAAAGAGAAAGGAAAATTAACATCTATTGAGTATCCATTGTCTCCCAAGTACTTGGCTAACACACATTCCATAGGGTATCTCATTGAATGATCTCAACTCTATTATTGTCTCTGCTTTCCAGATGAAAAAAATGAAGCTTAGAAAACTATCCCAGTTACCTGGCTAGTCAGAGACAGACTCAAAAACTTGGACTCACAGCTACTACACTCTGCTGCCTCCATAATCAGCTTCCCCTCTCCATCAAGAGAGTGTACCACTGCTGGCTGTTCACATCCCACGGGAAGCACCTTGGGCTCTAGAGTAGAGAGCAGGGAATGGGCCCATTGGGATTTCCTCTTAGAGTTCTCTTTAGAAACAGTCTCTTGCCTCCTTTCGTATACACCTTTAAGCCTTTTTTCTCCTCCTACTTCTTCTATCTTTGCAGTTAGTATTTTTAGTATCCCCATTTTATAGAAGAGGGAACTGAGGTTCCAAGAGGTGAAGTAACTGAACTGAAGATCGCTCAGCAGATGTACAGCAAAGTTGGAGTTTATGCCCCAAAGTCCATGGTTTTTCTATTCTACTATGAAAGCCAAATGATTGTCAGAAGGATGCCTAATAACCACAGCAGTGGAGCAAGGGATTTGAAGGCCACTGAAGAACGTTTTACTCAAGCTTTCAAGACAATAGGATAATCCTAGTTGCTCTTAATATCTACCTTTTCTGAGTTCAGTGTCTTGATTCTCTTCCTAACTCAGGGTGTGATTTTTTTCCTGAAGGGCTTTTGACTTATCAAGATCCCTCCACACACTTAAAAAAATTAAGTACTATATGGGTTAAGTTAGTGCTAGCTGCTCTAACAGAAACCTCTAAATCTTAAGTGCTTAACATACAAGTTTATTTCTTACAGAGGTAAAATGCAAAGAGTGCTTGACTGGTAAGCAGCTCTCCTCCAAGAGGTGATTTAGGGACTCAGGCTCCTTTCACTTTGTTCAACCTGTGGCTTCCAAGGTCACCATGCTCATTTGCCTGAAGCCAGAAGAGGAAGAAAGAACATGAATGAGGGGATTTTTACGCTGCAAGCCCTCTAGCCACAAACCATTGGCTGGAACTTAGTTACATGGCCACATCTAACTGCAAAGAAGTCTGAGAAATGTAGTCTAGCCTGTGTGCTCAGGAATATAGGGCTCTGCTCCAGTGACCATGAACTACCTCAGGCATGTTGAACTTAGATGAATCTGTTACAGGTCTCTTTCTCCAGTCAAGGTTCAATCATATTTTCTTGAAGATATGCCCAGTGCTTCATAAGCCATCTCCTAACACTTTGCTTCTCTTTCTGCAGGTGCCTAAACCCATCAACACATTGTTCCCTCTCTAATCCAGGTGTTAGGCCCCTGAAACCCCCAGGTTAGCGGATTTGTGGTGGGAGAGTTTATAAGCACGAAACTTCTCTCATATGAAGAAAAAAGAATTTATAAAAGTTTATATGAATAATTTCTCTTTTTACTAGTATAAATTGGCAGAAGTAGAACAGGTATTTTTGTTCCACAAACTTGGATTTGCCAGCAATGTCACATTATTTCTCTAACATTGGATTAAATGTGACTTTGATGTCATCTCACCACAATGGAAGAAAAGTCAGTGCAGTCATTTTGCGAGTTTCCTCTCCTCTCATCTTCTCTCCACCATCTGTCCTCCGGACCATTACAGATGCCTTCCAGTAGCCTCCTTGCTGGAGTCTTGCCATTCTTAGATCCATCTTCCAAACTGAAGCCAGAAGAAGAGCCCCTTCTTGACACTCTTCCACTCCTTACCTCCCCAGATTGTCTCCTGCCTCTTCCTGCCTTGCACTTTATGTTCTAGGTCACTAGAACCTGCTTGTGCCTCACACTTTCCATGCCTTTGCTCATGCTGTTCCCTTTGCTAGGCAGGACCTTCCCATATGTCTTCATTTGCCTAAAATAAAGGCTGTGCACCATGGTGTACATAAGTTCTGGTGTCAAGTTGCTGGAGTTCAGATTCTAGTTCTACCACTTACTAGTGGTTTGACTCTGGCTAAGCCATGCAACCTTTCTGTACCGCGATTCTGTTATCTGTAGAGTGAAGAGATAGTGGCACCCACTTCATAACATTAAATGGAGATTTCATGAGCCAAGATACGTAAAAACACTTAGATTACTGCCTGGCACACAGTTAGTGCACAGTAAACTTTGAATGTCATTATTAGTTCTTCCTCAACCTACAAGACTCATATGAGGCATCCTCTCATGCAGAGTTTTCACGGAACTTTTGTCTCTCTGCTCTCATGTGCTCGATGCATCCCTTTCAATCATGTCACTTCCCATATTGTCTTGAAATTTTCAGTTTAGGTGTCTTTACACCATAAACTCTGCGGAAAAGGGACGATATTTTATTCACATTTTACTCCCTACTTGGTGTGTAGAAGGTGCTTAATAAATGTTGATTAAGCTTAATTTATATGCGCAGGTACTATCCTCCAAATATGTACACATTCATAATGATTTATATTTTCATCAAAACTTTATATTTGCAAGTGGCCCGCAAGCTTAGCATGGGATAAGAACCAATCAAATGATCCTCCATGGATATAGTAAGCACTGGCTTCTATATTATTGAAAAGAGGGCTCAGCCATACTGTTACACTTGATGGCAAACAATAAGAGATATATAAATATAGACATGTGATTTCTACTTCATTCTTTTATTAAATAAGAAACTACCCAGTGTTAACAATTTATATTGCTATTCTGCATAAAGACATAATTAATGATGGAGTTTAGAAAGAACACTCTTGGTAGACGTCATTCTCTGTATTGTACAAAGCAGGGGTTTTTTTTAATGCATATTAGCTTCAAATTCACACATGCATTTCTTATACAAATATAATTTGCATTACCCTGCGTAGTCAGAAATAAAACACCTCAGTAACTCAGACAAAAGTTTATGGTGATTTTCATTGTGACCTATTTCAAAGAGTGAACTTCAGACATCAACGTCTATATCCCACTATACTCTTTCTTTTATCCATATTCTATTTTACTCCAAGGAGAAAGAAAATTGGGGCCAATGGTTACAATCTATAAGAAGGTCGATTTTTGTTGTGCATCACAAAGCATGTTGTCTTAATCAAAGCTGTCTAACCAATAAACAGGTTCCTTGTTAGGTAGTGAGTGGCCCTTCTCTGGGAGGATTCAAACAAGACAAGCATGACTCTCTAAAGGACCTTAGGTAAAGGAATTCTAGGCAAGAAGTTTGAACCAGATATATATTAAAGCCCTTAACAACACAGAAAGGAAAATTCTATGATTCTACACTTCTTAATTTAACTAGAGCTTAAGGTCATTCATTAAGAATAATCAGAAAAGAGGATGTAATTCATGCCTAACTGAGAGTGTGGAGGGTGGGGACCCCAGAAGCCAAACTGCTTTTGAGCCAAAGGATACGTACACAGGACAAATTTGAGTGGTCAAGAGTTGGGTAAATGCAGAAACAGAGGAGGAGGCAAGGGTCAAAAGAAAGAATAAAGTTAGAGAGCCAGGATTTTTTTTCAGTAGAAATAATAATAATAGTTAATATTTATCGAGTGCTTACTATGTCCTTAGAATTCTGCTAAGCACAATGCACACATAATTTCATCTAATCCTTGTAGTAACCTTATGAAGTAGTTACTATTGTTAACATCTGGTCTAGATAAGGAAACTGAGGCTTATCCAGTGCCAGACAGCTCTAGTAAGTGTCAGAGCCAGGCCTCAATTCCAGATCCGACTTGAAAACCAGTGCACTTAAGGCTTTTCCTAAAAAAATCTCGGCTGGCTGTAGCGCCCTCTAATGGAGAAAGTCCTGGCTGCGCATCAGAATTAACAGAGACTGTAGGTCTAAGAATCCTACTATAGGCCGTGCAATGTCTGAATAAACCAGGGGTCACTTACTGATGGCCAGATTTGACCCAAAAGTAAGTTTTACTCAACTCAGGTTTTTAAATTTGTTCAATTTTAAACAATCACGCAATATCACACAAAATTTTAAATTTCTGTTGTCTCTTGAAAAAACGTAAAGATCTGTCAACACTAAGTCTTCCATTGACTATAGCTGAGAAGCAGCTGCCCCATTCTAACAGGATCTTATGGTCCATTTCACTACAGCCCCCACCATTCCCTCTTATTTCCCTGATACTAACACTCCCCGCCCGGCCCTCTTAGGTATTTGAATCTGAGATCCACAGAATAGACCAATAATACACAGCAATGCTAAAAATTCTCCAGGAGTTCCTGCTTCTTAATAAAATGTCTAGTTATGCTATTTTTACTGTTACACTTCAAAAGTTGATATATATGAATATAAAACACATGCAAAATAAAATGCCAGGTTTAGCTCCGGGGATTTCAAGAAAAGTGACATGTTTTTAACCTACCGCTTTAAAAAATGTCATCAGCTATTTCAAGGTTCACATACAGTTAAGGCACCCTGTCCCATGCAAGCCGCTCCTTTTACCATAAGTCCTCCCTGCTCCCCTGACCTCATTTGCTGATAGTATAATTTGTCTTACAACCCTACATAAAATCGCTACATAGGTAATTTCCACCCAAGGCTATTTTCCCATGAACCATGTGCAAGCAAATTGCTTATTTTCTTTCCCCAATGTAGAACAGGGGTCACCATGCCTTCTTGTACAATTTCAATGCAGAACAGGTGGTTCCTTCTTTGACTTCCTTAAATGAGAGCACAAGTGCTTTTTCCAGCTATACTTGAATGTCACCTTTGCCTGCCATCCCCATCCAGTTTACTGGGGCCAGCCATTTTTCTGCAACCACAAGGCGAACACACTGGGGTAGCATGCATGTTCTCAGGTGACCTGTGCCACTGGAGTAGGGTGGGAGCTTCATGTGGAGGCAAAGAGGAGAGAGGGAACAACCCCCTTTTAAGTTCAGTGAAAGAAGGAGACATATTGCAGGGAACTATTGGGCTGGGTCATCTCCCAGAAAGATTGTGAATCTGATTAAGAACTTGTGTGTATATGTGTATTTTTCTCTTCTTTCATTTATTCCTCAGTATTTTTATTGAACATCTACTGTGTGTCAAGGCAAGATAGTTCTGGTACTGTGCCAAGCCTTTTATGTGCATTAACATAATTAATTTTGACAGAAATCTTATGTTGTATATACTCTTATTATTCCAATTTGACAAAGAGGAAAGTGAGATTTAGAGAAGTTGAATGATCTGCCCAAAGTCACACAGCTATTAAGTGGGAAGAAAGCAATTTGAACACTCACAGGCTGACAGAGAAGCTTCCAGTCTGAAGCACTCTGCTTGCCAGCTTCCATTTATGCCCAGAGGCATTTATAAAAGATAAATGTCACTGGTCCAAGGTTGTGCGTGCATTACTAAGGTCCTAACGGTGGGAGAATCCCTCGCCTCTCCCCTTCTCTCAGGAGACCTCAGGGTCTATACTCACCTTTTTGCCCTAGTCCTTCCTCCCCAACCAACACTCGCCTCTTTATCCTCCTCTGAGTGCACTGAAGCAGCATAGGAATCCAAGCCATGAATGCCATTGACAATGTCACTATTTTCAGCCCATCAGAATTTAACAGAGGATCCCTTTAATTCACATCAGCCGAGCACTTGTTAATCCACCATAGCTTACGTTTGTGATCTTTGCCGCCTCTTTGTTAGGGGGGCATTATCAATATTTTACCAGAAAAAAAATTGACAGCAAAGTGAAGTGACATGCAAGGTCATGATACTTGGGGAAGCCACCAACCTTTAGGTACAAAGAAAAATAGAGTCTCATTCAGAAACTATCCTCATGAGAAAGGCTCTCTTGCCGCCTTCTAATCATTCATCACTTTGATGATATATTATTTCAAAAGTATAACAGTCTTTCCATCATGAGCTTAACAGCTTCTGGGTCACAAGGTGGGACAAGCCAGGTACATCAAGGTAATTCCTGAACCGCCTTGTGACTGAACATGCTGGGGCTTTTTCCCTGCCTGCTTGCCTCATTCCCTCTTCTATTTCTTCTTCTTTCTTTCCTTCTTCTTCCCTCCCTCCCTTCATTCCTTTGATGGAATTCATGTTTCACCATTTGTTAAAATGAACAAGTATAATATTGCAGGCAAGACCATGAGTTTTAGATTCAGATGAGTCCAGGTTTGACTCCCAGTTTGGCTGAGCATTAGCTATGGACATTAGTCTCTGATCGTCTAAAACAGTGATTCTCAAAGTGTGATCCCTGACCCAGCAGCATCAGCATCCCCTGGGAACTTATTAGAAATACAAATACATAGGTCCCACTCCAGACCCCAGAATCTTCTGGGTATAGAGCCCAGCAATCTGTAGTTTAACAAGCCCTCCAGGTGTTTCTCATAAACACTAAAGCATGAGAATCACCACCCTAAAAGATTCCATATCTACCAAATAACTTTCATCACTGAGTTTCTTTGAGGATTAAATAAGATACTGCAAATGAAGTACATGCAAAGTGTCTGGCCCCATAAGAGATGCTCAAAATATGGTAGTTTTTAGTAGTGGTTGGAATAGACTGGAATAATGGAGATATTCAATGCACGGCCCATAGGGCTGTTGGAGCTCCCAGTACATCATGCTAAATGTTAGCTGGCTTCCCTAAGCCCCAAACCCCACCTCATCCCTCTATTGCCCCAACACAGATGCCCGGAGACCAATGAAAAGCTAGAATTCCTTCTCTAAGTGCCTTTTCTTACTTGTTCTTCAGCCCCACAAGGCTACCAGCTCTTAGTGGCTAGGTCAAGACTCAAAATCATTTCTATGTATGCCTGTTTATTTTGGTTTTGTAAAACATAATCATTGAACAAGGAAGATCTGACTAGAACCAGGTGCAAAGAGCCAGGCCAGCAACACCACATCAGAGAAGAAAATATAGAACTCATCTGAGGCAGGCCACATATTTCCACGGCATTCACCAATAAACGGCTTCTCAGGGGAGGGCAGGAAAAACAATGAGACAAAGAAATCTATGAAATTTAAGGGCACCTATGGTTGGACAAAGTTGCCAATAAAATGTACACACTCTAAATCTTAAAATGCAAATATTAAAAATACTTCTCAAGTTCCTTTATGGCTTGGTTATCTTCAAAGATTTTCATAATCCGTACCTCACTGGACTCTCACAAAGGTCCACAAAGGGAGAAATATTCTGTATTAATACTTGACATAAAAGAAATCAGAGAGGTTATGTAATTCAGCCAAGACCACATAGCTGGTGACAGAACCAAGTCTGAACCTCAGACACATCAGTATGTGCTATTTTGAATGCCCTCCCCAGTTATCTACTGACTCACTCTATTTCTAATCTGACTAGATCCTTTAGGATCAAACTTAAAATTCTACTTTCTCCTCCGTTCCCCACCTAATCTCTTTAGCACAAGGAGTCTTTCTTTCCTCTGAATGTACAGAAGTCCCAGTCCCTCTATTTATGTATTAACTCTTTCATTCCTGCAGGAAATATTTATAGAATGCCACGTATGACTCAAGCTCTGTTCTAGGCACTGAGGCTGTCTGTACCAGGCATTCTGGTATAAAACATGGACATTAAATATAACATACAATAAATTACATGGCAACGTACATGATTACAGTACATAGTACATGCTATGAAAGAGAAAAGCAACATGCTAGGAAGGAGAGTACTAGACATTCACTTCTAACCTGGGAACCAGGGAGCTCTCTTTGGAGAAAGAGCATTATAGCTGAGATCTGAAGGACATGCAGCAACTATCCAAGCAGCAAGCAGTGGCAAAAGCATTCAAGGCAGAGAGAATAGCACTGTGAAAGCGCTCAGGCACGTGGAAGGAACCAAAAGTAGGCTGGTGAGGGTGGGGAATAATGATTAAGAGTGGCAGGTAAGCCAGAGGCTCATAGAGAGCATTAAGGGGTGAAATGGGGTGTCCCTAAAGATTCTTAAGCAGGAGGGAGACATAATCTAATCTGTGTTTTAACAAAATCACACTGGCTAAGGTGTGGAGAATGTATTAGAAGGAGTAAGAATGGTGTTGGGAAGACCAGTTGAAGGGTTATTGAAGGAAGTATAAGCAAGAAGCTTAAGTTGGGGTGGGTGGGGGATAGAAGGAGGAGAATAGATGACTTTGAGGCATATTTCGGAGGTCAAATAGGCAGCACTTGGTGATGGATTTGCTACAAGAGGGAGGAGAGGAAGAAATCAAGAATGACCACGTTTGTGCCCTGAGCAAGTGGATGGATGGATGGAGGTTAATTGCACCCAGGTGGGGGACATTTGGGGAGAAGTGAGACTGTGTGTGGAGGAAGACACCTAACTGTTCCTCCCTTATGGTACTAACCAGAGAATATTTTCCATTTCACTTATATAACCATGTATTTTATGTTTTTATAATGTCCTAGAGGACTGAGTCTGAATGGGTTTTATTCATCACTTATCCATCCACCAAAATGCCTAACAGTCCCTGGACCGTAGTTGGAGTTCAACGCATATGTACCAGTTGGTTGGTTGAATAAATGAAGCCAAATAGTATTCAGCCTGATGCCTGGAAAATGGTAAATGCTTAGTAAATGTTAACTATTGTTTTTCCACAATAACAAAATGCCCTTTGCAGACTGACCCTGTGTCTCCCAAAACCTTCCATAAAGATTAAACGCAAGACAGTTTAGTGTATAACCAAATCCCCAGGTCCTGACACATTCACAGCTTAACAAAACACTGAAGCTCCTAATTAAAAAATAATAAGCCTGTCTATTACGGCGACACAAGCGTGACGGGACAGCAGCATGCGCTACAGCTGTTACCCTGCTTCTTGTATTTCTCAGAGTAAAGTGGTCCCTATTATAAAACTTGCAAGTGTTTGGTAATGTGATAAAATTAAACTTATTAACCTACTATGGCATTGAATTTGCTCTATTATTAGTACAAATATGAAAATTATATTCAGCATGATATTTTGGAAGTGTTCAAGAATAGTATTAACTACTCTAAGCCCAATCTCAGTCAGGCAGGTTGACATCAGTTTTGCACTGGTGGTTTTTTTCTCTTTTTAATTACACACAGAAGTGCAAAAATGTCAGGTAAGTTGTTCAAAGTCAACACAGCAAATCAAGGGCCAAGGTGGACGTGGAGGTGGAAATCAAGGTTATAAACTCCTGGCTACTGAATGTGAGGGGTGTGTGTGTATGTGTGTGTGTGTCTCATACATCCTCTCCACTCTGTCTTTCATTTAACATTTTACAAGGACAGAAGAAAAGGCTTTCAGGACCTGCATATAGTGTGAGGAGTAAGTTCAGTGCCGCTTTTAATTGAAAGCTCTGAGATGTCCTCGGACCCACCTACTCTGGAGAGCACTCTTTCCCACAGCCTGTCTGTGGGAAAGCTCTACCTTTAGCAATCTGAGGCAACATCATGGAAGGACTGTGTACAATTTACTTCTTCCATTAATAAACATCACACAGAAATGTGATTATTTGTTTCCGTGACTGTCTCAGTAGAATTTAAGCTCCATGATGTCATGGGTAGCATCTGATTTTCTCACCATCATATCTCCAGCAAACAGTGAAATACCTGCCGCATCATGGGCCCTCAATAACACATTGTTAAATGAATTAGCACATTTGTGAATGAGCATGGCAGGTACAGTTGGACAGATGTGAGTTCAAATCCCCACTCTACTACTTACTAGCCATGTGACTTTGACCAAATTACTACCCAGAATGTACTTTTTGCATCTTGATTCAATATTTTTCTCAAAGGTCCTAAGGATCAAGTAAGGGAACATGTATACAACACTCAGCTTAGTGACAAGCATACAATACGCAGGCAGTAAATTCAGGCTCCCTTCTACCCACACTTCTGATTTTGGTTCAGTCAGAACCAAAATCAATACACATGCCAAACTTTGGCAGGCTCATGGAGAGACACAAGAAAATACACACAACAGTCTTTACCTTCATGGAGCTTAGCCATCAGTTGAGGAGATAAGTGGTAGACACGAGACTTTTAAATCAGTATTACCCAAAGACCCACAGAACAGAGGACTTTGCCCCAGGCTATGTGCTTTGGAAGGTCCCAATCTGGCCCTCCTCTGGCTGTGCTCTTCCTCAAAGGGTGAAGATTCTGAGGCCAAGGGGACATGCATACCCAGAACCCATGCCCAACTTCTAGTCCGTGCTCTGTGTATGCAGAACCGCAAACTTTCTTGCCCACACAGACCCAAGCCTTCTTCCAGGACCTGTGCGGGCCTCTTCTGGTATATTTTCCGAGTCAAGACTGCATGTCAGGTGTGTGGACCCTCTCAATATGAAAGACAGTCAAGGGACAGGGATTTTCAAAGGATGTGATAAGGCTTGGGCACATAGGCTGAAGTGTCTACACATGAGCATGTACATGCAGGGGCCTCTACTTGAAAGGATTATGTAAGATAATGAATGTGAAGCATACATGCAGAGCCTGGCACCTTGTAAGCATTTGATAAAATGGAAGAAGAGAGTAAATTGGAGTACTCAACTCACAGCAAGTCAAATCCAACAGAGTGGGAAGGAGCAAGTTGCAAGAGGAGGTGGCATTTGAGAGCTGTGAAGAATTTGGACTCATGGAGATGGGGAAATGAGCAATCCAAGCAGATGTTTGAGCAAAGTTCAAGAATCAGGAAATGATACAGCATTAGAAGATGAGTAAGAAATCTGTCTGGGGGATACCCTAGAAGATAAATTTGGAAGAGCAAGTTGGGGTAAGGTACTAGTTTCCCATTGCTGCTATAACAAATTAACACAAACTTAGTGACTTAAAATGACACAAATTTATTTTCCTACAGTTCTGGAGGCCAGAAGTCTGAAGTGAGACTTACAGGGCTAAAACCAAAGTATAGACATAGGTTCCTCCCAGAGGCTACAGGAAAGAGATTATTCCTTGCCTCTTTCAGCTTCTAGAAGCTGCCTATATTCCTTGGGTTGTAGCCTCATCCATCCAATCTCTGCTTCCATTGTCACATCTCCTGTCTGATCTCTGTTCCTCCTGCCTCCCTCTTATAATGATCCTTGTGATTACACTGGGCCCACTCAGAATACAGAATAATCTCCCTATCTCAAAATTCTTAACTTAATCACAGCTACAAAGTCCCTTTTACCATATAAGGTAATACATTCACAAGTTCTGGGGATTAGGGCATGGACATATTTGGGGGACGTTATTCAGCCTACTACAGTTGTCAAAGTCCTCAAACACCAGACTGAGAAGTGTGGATTTCATTCTTACGAGAGAGGTTTCAATCTCACTGATAGGAATCAGCCATGTAGATGGAAAGTTTGCCAGTGAATGTACAACACATCCATTGTGTGAGGAGGAGACTGCAATGACTTCAAGAGCACACTGATTACTTAAAAAGCCCAAACTTACCTGCACTTAATGATTGTCATTTGGGAATGCTAGAATGGTATGTTCAAATCTTCTAATTTGTCACATAAATCTGAAAATATGGATCTTTATAAGCAAATTTGAAGATTAATTCCAGGTTTGTTTGCTCATTTGTTTCTTTTTTTAATTGTTAAGCTAAAAAAATACATTTCTGCAAGCTGGATTTGGTCTGTGGGTCACTAGCCTAAGGATTCTGATATGAATAATGCAAGGCCCCTAAAGTTTTTAAGTAGGAAGAAGACAAGATTTGAACTGTGCTTTAGGAAGCTCATTTTGGTGCCCTATGAGGATGTATTGAGAATGTCCAGTTAGGAGATTGTTTTAGTAATCCACATGCAGGATGATGAGCATCCAAAACATGCCAATGACGGTAGAAATGGGATGAGAAAAGGGAGGTGGGATATAGAAGGGATTACTAAAATAGAATTTACAGGACTTAAGGGGCTGACTGGATGGAAGGCAAAAGAAAAAGATGAGTTGAAAAATGACATCAGGGCTTCGAGCCCAGAAGATGGGATAATTTGATTCCCCATTTCCTTCTCTTCTCGGGCAGTGTATTTAGGGTGCTTTTTAGGAATGGTATTTGTATGATAGCAAGAATACGGTTTAGCCAGGAAACTTAAATCCTGCCACCCTTCACTATATCAAGGTTCCTAGAATAAATAGATGCAGAATTTAGTAAGCCAAGCCAGACCACACAGAGGGCTTTTTGTTCCCGTATTATTGGTTAAAGTTAAATAGCCTTGAAACTAATCATACTCTAAACCTATTATATTTTCACGCAAGTGCAGACCCAATTATCTTCACTAACCAAAGTGAGAGACTGAAAGGCCACATCTATCAGTGCTTGAGAAAAAAGAGCGAGCAAAGGAGAATGAAAGATGCTTGATAGAGCCCAGAGTTCTTTTTATCACATACAGTCATATGGAAGACTCAGCTTTTAGTCATATACCTAGAAGGGACGAGGACGGTGGGGAAAGAGATTAATAGAAAGGAGTGTAGTCACAGGTGTGTGATGACCATTACCACTAACCCTTTAAAAGATCTACCCACAAGACTGTGACCAAGTCCAATGTTCTGGGTGCTAGTGGAATTTGGCAAACGGAGTTGAAGGTAGGATTTCCTCCTTGCACAGGGTAGAGAAAGAGGTGTCGGGGGAGGGAAGAGAGAGACCAGAGAAGCTTTAAAGTACACCCCAGAGACCAATGTTTCTTATATGTGAAACATTAGGGAATAATGAGGGATAAGGTTCTCTGCCCTCAACAAGGTCGGCCTGATGGGGGAAGAGGCCCATAAGAGTTTTATATCCGAGTCACAGATAAAATGTTGTGGGAACATTCAACGATGCATTCGTCTGAGATGGGCCAGAGTAGCTCTAATGTTTGAGTTGGATCCTGAAGGATCTGTTGGAACTCTTCAAGGTGCAGATACTGGGCAGGTGGCACATGATAGGCCCAGAAGAACGAAAGGAATAATGGAAAATTTCTAGCAGAGGATGTATGTGACAGAAGCTAGAACAGGATCTAGATCACAAAGGATTTGGGGTGGATTGGAGCCCGTAGGCGTTGGCGAGCCATTGAAGGATTATGACTCACTCATGGATGGTTTAGAAAAATCAATCCAGTGTGTGTTTTTAGAAGAAACCCATGGATGACTTTCATAAATAGTAGAGTCAAATGCTTGCTTTTGTCTTTCAGACTGAAGGTCTCTTTAGGTAAGCAGCTTCCTCCTCCCTCAGCCCTCCTTCTGGGGTTGCTGGGCAAAATGCCTGGGGGTTCTAAAAAGGATGTTGCACCAGATGGTCAAATTCGGAGAGCCCAGTTTCTCATGGATGGCTCTGCAAGGCCATCTCCCTTAGAAACAGTGAGGTCACAACCCTTTCCTGAGGCTCTCCACATGAGCTGGGCTGAAAGAGCCTTGTGTGGCCCTGGAGGGAAGAAGTGCCCTGTCCACATGTGCCCCAGTGCTGGGATTGGCCAGTCTCTGAAGGACAGTGCTGCAGAGTGAGAGGCGAAGAGGCTCTAAGAGCTTCTGCAGATGAACCTTCGGAATCTGCCGCATTGTTTTAACCTGGTCCTCAGAGCACAGTCACAAAGAACAGAATGTTCTCCAGCTGTCTCATGGAGAAGCAGTGGGATGGTGAAAGAGCAATGTGAAAATTATGAGGAAGAATTCACTTGCTATACATTCAAGGCAAATTTTGTCCTTGAAATGTACGTTTATCTCCTCTTTTTGTTTTGCTTCTGGTCTACTTCTTCAGAAGGGAGCAATGTAAACAAGTGCTATTTAACTGCATAACAAAAATAGGGTATGAGACTCAATGAGGAAGAAGAGGAGGGTAGGTAAGAAGAACTAGGGAGAGAGGGAGGGAAGAAGGAAGAGGAAACTAAAGAGGCAAGGAGTAACATTTATATGGCACTTTGCATTTTATATAGTGCTTTTACAGGCATTATTTCTCTTGATCTTGATGTGCTTACAAGATGGAAAATTTCCGTTTTACAGTCAGGAAAACTAAGATCCAAAGAAGTTAAATACTTAGCCAAGATTTCACAGCTATTAAGTGACAGATCTAGGATTTAAATCTAGGTCGTTTTTCCTTCACCTAATATGTTCCTGGCTCTTTGTTCTCTGCTGAGTATAAAAAGATAAAAATGTCAATCCCTGCTCAATAAGAACTTCCAGGCAGCTGGGGGACCAGAGAAGAAAGCAGATCATTACTATACAATAAGCACCAGTATCACAATGCCTGGTAAATAGTAGGTACTCAACAAATACATGCTGAATTACAAATAGGTGAAAAACAAATGAAAACTTGGTCTTACGGGAGGCCGGATGAAGGTGTGATTTGTTGCAATCCCCTTACTTTTCCTTCTAAAATTCTAACTCTGAACATCCCTGCCTCCTACTTTCCTCCCTTGTCGCAAGGTCTGATTCTGACTTGCCCTCAACACAAGGTGATGTGAATCATTAGGAGGAAGGACCATCCACTGCTAGTCTCTTCCCAGCCCTGTGGGTCCAAAGGGGCTCATACGTGCTGGTGGTGTCAGTACAACCCAACTCCCCAACACCCAACCTTAGCTGGTCAACATCAGGATGACAATCTTGAATTGCTCCCTGACTGCTTGGTCATTGGGCTTCACAGCTCTGCCTGGAGACATCCATCAAGTCTCCCAGGGATGACCAGGGAGCTCCTCAGGGGCCTTATTATGCCACGGAAGTTAAGGATGCAGCCTGGAATCTCAGCTCTGTCTCCTCTATCTGTTTAACCTTGAGCAAGTTACTTAAACTTTTTGCATCTCAGTTTTATCATCTGTAAAATGCAGGTATAATAGAACCTACAGGTTCACTGCTGAGCTGTTGAGAGGAACTGATGAGGCAATACATATAAAGCTCTTAGCACCACTGCCTGGAACATAGTAAGATTTCAGGAAGTGTAGCTATTATGATTGTTTTTATCTGGGGTCATACTCTCAGCCGTTACCACCAATGCTGACTCGGTGCTGAGAGACTAACCTGGCTCAGAGTGTGGTTCTCGCCTTTCCTCAGACAGCCTTGGGAGCACAATTGCCTCCCCTTTTTTATTTGCAAGACTTAATTCTGTGCATTCTGGTGCATGACAATTAGATCCTAAATTTTTTTCAGCCCTGTGGACCTGTCTTGATATTCTAGAGTTCCTGATGCAGTAGGCAAGTTAGTGCCTCCAAGATTTCCTGACAAACGCAATAGGGATGGCCTAATACCTGTCTAAGGCTGACCTTTCTTGATTTTAACTTTTTCTTTTTCTTTTTTTTTTTTTTTTGTGAGGAAGCCTGGCCATGAGCTAACATCTGTGCCCATCTTCCTCCATTTTGTATAGGGGAGGCCTCCACAGCATGGCTTGATGAGCTGTGCGTAGGTCCGCAGCCTGCATCCGAACTCACGAACACGGGGCCGCCGAAGCTGAGCGCGTGAACTTAACAGGCATCAGGCCGGCCCCTCTTGCTTTTAACTTTTAAAGTCTCCCTTCTTCTTAGGAAGTTTGCAAATGAGAAAATGTCTTTTCTTTTTCACAGTAAGCAAAGTTCTCTAAGCCCGACTGTCTTAAAATTACGTTTCACCAAACTTTGGTGTATGACTACTATAAACTAGGAAAGAGTGATAAAAGATTGAAAATATTTGAGATACCACCTTTGAGTTTTACATGCAGTTTTGTCTATTTCTAGACTTTCTATTCTATCCGGTTTTTATATTCATTTATTTATGTACCAATAACATATTTTAACTGCAGAGACTTTACATATGTTTTATCATCAGTTAGGGCTGGTCACTGAATGGACCTTGGGATAAATGGTATCGAGGCAACTGGAGAGCCATTTGAGTAAAGATGACAATAGATCCAGTTCTCACCACACACGACACCACACACCACACACAAGAAAAGATTCCAAATGAGTTACGTATCAAAATATAAAACAGTGAAATAATATAACACATGTATTAGAAGAAAACATGAGTAAATAATCTATAACTTATAACCTTGTTGTAGGGAAAGTTTTATAAAAATGATTCAAAATATGGATGCAATAGATTGGTAATTTGACAAAATGGTAAAAAAATAAATCGTACATGATTTTAAAAAAAAGAAGATTAAAAACAGTTATTCCCAGCCCTCACAGTCCATGGAAAGAAACAAATAGATACTTCCCCTAGGATATAATTTCAACTGAAAGATTTACTAGTTTATATTGTGCTCATGATAAGATGTCTCAATTTTTTTGTATAAAAAGATAAAATTAATAAATTAATAAATGAGACACAGTAGAAAAGTGGTTTGAATCACTGGCTTCATAGTCAGCTGGATCTGGGTTTAAATCCCTGTTCTAAAAATGACATGATATTACCTTGGGTAAACAGTTTTTTAATCCTCAGTTTTTTTATCTGCAATATGGAGTAATAATACCACTCATAGAATTATTTTGAGGGTTAAATGAGATAATATGTGTAAAAGATTTAATAGGATTGTGTAATATGTGTAAAAGATTTAATAGTTCAATAGGAACTAGATGTATAATTACTATCATAATTATAAACTCACAAATATAAACTTTAAACAAAAAAAAATTGCATTAAAAAGTCGTAATAGAGTTACATGCCAAGGGCTATATCCCAAGAAGAGGTTCAGACAAAAAGGTTTCATATTCTTCTTCTGAACAATAGTTAGGACTAGGGCAAGAAGCTCCCCTACTTTGCAAATGAGGCAGAAGAATGTGATTCTGGGAGGTCCTAAAAACAGAAATGATGACAAATATTAGTTCAGTTACCACTTTCACTGGGGGACATGTCAACAGACAAGAAATTCAGCTGGTCAAACATTGCTACTGCACTAATTGGCTCTCCATCTATCAGCCATAGCTACACATTTTCCTAGGCCCTTGGAGTCAGAAATAGATCTTAGAATAAATCTACTTTCCATTTTCTCATGCAATAGAACCTTTCCCTCTCAGGGCAAATACACTGGGCATCTGAGATGGTGACCTTCACCAATTCTGGAAGCGCTCTGGGTTATATAAGCAGTTGGAGAGGACATTCTTAGAAATTTAGACTCTCAAAATATGAAATAAAATCTAATTGTGCATAGATGAGCTTTAAAAAAAGTTTTATTGAAGAATAATCAAAATATAATAAATGACATTTAAAGTGTACAATTTGATCAATTTTGACTTATGTGAACACTCACGAAACTAACACTACAATTAAGATAATGTACATATCTGTCACTCCAAAAGTTTCCTTGTGCCCCTTTCTAATTCCTCCCTCCTGCCCCTCTCTCCCCTTTCTCCACCCCAGGAAATCATTGATCTGTTTTCAATCTCTATAGGTTAGTAAAAGAAGTCATTCAGTTTGCACACTTTTTGTCTGTTTTCTTTCACCTAGCATGATTATTTTGAAATTTACCCATTTTGATCCAGGTAGTAATAGTTCATTTTCTTTCAATGACAAGGAGTATTGTGTTGTATGGATATATCACAATTTGTTTATGCTTTCACTTGTTGATGGATAATCGGGTTGCTTTTAGTTTTGGGCTATTACAAATAAATATGCTATGAACTTTCATGTACAACTCTTTATATAGATTTATGCTCTTCTCTTGTGTAAGTATCCTGGAGTAGAATGGCTGCCTCATATGGTAGGTGTATATTTAATATTTTTTGGAACTGCCAAACTGTTTTCTAAAGTGTTTGTACCATTTTATATTATCACTAGTCCTAGTTGATTCACATTATCTTCAACATTTGGTAGGGTCAGTCTTTTAAATTTTAGACATTTCAATACAATATCTTCTTGTGATTTTAATTTTCATTTACCTAATGAATAATGATGTTGAACGTTTATTCCTGTGTTAATTTGTCATCCATATCTCCTGTTTGGTGAAAAGTGTGTTCAAACCTTTTGCTCTTTTGTAATTTGGTTTATTTGTTTACTTATTAGTGACTTTTGAGAGTTTTTAAAAAATATATTCTGGGTATCGTCTTTTACCAAACATACAATTCTAAATATTTTCTTCCAGTTTTGTCTTCTCTTTTTATTCTCTTACAAGTGTCTATTGAAGAGCAGAAATTCTTAATACTAATAAAGTCCAATTATCATTTTTTGTTTTATGAATTGTGCTTTTTATAATTTAGGAACTCTCTACTTAAACCAAAGTCATAAAGATTTTTTTTCCTTTTTTGAAGCATAATCTAAGTATAATAAACTACACATATTTATTCCTAATAAATTTTTTGAATTTTTATATTTTACCTCTTACTTTTAGATCCATGATCCATTTTGAGTTAATTATTTTGTGATGTGAGGAATGGAACAAAAAGTTCATTTTTTTGCATTCAGTTATGCAATAGTTCCAGCATCATTTGTTGAAAAGATTATCCTTTCTCCACTTAATTGCCTTTGCATATTTGTCAAAAAATCAATTGAGCATATGAGTGTGAGTCAATTTCTGGACTCTATTCTTTTTCATTGCTCTATTTGCATTTCTCCATGCCAATACCGCACTGCATTCATTGTACTGATTTCTGTTGCTTTATAATAAGTCTTGAAATCGAGTAGTGTAACCTCTCCATGTTCTTTTTCAAAGTTGTTTTGACTATTATTGGTATTATGTATTTCTATATGGATTTTATAATTATCTTGTCAATTTCTACAAAAAATCCTACTAAGATTTTGATTGAGATTATGTTTCATCTGTAGATCAATTTGGCAAGAATTGACATCTTAATAATTAACTCATCAAATCGATGAACATGGTGTTGCTCTTCATTTATTTAGGTGTTCTTCAATTTCTGCAATGTTTTATAGTTTTCAGTATATAGGTCTTGCAAATTTTTCTTGGACTTATCCTTAAGCCATTCATATTTTTGAAGCTATTTCAAATGGAATACTTTAAATTTGTATTTCTTATTGTTAATTGTTAATATACAGAAATACAATTGATTTTTATATTATCTTTTATCTTTCAACTTTTACTAAATTCATTTATTAGTTTTAATGCCTTTTTTGTAGATTCCAACAGACATTCTATGTAGATGATCAAGTCTTCTACAAATAAGACAGTGCAACTTTGTACTTTTCAATCTGGAGGCCTTTTATTTATTTTTCTTACCTTATTGCAGAAGCTAGAACCTCTGTTACAAAGCTGAATGGAAGTGGTGAGAGTAGACATCTTTGCCTTGTTCCTGGTTATACGAGGAAAGCATTTAGTCTTCACCATTAAGTATAAGGTTAACGTAGGTTTTATTTAGATGCCCTTTGTCAGTTTGAGAAGTTCCCTTACTCCACATCTCCTATCTGTTCCACTTTAGCGTTCTCTAAGTGATTCCAACAGGTAAAGCATATTCTTTTCCTTTTGATGGCACTAAATTCTTAAGGTACACAAGACATTACCTGGAAAGTACAGATATTTGCTGTGGCTCTATCTTGTGTGAGAGGGATAAGAATGTTGAAACTGTACCCTAGAGTTACAAAATCCCAGTTTCAAAGATTAAACCTTATGCTCTTTTTTGTCTCTTCATATTCTTATCACATCCTCAACACTTTCCCCAGCCTCTTCCTCACTAGCCCCACCCCCTCAAAAACACACATATCCAATCGATTGCCACGAGGTCCTAGTATTTTACTTACTATATCTCTCTCAGATTCCTCTGCTTCCCTCCATTCTCTTGCCACATCCCTTATTCAAGCTGCCATAGTCTCCTACCTGGATTGTGTGACAGGCTTCTTACCAGTCTCCCTACTTCTTACCTGTCTCACTCCAATCTGCCATCCTCCAAAGTCAATAATCTTTCAGAAAATAAAACTTGACCTTGTCACTTCCCTGCTTAAAACTCTTTTAATGGCTTCTCCTTAGAATGAAGCCCAGAATCACACTGTAGTTCTCACTACCCAGTCTGATTTCAGCCTCAATGGAGAGCTAGTACCTTTCCCAGTACTGTCTCCTTTGAAAAGTACTTCTCTCAATAGGAGACTCGTCCTACTAACAGCTTAGTACAAGTGGTTCAGGCTGTGGGCCCTGGAGTCAAATTGCTTAGGTCCAAAGCTTTGCTCTGCCAAGCCATGTGATGTGGAGTCCTTTTTTAACCCCTTTATTAGTAACCCTGTTTGTTAAAAAAGTATAAAAATAATGCATCCATAAGGTTGTGAGAATTAAATGATATTTCTCACATAAACCTCCTAAAACAGGGGCTTAGGTGTATAACAGGTACAGAATCAGAACACAATTTATTTTAGTTGTTATTATATTTATTCCTTTGGTGTGCACCTCAAATGTGCTCCAGGAAGAAAGTATGAGGATCAAACGAGGCAGTGTAAACAAAATTCCTGGAAGAGTTCTGGAATAGGGTTGGACCTCTGTAGAGGGTGTTTTCTTTGTGTCCTTCCTCCCAGTCTACACTAATCTCCACCTCAGGACCCTATTTCCTCCAAAAGAGTAAACAGTTCTCTTCTGCAGTCACGCCCGGCTCTTCCAGGGAAACAGATTAGGGACCACAGGTTTGAGAAGGCAGCGATTTCAGCGGAGTTTGTCATTGTGAATTTTATTAAGTTGGCTCTTTTATTTCTAAAGTAGGAGCTTTGTTTTGTTGTTGTTTTCCCCTCCTCCTCCCTCTTTCTTTTCTGTGCAGTTGCAGCTTTTAAAGGCTTAATTAGAGCAATAAAAAAATACCAATTTTTCCTCTTCCCCCTTTTTAATAACAAGTAAAAGTTGAGAGCCAGCCATGGCTGAATGCTATTTGAAAGCTGCTACCAATCTGAAGTCTCATTTTTCACTGCTTCGAGGCACATTTGAAAATTAGAGCTGACACATGCAAATGAGTTTGTGATGGAGGAAAAAAATATATAGATATAGTGCAAGGTGTTCTGACGACTATCGTGGGGAATAAAGATGACTTGTGTGTGGGTTTCTGCTTGATGTCAGGGAGGTGAATAAAAATTCAGATTCTCTTATCAATTTTTCTACTTAGAAGGACTATGGCCTTTTCTTTGCTGGTGAGCCCTCACTGAGTTTGGAACCTTCCTTGTTCCCTTCCTACAGCTCTCCGGCCAGTGCAAACCTTCACACCTTTCACAGGGTGGGCATCTTCTTTGCTGGTAACCTTTAGCAGGGTGTTAGTTTGGAGGTGAATTTTTGCCAGTTGGAATAATGTCCTGAAATAGGTCTGCAGATTCTTTTCTTCCTTAAACTTAAAATAAAAATAAATACAAAATTAAAACTTTTCAAACTTTTGCTTCAAATCTCTCTGGCTAAGAAGTATCAACAGCAATTGGAATCACAATACACATGCGCTTTTAGAGAAACCCAAGAGAAATGGAGTCCAGCCAAGTTCAAGATTACGTTCCACTACTTACTGCAGAGTGACCTTGGACAGTCCCTCTGTTCATTCACTTGTTTAGTCATATATTCATTTGTTTAGCAACTATTTATGCAATCTTACTCTGTGCCAGTCACTTACTCTCTCTTAACCTCATTTTCATCTAGAGGTAATGATAGTCCCCATCTCACCTTGTTATTGTAAGGACTAGAAATAATCCATGCAAAAGGCTAAGTGTGATGACTGGCATATGGGAGGTGCTCTTGAAAGGGTAGCTGTTATTAGTGTCATCATTATTATTTTTTCTGTTCCTAAAGAGGAGCATATAGGTCTCATGTGTTTATATAGGTTTTAGAGGTGATCCCTCCTACAGATGGATGAGAGATAGCAAAGTAAGTAAATTATTTAGCTAGATGAGCAGTAATGTGAAGGGGGGACAGATTTGGTGGAGAGGCAGGGAAATTGAGGGAGGGAGAGGCAGGTGCCCCAGGCAGCTGGGACCTGCTGGAGGTCGAGTTCTTCATCTGGTGGTGCTCCGAGTTTTTGCTTTGTTGTGTTGATTTTCCATTTGAAGGAAATTTTTAGCATTTGTGTAAGAGTTACTGAACAAATAGGCCTATGGCTTTTGTTTTGGAGTTTTGTCTTTGATCTCGTATCCTTTTAACAATCTGGTGATCTTTCCAGCACTGGCTCTTTCCCTGTCTGAGGCATTGTGATGTGACATGGAGTGTCAGAGCATTCCATGGACATATTTGATAGCACGTCGCCCACCAGACCCTGCACCAATCTCTTTCTCTTGCCCCATGTGTCTTTGCCAAGACACCCTGGCCCCTCACATCACAGGTCTGCCCTATTTTATAGTAGCTTCTGTGCTTCTCATAGTTCCTCCCCAACCTGAAGCCCAAATTTGAAAGCAAAATCTCTAACGTGTTCATCTCTTCATCTCCTGAAGTTTCTGACACATAGCAGGTAGAACAATCAGTGGTTTCTATATTAAACTGCAGAGAATCAAATAGGCTATGCTAGAATAGGGTAGTACAGGAAAAATAAAACAGAATAGGGCGAGACAGGGTAGGATAGGATAAAGTAGGATAGGGTAGGGTAGAACTGAATAAAACTCAGAGCTGACAGATATCTGTAAAGTAGCGCATATTGATATTGAAAAATAAAGTTTACATTAAAAAGCTTTGAAAACTCTTTTAGTGGATTACTTATTATGTCAGGAGTTGTAAAAAATTCTCATTGAAAAATCAACTACAGTCATCCGCCGGAAAACGACGTTTCAGTCGACGACTGACTGCATATACAATGGTGGTCCCATAAGATTAGTACCATAGAGCCTAGGTGTGTAGTAGACTACACCAACTAGATTTGTGTAAGTGCATTATGATGTTCACACAACAACAAAATCACCTGACAATGCACTTCTCAGAACGTAGCCCCGTCATTAAGCGAAGTATGACTATACATTAAAAAAAAGGAGTTGTTTGGTTTGGTTTTTATTTGTTCTATTGTGTTTTTGTTTTTAGAGTCCATAAGCTTGAGCTGGGGGTGTTTTTTTTTTTTTTAATAATTTTCGCGAGCCTATATAAACACCTAGGCAGTATGTAAACAGCCAAAGAGAATGTGGTGTTGGTAATGGACCAGTTGCTACCCAATCTTGCCCTTTAGCTGTGCTTTCATTCTATTAGGACATAATAGGCTCAACTAAAAGTGTTTTAATATGTCTGCATTACTTAACAGCCTGTGAATAAATCTAATTATTATTGAATTTATCATTGTGACTATGGTACACTCTTTCTTTGAATTCCTGGACACTACTTAAGATGCAAATGATTCTGGCTTTATGAATAATTGTTGGGATGGAAGATTCATAATTAATTTGACCCCTCCCTGCCAAACACACACACATACACACACACACACACACACACACGAGAAAACAAAATAATTTCCTAAAAAATGCAAAATGATTTACATGAACACAGAATGAATAGTATTATATTTAGCAAAATCAGTATTGGCAGCTGTGCAAGGCATGCTGGGTGAGCACAGAACCAGGCCTTCACAGCTGGGCAGATGAATGCTCAGTGCCCACTGAAGGATGTGACTGAGAAAATTGTCTATGTACAAGGAGGATTAATCAGAAGACAGGGACAGCGGCAGCAAAAGGAGGAGGGAGCCATAGATTGAGCAGCAGTCTAAGCAGCAGGTAGTAGTTGAAGCCAGCTGGATGACAGCAGATCTTAGACAGATCTCCAGATGTTAGCTAAGATCTCTGTTTCTAATCAGCATATGATCTAGCAGGTTCCCAGCCTGGTTGGAAGGACCTAGGAAAGACCTAAGAAGAGTTGCAAGGACCTAGGAAATAAATGAGTTGGGTCTCAGAGTAGAGGTAGTTCAAGGAGGAACAGGAAGTGCTAGAGAGGAGAGGGACAGTCCTGTGCTGCCTGAGCCATAGCCGAGGTTTTATTCAAGCATAGGATCTGATGGGGCTGAGGTTCCTGCTCATGAACTGTATGCAGGGCTGAACTTGCATGTAGATGTATCAGAATGGGGGGATGTCAGAGAGGGCCTGGAGAAGGCAATGACTGGTGTGAACTTGAAACCCTCAAATCTAGTCATTCAGCAATTCCCGGATCTAGTTGATCAGAATCACCACACCCCCTTCCTGGTGGGGGGACCTGGAGTCTTAGTCTTTAAAATGTTCCTCTCGGGTTATGCTTCTGATCAGCCAGCTTTGCGATCCCTGCCCTAAGGGAAAACTCGACCTTATTACCTAATATCTGGTGGGTTGGTGGGAAGTCAACAAGCTTGCTTCCACTTCTGCCAGTGAATCTTCCAGTTATTTTTCCTTTTAGGAAATATTACAAGAGGGAAATAATCTGACTGCACAAAGTTTTGAGGAGCAGCATTCTTAAATGCGTCAAAGGTGCATAGAATCAGAATTCCTAGAGGTGGGGCTAAGGAATTTGCATGCTTAGACTCCTCAAGTGATTCTTACTGAAAATCATGGTCCAGAGTGCCGGCTTCTTGGCTATGAGGTAGGAACTTCTCTAAAGTGCCTAGCACATGTAGATGCAAATGTCTATTCAATTGATTTTATGTATTATATTTTGCCTTGTTTTATAATGATTCATTATTTATACTTTGTACTTGAGAAATTATATGAAAGAGTTCAGAGAGATAGAGGTAGGGAGGCAAAGCCACTAACATGCACATGGTGTCTACGATCTGCCAGGGATTGCACTGGGTGATTTATATATATTCCCACTGTTAAACCTTCATTGATGTGTCCAAGACAGTGCCTGGTATGTGGAGGGCCTCAGTGATGGTGGGATGATGGGCTTCCCCAGAGAATGAAAACCATGCATTTAACCATAGCACTTCCTCTCTTATGGTCATTTTTAATTCAATAAATAATTAATAACTAAAAAGGACCTGCTATTATTTCTGGGTACCATGTTACATGCTGGGGATAAGAGTGAATAGTGTAACCATGAGCTAACAGTACGTTAGGAAGCCAGATATAAACCAATAGCTCCACAATTAATCAATTAAAATTATAACAATGCTACAAGACAAAGCACAGAGTGCTTTGAGAACACAGACCAGGTATACAGACCAGGTCCAGAGAAGGTCAGGGAAGGTTTCCATTAGGAAATGACGTCAAACAAATGACATCACTTATTATAACTGGGAGAGGAAAAGCTGTGTTCTGGTAGCACCTAAGAGAAGATACTGAGAAGAATGTTCATTTACTTCATCATTGACTTCAACATTTTCCCACCCAGAAAAGGACCAAACAATAGTTCTCTTAGCCTACATTCTGGATCCCAGAGGGGAATTTTAGAGCACCATTTGCTTGATCCACCCACCCTTAACTCCTGGGGCATTTGCCTGGTTCATCCACCCCCAAATTCTGGGGCATTTGCCTGAGCCATCTGCCCCCAGCATGCCCAGGGTGCTCCTATAACTGTAATTAAGTAGCTTGCCTTCTTGCTTGCCTGTCTTTCCAGCTTCTCTGGGGCTCATCCAAACCTACCCTCACATTCCTAACAGCACCTGCTGTTTGAGTCCATTCTCTATTTCCTTCATGCACTTCCTTCTGTGAAGTCATACTAACTCCATGTCTCAATTTTTCAGATTCTTACTTCTGCTTAGAAAGAGTTTAATTCCATTCCATTCAGTGTAGCTAATATTTGTGAAAGTATACTATGTGCCAGGTTAGGTATACCAAGATAAAAAAAGACAGAATTGCTGATCTCAGAGATTTCCTTTTCTCAGAGAGGACAGACATATATAAACCAATAAATTACAACACAGTAGGCAAAGTATCAATATCAGCAAAGATTATTGATGGTGATGATTATGATGATGGCCAAAATGCACTGATATTCAATAACAGATATTTATTGAGTGCGTACTATGGGGCTAAAAAATTTTGGTGGATAAAACAAACATGGTTTATGCCCTTTTGTGGAGTTTATAAGAGGAGTGAAAGGCAATAAACAAACAAATAAATTCATACTTTTAAACTGTGGTAAGATCAATGAAGGAAACCAATAGGGAGCATGTTGAGAGCAATGAGGAGAAGATATCTACTCAGGTAGGGCAGTTTCTATTAGCAATTAGACATCATAGGTAAAAATCGTGTGTCCACAACTTCCTAGCCATGTGGTCTTAAGCAAGTTACTTAGACTCAGTTTCCTCAAAATGAGAATAATAATAATACTTAGGTTTAGTGTAAGAATCAAATGAAAAAAATGATTATAAAAGGATTAGAGAATTACTGGCCTACACAGTAAGCACTCAATAAATCTTGTCATTGTTATTCTTTATATTACTACCTCATCTCAATCTTAACCTTTCTGAGCTTCTAATGCCTCTTCCATAAAATGGAATAACAGAGGGCTGTGACTATGCTCTGCATGATGTCGACCTCTATCCTGTGTAGCATGATTATGAAGGTGTTCCTATGACTATCATCATAATTCTTGACACTGTCTCAACTCAAAGCTGTGTTACCCAGAGCAAGCAATTGTGAATGAAATGTGTTAAAAGCATATATTTCTGCTTTAGGAACAAGTTGACATAAGGCCGTGGTATTTAATATAGTAGCTGCTGGCCACATGTGTTAGATGCACAGACAGTGCAAATATAGATTTCCATCATCACAGAAAGTTCTATTGAACAGCAAGAATACAGAAATTCCAGACACCAAAGAAATAAGTTTATATAAGGAATTCTAAACACCAGATACTAGGAGTCAGGGAGGAATTTGGCGGCTATGTCAATAATTCCTTTGGAATATGTGATATTAACAATCCCTCACATTTGGGCAGCATCTGCAGCTTTCAAACCACTTTCACATCCGTTACTCCATTTGTCCTTACAACTGAAGCAAGCAGGAGGAATATTGTTATCTCCACCGCACATTGGAGAGAAATAATGAACAAGAGTGGTAGTAGCAGCTGCTGACTTTAATTGAATGCTCACTGATGGTTGAATGTTGAATATGGTGTCAAGTGCTTTAGTATTTTTAACGAGATAATGAAGCTCAGAGACGTGAAGTGACTTACCTGTAGACATTCAGTAAACTGGGGACATGTCTTCCAGTTCTAGCTGAGTGCTTTCCACCACACCTCCCTGTTCTTTCTTGCACCTCCCTCTTCATTCTTGAATTCCAGTTCTCCAGTATTACAGAGACCAAGTTCTTCCAGTGACTAAGTTGTCAGAGCAGGACGGGCCGTGGGGGCTCAGCAGTCAAGGGCGCGTGTAATTGATCATCCTTTCCGTGGAACTTCCAAATGGCTGACCCTCTCTCCTGCTGAAATAATGCAGCACATGAAGATGAACTTTAATTCGCATGCAGCCTCAGTGTTCTTGTCAACAGCTGCAGGAACAGCTGCTCCCCCCTCAGAGCTACCCTCTCCCCCTTCCCCCCAGCTAATTGCTACCAACTAGTAGAGTAGCTCTGAATACGGTAGGCCTTGTCCCCTTCAATAGCCTCTATCCAGCTGTTATTATTCCAGGCTCTTCTTGTACAAGGACTCAGATCTGTTGTGTTTGGATGATTAATTCTAGAATCTAATTGCTGGGTATTTCAAAACTCCATCCAACACACTTTAAATCACTGTGTTGTATATAACTTGAAGCCCTCCTACACAGGTGTAAGCCTCAAAAATAGTCACCAATAATAATCACCAATAGAAATATGTTTTTGGAGGGCCTATTATGTGCCAGGCACTGTACTGAGCACCAAACCTGACCCTGAATTTTCTGTCCCGGGGCTAAAGACTTAAAAGTTATAAATATCAAGCTAACCATTAAATATGTTCTATCCTTCACCCTTGACAAATCTAACTTCACAAAAACCCAGAGCTAGGTTCTACTTTAGAAATCTTAAATGCTTCAAAATTCCATGCTGGAACATGGCAGCGTAGAACCAGCCCCCAGCCCAGTCTGTCTCTTCCTCTTCATGCTGCAAGGGGTTCAGTTCATATGCAGATGGACATCTCCACCCACACGTCCAAGCCCAGAGGAAGAGACTCCATGGCCACTCCTCGAGCCTAGGTAACATACACCAGCAGGTGCACACCCTCCACTCTTGGAAGGATGGATGTGGGAAAGAGGCCTATGCAAGTTTGGGGTTATGCGAGCAAGGAAATGAGGATATATATAATGCCTAGCGCAACATCAGGTATATAGCAAGACATCAATAAATAATAGCTATTATTACTACCATCATACATGGAATGAACAACATAGAGTTTATTTAAAAGCTACATAAACCATAGTATACACAACAAAGCACAAATAATATATCACATGGCTCTGGCCTTACTTCAATACCTTCTGTCTACACCTAGAAAAGTCCTTACCCAGGAATAACCAAGGCATTAGTCCCTTTTCTCCTTTTCATTAGCCTTGTATTATTTTGATCCTTTTTTATGTGTCAGTCCTCTTTTCTAGTCCCTGCCTATGAACATATCCTTCCTACCTCTGTGCACTGGTCACATTCTGGCATTAAGGTTTTACACCAGTTATAGCTAATTCTCTTTTCTGTTTTCAATTGCTCAAGTTTTCACTGTGAATACAGAGCCTTCATCAATTGCACTAATGTAGCTCTAGCTAAGACTATTTGCTACAGCATGAGTGCCGTGCCGGAGTATGAAATGTCAAATGCTCTGCTCAGTCCCCACTTCCACCCCAGCCTTTATATGTTACCTTAAAAATGCATCATGAGGGGCCAGCCCGGTGGCGCAAGCGGTTAGGTGCGCGCGCTCCACTGCGGCGGCCCGGGGTTCGCTGGTTCGGATCCCGGCGCGCACCGACGCACTGCTTGGCAAGCCATGCTGTGGCGGCGTCCCATATAAAGTGGAGGAAGATGGGCACAGATGTTAGCCCAGGGACGTCTTCCTCAGCAAAAAAAAAAAAAGAGGAGGATTGGCGGATGTTAGCACAGGGCTGATCTCCTCACAAAAAAAAAAAAAAAAAAAATGCATCATGAGAGTAGATTATCTATATATATACATCTACATATGTGGGGGATATGTGTGTGTATGTAAAGATTATTTTTCTCTAACGTTTGAACCAAGAATATATATATATTTTTTTTTTCTAATTCAATCTCAACACAATATTTTTTCTATTGTAAATGTTCTCATCTTAGAGAACTTTGGCTATAAAGACCGAAACACATTCAATCTTGTTTCAAAAGTCCTTTATTTGTTTTGGATGGATAGAGAGGAACTTCATGGGACCGAGGTGTAGAAAATCTCTTCTCTCCTCTCCTTCATTCTTCCTCTCCTCAGATAAGACTCTTAACCCCTGGTCCCTAGAATATCAGCCTTCATGAGCCTTTGGGTTGATGACGACCCAACTTGGGCCCCGTCTTTACTCAACAATACTGTTTCAGTGCTCAACATCTTCCAACTCCAAGTTCTGAAAAAAGAGAATCTGATTGGCCCAGTTCATAGGATCAGATGTCCAGCTATGGTCCTACCAGTTCTGGTCATACCAACTTTTCCACTATGACTGTGTAGTTTTAGATAAGGGACTTGACCCTGTGAAACAAGGTCAGCTTCTTTTTTTTTTTAAAGATTTTATTTATTCATTTTTTTCCCCCCCAAAGCCCCAGTAGATAGTTGTATGTCATAGGTTCACATCCTTCTAGTTGCTGTACGTGGGACTCGGCCTCGCGTTGGACAGAGAAGTGGTGCCTTGGGGCGTGCCCGGGATCCGAACCCGGGCCGCCAGCATCAGAGTGCGCGCACTTAACCGCTAAGCCACGGAGCCAGCCCAAGGTCAGCTTCTTTATCTGTGAAGCAAAAATAACCACTTTTAACTCATAGTGAATCAATAGGATTGATAACTTTACCCTTTTCCTTTGCTATGTTATTTAGTTATTCATTCATCCATTTCATCTAGAAAAATGGATATTGATCATCCGTTTTTCTTAGATTATATTTAAATTATTTATTTTTCCTCAAATTTATAATACTTCTTAGAAAAATAAAAGTATTATTAAGCCCCAATATTCCAAGAAAAGTTTAACTATGGATGATTTTATAATTGTAAATTAGCTGGGGAAAAGGAGGAGAGGGTAATTGTAGTTATAAAATTAACTAAACAATCATTAATAGTTCAGTTTAGTTGTAAACCCTTTAATTTACTTATGGAAGAGCTTATTTTAGCAATTTCAAACTCTTTTTTTGGTGACATAACACACATAAGCTGCAAAATCGTAAGATTTTTGTTTGTCAGCATCTCTTGGTGTATCCCAAGACCTTGAACCATGAGGGGAAAGAAGACCAATGTTTCTCTAAAACCTAATATGTCCTGGGTCTCAGCCCATAAATGCTATACCAGTCATCAACTTTAGTCCTCACAGCTGCCCAGGGAAGGAAAGCATGGAGAGGTAGGATCCCTGGGAAAGATCATGAAACCACAATCCTAAAGTTAAGAGACCTGTCCAAGGTCACATGCCCAGTAAATGGGCAGGCAGGAATCGGGATCTAGATCTGTCTGCCTGGAAAAACCAGGCTCTAACGTCTTACTGCATCACTACTTAGAGGTTCTCTGTGAATCCCTCATCTTTCTTTACAAAAGAGTTATTTTGTATCAGTAAATCATAGAGGGGTAGCAATGATAGAAAGTCTATGAATAAAAAAATTTAGATTTTTCTTTCATAAATACTAGATTTTACCTTATCATACCCTGCTTTAAAGTTAATTTGTTCTAAAATAACAAAGAGGAGTGAATCCCCTAGAATATAAGGAGCTTACTGAAAAAACATGACTTAATACAGATTGAAATTGCCATTGCATCCATGCCTAGAAATTAGATGTTCAATCATGCTTCTCCCTTTACTCTTTTTTGAAAAATCTAAACATTGACTTCAGCCTTTCCTGGAGCACTTTCTCTGTGCCAAGTGCAGTGCCCACCACAGATGAGCCCTGAACCCCATAGTCTTGCATCCAAGTGTTTGCTCAGATCATGAGCACGAACTCTTGATCATTTTCTCTCTCTCGCTGATGAAACTCTACAATTTATAGAATTGATTAGCATTCTTTATAAGTCTTTGGAGGACAAGAAAGTGGAAGTCAATGCAGAATAAATAGCCCAACTCTACAATATTAAAAAGTTATCTCCAGATTTATTTGTGCTGTGGAAAAGTGGTGGGAAAGGGGCAATAAATGGTACTTATTTAGCACTCTTTATGTTTAAGTGCCTCTCACACATTACAGAGTAATGCCCACACAGGCCCAGGCAGGATCTGAGAGTGTTAATCACTGTTTTGAAGTCTCGGGCTGGGGATTTTGGAATTAGGAAGGGGAGTAATTAGTGGATATGGGCAATACGGTTACCTGATTTACTCCAAACTCAAGTCCTGGAGACAAATTTCCAGCCTGGGCCTAAAATCATCATTCTTTTCCCCTCAAATCATTTTTTTTGTTTGTTTTAAAAACAAAACACAGGCAATATCGGATTGTCACTGCAGTCACACTAGTACATTTTGTAAATGAGAGAGATAGCAAAGCCATTATAGTTTCCTTCTTTTCATGCTAAGGCTTTAAAGAGGAGTTGAAAAACTAAAATGCACAGTTGAGCACCTACCATTCTTCAAACAAAGCCACCAACTGAAGATTCACATGCAGTAGTTGGAAAGACTGCCATTTATTTGCTATGTGACCTTGGACAAGTCTTTCAACCTCTCTGAGCATCTGCTTTTTCATCTGTAAAGTTATGGATCTGTCTTGCTGTGGGAGCAGGGAGGATGTGAACAGAGGTGATATCAAAAGATTTAACAACACAAGTACTGAGTAATAAGAAGGCATTGGGATCTTAACACCCAGAGCAGAGTCCAAAGTCCTCTGCCATGCCATGTGTTAACCCTTTGGGTGCTGAACCAAAGAGAGATCAAGGGAGTCCTAAAGAAGAAGTGGTTGGCCAGGAGGGGGAGACAACAGGGAGAGGGGGTGACAATCAATTGTTTTGGAGCAACTACTATTTACTAATCTCAACAGAAATATATGAATATTTTAAAAACCAATACTGCCATTTCTGTAGATACCAACTAAACAGCCTGGGTTTGAAGATTAAATAAGCTTATCTATGTAAAGTGTTTAGCATTTGGCCTCACTCAGAGAAGTAGGCACCCAGCAGAGGTAGTTTGCTACTTCCCTCTCCCTTCCTCTGACTGTCCATCTCCCAGCACGCCATGTCCCTCCATCCTCTACAACAGGCTCATTTCTCAGACCCCAGGCTACACAGCCTGTCTCTCTTCACGATGGATTTTTATAGGCATGGAAGGTTTAGGTTGATTCTCAAAACATCTGAGCCAAAACTCTTTTTCATGCCTTTGTAAATGTAATTCCACACTAGTTTTTGAATGGGCAGTGTGGTGGAGGTTGTCTGGGACCAGAATTCCCAGGGCATGAGGTGGCTCTGACACGGTAGGCAGCAAAGCCCATGGGAATCAACAGACCTCAGTCTGAAAATGAAGACAAGACTTTGGGCAAGTTACTTCCCCTCGCTGAGCCACAGCCTCTCACCTGAATAAATGGGGGCAATCTAGCTGGGATGAGGTGTTCTCTATCTTGGCTATACATAGAACCACCTGGAAACTTTAAAATGTACTCACGTCACTCACAGAGACTATGATTTAAGTGGTTTGGGGTGAAGTCTAGACTTCGGGATTTTTTCTTTTTTTTAACGTCTTTTTTTCTTTTTTTTTTTTTGGTGAGAAAGATTGGCTCTGAGCTAATGTCTGTTGCCAATTCTCCTTTTTTTGCTGAGGAAGATTAGCCCTGAGCCCATCTTCCTCTGTTTTGTATGTAGGACACTGCCACACATGGCTCGATGAGCGGGCATAGGTCCGTGCCCAGGATTTGAGCCTGCGAACCCTGGGCTGCCGAAGCAGAGCAAGCAAACTTAACCACTACACCACTGGGCCAGCCCCATGGACTTTGGGATTTTTAAAAGCCCCTGGGTGATTCTAATGTGTAGCAAAAATTGAGAACATCTGGAAAAGATGATGTCTACACTTTGGTCCTGCTCAATATATTCAATCAGCCCCTAGTTCTGTATGTCCTTAAAGGCCATCAGAAAACTGCAGTCATGTCATGTTCTCTTAATGATCAGGCAATAGAAGGCCCGAGGGCTGATGAATAAGACAGCTTTAGTGTCTATCCTTCTGCTGTTGCCACCAAAATTTGCTTGTGTGTGTGTTTGAGATTTTTTGTTTTGTCTTATTTTGTTTTCATTTTGTTAAAACAAGTAATTTCTCACACTGAAACTAAAATGGTGATTTATAGTGACTCCCACAACTCTGAGAAATGACTGAGAAAGAGCAAAATTAAGTTACTATGTGTAGTTGGCCTGACAAAATTGTCTTCTCTTAGCTTAATTCTCGCTCACTCCTGCTATGTCTGATTCCGAGACTTTGCAAGGCTTTTTAACAGAATTCAGTAGAAATTCACATGCCTGATGGATAGTTATAGAGGGAAATGGTGAAATATTAAGACTATAAGCTAAGCCGGTCTCTAATGGTATTAAGTTCAGCACATGTTGGTTTCTCAAGTGACTTTCATGAACTAATAACCAGAAGAGTGGTGAAGAACCGGGGCCAGGCTTACATGCAGCTCTGCCATTTACCCTCTGAATGCAGTGCCCTTGCACATCGAAAGTGCTGCTTCTTGTCTATCCTTTGATGTAGCAATTAATGCATCAGAAATATGAAATGGCAGCCATGAGAAACATGAAGAATGTCAGAGAGCAGATTTTGAGAGGCTTAGGAAAGAATCTCATTTAGTTCTCTTTATGAAAGACGAGGAAACTGAGCCCAGGGAACTGCAGTGACTTTCTCAGTGCTGCACAGCTAGTGACCTGGTAGAGCCTGAACTTGAACCAGCTCATCTGGCACTCAGCCCAGGGCTCTCTCCTGTATACCACCACAACCTGATGGAAGCCAGGATTACAGTCAGCTACAAGAAAGCCCCTGAGACAGCGGCTTCACCAAGTGAGAGATTTGGTTTGGGGATGTAACAAGACCAGGTGTAGGTGTCTGGGGCTGGTGTGGGTGCCCAGGAATGCTATCAGGGACCCAGACTCTTCTCACTTTCCACTCTGTCACCCTCAGCATGGCCCCTGGAGCCCAACTGCCTGCGTTCAAATCCTGCTTTATCACTTGTTAACTCTGGAAGCTTGGACAAGTTACTTCATCTTTCTATGCCTCAGTCTATATATTTGAGTAATAATTGTTAGGAGATTTAAATGAGTTTATCTATAGAAAGTGATTAGAACTATCTAGCTTAAAGTAAGGGCTAATTGATGTCAGCCTTTATTGTTCTGGTTGTGGTTTCTGTTGTTACAAGATAGCTGCAGTATCGAAAGACATTGCATCTGCTTTCCAGACAGAAAGAAGGGAGAAGTGTCCTTTTTATTGCCAGACTTTTTGTCTTTTTATTCAGAAAATGAACACCATCATTGAGAACTCCCACTGGCACCTTATTGGCCAGAACTGAGCCACATGCACCCCCCTATCTGGAAAACGTGTAGGAGACCACAAATTTTAGACTAGACACATCGCTACCCTAAACAAAACAACACGGTTGTTAGTAAGCAAGAAGAGGGTGAATGGATATTGGGTACAAACTCTCCAGTGAGTTCGGGATCACTGCTAACTCCGCTGGCCCTCAGATTTCCTAACTATAATTTGAGATAAGGATCCCTGCCCTGTCGAACTCAAGAGTGGTTGTGACAATTAAACAACCCGAGCATCATAAGGTACTATGTCAGCTCCAGAGTGATCCGTAAATGGTTTGCTATTTAGCCATTTCAGGTAGTAAGGGTATAGCCCTGGATGCCAAAACATGCTGAGTGATGCAGATATGATATGATGGTGTTCTGGAAAAAGGGCTGGGGATGGATTTAACTCGTTGCACAGTGTGAGAAAAAGCAGGTTGTCGCAAGATGCCAGATTCTACCTGAACTCTCTCCTTATACCATGAGCCTTCCTGTGGCCTACTGAGAGGAAAATCTTGCATTCAGAGGGTCAGGATGGACCAGCCAATACCATAAGCAGCAGTACTATGGAAAACTATCTTTATCTCTTCTTATATGATCCATTAGATCAGGGCTGATTCTACATTTCTTAAAGGCATAGGAAATGGCCTTATCCTCATTGAAAAGAGTGAGCAAGCTGTTCTCATATCCTGACATAGTCAAAATTATTAGCAGGTGATGCTATGTGATATGTATAAAAGTCAACAAGTCTATGAATAATTTCATGTATGCATGTTTTACACTACTTGTGAGTATACACTATTTGTGTTTACCTATCCCTTCACATATCTATTGTGTCTACTGTGCTAATATATGTGTGTATAAAAACACGTAATCATATAGTCAAAATATTTTCAGACATTATTAAATTCAGTTCTTAATATTTAACTGTCAAAATTCTACTGTTCAGCAATAAACTATGTTGCTTCCCTGGGACGTAATGACTTCCCTGTCACTAGAAGAATTCAAGCAGCAACTGAACATCCACTTGATGGAGCTGTGGTAGAAAGAATTTAAGTTTCAGAGGCTGAAAAGGGGTGAGGTATAAGGGAAGAACTGGATTAAATGACCCTTAAAGAGGATTTTGAATTTTGTGAATGTATAAGTGTATGAAATACCATCTCTCTTCGTCATATAGATATAGATCTAATCTTCAATCTTCTCATCTCAACTACATATGGATGTGGATATAGATTTGCATTATATTATATGTACTAGAACACTTACTTTATACTTTTTTGTATCCTGTTTTGTATTCTTTTTTCTGAGCTAATTGGTGAAAATCAATCTCACCTTTTCTGAACAAAAAGAGACAATAGAGATCAATTTAATCTAATGCAATCATTTCACAGACTGAGGCCAAGATCAAGGAAAAGAGATTTACTTAAGGTCATTCAGTTGGACAATATTAGCCTTCCATTCTTCTTTCAAAAACACATTTCAAAATGGAAATTCTTTTTGAAGGCTTGATTCAATATCTAAAGGATTGCCTCTGAAAGAGGCCTCAGATAAATAAATTAGTCAAATGAGTAAGTTCACAAAGAGAGAAAATTAAGAAGAAATTGTTTCATGTGATAGATCTTTCTACAGAAGGAATGAGTTGTCTAGGGAAGTTGGGCATTCCTCTTCACCATAGGTGTCCAATCTGAAAGTAGATTTAGTAGAGGTATGGCAAAGATGACTCTTGGAATGGTTGAGAATATTAGTTAAGCTAATGTTAGCTACTGTAAGAGAGAAACTCTGACATCTCAGTATCTTAGCACAATAGTAATTTATTTCTCATTCATGTAAAGTACATTCAGAGGCAGGGATTGAAATGCTCTGCTCTATGCAGTTACTTAGGAACCTAGGATGATAGAGGCTCAACTATTTTCTACACGTTGCGGCCAAGTCACTTGAGCATCAACATCTCAGACAGGAGAAGAGCAGAGGATTACAAAAAATGTCTTTTATAAGCCACACCTGGAAGTGAAATACATCACTTCCTCCTATATCCCACTGGCCAGAACTCAATCACATGACTATATTCAACTTTAAGGGAGTCTGGACAATGTACTCTTGCTCTTTGTGCCCAGGAAGAAATGGAAGGAGTTTTGGTTAACATCTCACCAATCTCTATTACAGTAAATGTGATCTAGATGACCTTTAATGTCTCTTCCCTCTTTTCTGTATTTTTCATAACTCATATCTCCATGTCATTTTGTATCATATTTTTCTGTCAATTTTCCAGTTCATTAATTCTCTTCAATTGTTCTAACCTGTAAGTAAATCCATCCATGTTGTTCAGAATTTTAGTTTCCATACTTTAAAGTGCTAGAATTTCCATTTGGTTATTTTATAGAATTTTCTTTTTAATCAGGCTCTTATTTGGAATTTCTTACTGTTTTTTGTTTTTGTTTTTTTTTGCTGGGAAAGATTCATCCTGAGCTAACATCTGTTACCAGTCTTCCTCTTTTTGTTTTTTTCTCTCCAAAGCCCCAGTACATAGTTGTATAGTCTAGTTGTAAGTCTTTCTAGTTCTTCTATTTGAGCCACCACCACAGCACAGCTACTGACAGATGAGTGGTGTGGTTCTATGTCCAGGAACCAAACCCAGGCTGCCAAAGCAGAGCATATCAAACTATTTTTTTTTTTTTTGTGAGGAAGATCAGCCCTGAGCTAACATCCATGCTAATCCTCCTCTTTTTGCTGAGGAAGACCGGCTCTGAGCTAACATCTATTGCCAATCCTCCTCCTTTTTTTCCCCAAAAGCCCCAGTAGATAGTTGTATGTCATAGTTGCACATCCTTCTAGTTGCTGTATGTGGGACGTGGCCTCAGCATGGCCAGAGAAGCAGTGCATCGGTGCGCGCCCGGGATCCGAACCCAGCCACCAGTAGCAGAGCGTGCACTTAACTGCCAAGCCACGGGGCCGGCGCAGCATGTCAAACTTTAACCACTAGGCCATCAGGGCTGGCTCTGGTTATTTTATAGAATTTTCAATTTTCTGCTGAAATTCTTAGTGTTATTTTTTATTTTCTTGAATGTATTAAGGATATCTATTTTAAATATTTCTATCTTACAACTTCACTCTCTGGATCCCCCATTGGCCTGTTTCTTTTGTGTATTGTTTCTACTGATTTCCAGTCCTGTCTCTTGTCTCCTCTTATACCTTGTTATTTCTTACTGAATGCTGGTCATTTTATATAAAAAACTGTGGATTTAATTTAAACTTAGGAAAATGTATTTTCCCCCAGAAAATGTATATACTGGCTTTGGGCGGGTTTATTAGCATCAGTAGCTATCCTGGATCAATCCAATTTGATATTAAGATGTTTTGAAGCGAGACTTCATCCTCTTGGAGAGAAATATATTTCTGGTTCACCATTACTCTGATATGTAGACTTTTAACTTCTCAGCTGGAAATAAAAGTGTTTATCAGATTCATACATCATAGCTTGGGGATCCCAAACTCATTTTTTGCCATCTTAGCTTTAGGAATCTGTTGAAGCTCTATATATACAACTTCTCAGCTTCTTAGATGCCTGATCCAGAACCGGAAGACACTTCTGGTGGAAAAGCTACCCTACATACTGGGCTTATTTCTCCAGATTTTCTTATTTTCCTGAATCTTGGACCTACAATTCTTCAGTGACTTCGTAGGTCTCCACTTCCTTCAAACTGTATTGTTCATTTTGGTTTAGCTTTTCTAGTTATTCATAATAGGATGGTTACCAGTTACTATATCTCCTCTAGCTAGCTAGCTATAACCTGTAGTACCACTCACTTTTTTCCCTTAATAATACACCTTGACAATTTTTTTATATCAGTATGTATGTATCTGCCTTATTCTTTTTTATGATTTCAGCCTATTACATTGTATAAGTACATGGTGCTTTATTTAGCCAATTCCCTATTAATGGACATTGAGGTTGTTCACAATTGTTCATAGCAAATATTGTTATCCATTGTGTGAATATAGATAAGTTCTAGAAATATAATCACTAGATATTGTGAAATTTTCTTCTAAAAAATTTTACCAACTTACATTTCCACTCATAGTGTACAAGAATGCATGTTTCTCCGTAGGCTTACCACCTCTAGATTTTATCAAACATGTAAGTTTTGTAATCAACTTTTAATTGTGCTTCCAGATTCCATTCTCTTTCCCCTTCAATCCAATCTTCACATTATGGACACATGCATTTATAAATCATAAAATCTGATCATATCACTTCCCTCTTTAAAAACTTTTTGCCTCCCCACAGTCACAGGATGATGGCATTTGCCCAGAGTAACACTTACTCTACTCTCTGCTACCTCCCAGCCCCCTCTTTTGTACAACTCTACCTGTCCCCTACTAGCCATATTCAAGTTTTCCTAAATATGCCACACTTTTTCATACCTTGGCACCTTTGCATATTCTCTTCCCTCTCTCTGGAATGCCCTCTCATCTTTTACTTATAGGAAAAGAAAAACTCTAACATCCAGGTTTCAGGTTACATATTCATTCTTTTGAGAAACTTTCTCCTACAAGCTTTACCACCCCTCACTACCCCTTACACAGAATACGTAGTCAATTATTCAATTATTCCTTCCTTTACATCACTATTATTCTTTATAAATACTCTCTTGTAGCACTCAGAACACTGCATTACATACTTGTAAGTCTGTCTCTCCTACCATTAAATTATGAGTTTGTTCAGGAAAGGAGCTATGTCTCGTTCATTCTCTCTACTCCTATGCCCAGCAGAATACTTGGCACAGAGTTAGTACGCAAAAATAATTTTCCAAAGAATAAATCTATACGTGTTACCTCTGCAAAATGCTCCCATTAGAAGTGTTTTCAAGGCAACCTCCAAGTCCCCAGGACTGGGAATTCTTTGAGCAAAGTTCTGTTTGGCCTAGATTTAGCATTCAAATATCAGTCTAAGCATCCTAAAACTCAAGAGGAAAACAAGAGAGGTTTGAGTTATTAGATGAAATTTATACTTTTGGCAACAGTTTTCTCTTTAATACCTAAAGCCATTTGTGTTCTTGACTATAGATTTTAGTAAAAATTGGAAGTTGCTGGGAATTTAGACCCCTAAGCTCTTCACAAAATGTATACATTTTGCAAGCCGTGATTCTACAAATCCCATCAAAATAGGCAAATGTTTTGAACCTACTTTGACCTCTGGTATGGAAGCTTCCATGCGTTTACTCTTTGTACAGTCTCTATCAAAAAATGCACTTATTTTTTAGACAGATTATTGGCAGGCAGGGTTCTTACCCTGTTGACAGAAAATCTAGGAGAAGAAAAGCACAAGTGATTTATTTGTTTTAGGAAAATGAATCTGTGTGCTTACCAAGGAATATTTTATCACCCCAAGGAGATAATATTTTCAGCCTATTTCAATGCTGTGTAGCACAGGACCCAGGAGACTGTAACGACACGAGCTATCAATGTAATCTGTGACTCATCTTCTTCCTTAAGGGGATCTGATTTGCTATACCCCAGTGGCTCGTCCATTTGGAGCCTAGTGTGATTGGATTCTATTCCCGACTAGATGTTCCCATCTAAACAGCAAAGACAACATCCATCCCTTCAGATGTCTAGGGACATGATAACGTCTGTGGTAAATATGGTTTTAGTGTTATTCATTTAAATTCGATACAGCTTTCATAATCAGAGGGGCCTGAAATGGTAGGAATTTTAAAAGCCTTAACAATTCTTGAATTTTCTCTACAAGATCCCCACCAAGTGGTCATACCACCTTTATTGGACCATCTCCCACAATGGGCAGCCCACCACCTTTCCCTATGTAATTTGGGAAGTTCTTCTCTTATATCAGCTGAGAAAAAATGAGTTTCTTGGTTGTTTCTACCTACGTGCCCTAGGAGGAAATCTAAGCTTCCTTGGGGTTTCCATCCTGGTTTTGCTCCTTCTTCTTTATGCAAACCCTCCAAATACTCAATGAGTCCTCTCTTACATGTGCTGAATAGTTCATTCTCCTGCCTAAAACGTGCTCCTTCAAATTCCCCTCAAAAAGTCTGGTTTTGAGTCTTCACCATATTTGTCGCTCACTATCCTGAAGGCATCCAAGTTGTCTGCATAATCTCAGCTGTTGTCAAAGGGCCCATTAGACGGGTTCCTTGATGGATATGCAAGAACCAGAAAACAGGAAAGGAGAGAAGCAAATTCTTGTTTCCTAAAACAGCCTTTAAGAATAGATGCTTTCTATTCATGCACAGAGATTTCTGAGACCCCTTTATTTACCTCTTCAGTGGGATGAGCTCTTTCCTCCCCCTATTATGATCTTGCAGAGACTGCTTGAACCTTCATTCTCCTAAGGGGCTTTCTGTGTGGATTTCTATGAGCTCTTGCATATTACAAGAGAGTTGGGTCACTGTGAAGTAAAAACTTCAATAAGCATGGGTATAGAAAGATTGGTGTTTTGGTCTGAAGTGGATCCAGGTTCAAATACTGATTCTGCTTCTTTCCTGTTGTCTGTTCTTAGAAAAATTACTTTGTCTCTCTGAGCCTCAGATTCTTTATCCACAAAATGGAGGTAGTCCTGATTATCACAATGGCTTATTATATATTAGTGATAATATGCGTATAGAACTTAACACAGTTGCTGGAAAATAGCAGATGCTTAGTAAATAGTAGATTTAACTATTTAAAGAATGTTCCTTGTAACTTGGTTCCAATTCTGGATCTCTTACAAGGTCTAAAATCTTGGAAAAACCATTTGACTCTCTTATTCTCATTTCTAAAATTGCATAACAATTGGACCTACCTTCCAAGGTTGTTTTGTTTAATTAATTGAGATAACATTCTAAAGAAGTTTCACAATTCATTAAATATGATAGATGTTCCAGAAGTGAAAATTCAAGAGGAAGTACTCCATTAATTCAGCTTCATGTTCCCACATTGATGTCTGGTACACAGAAACTATTACTTTCTGTAATACCCTCTCCATCACCCAACTCAAAATGTTAGTGGCCTTCTCTCTTTCTCTAACAGCCTACATACATGACCAGAATACACCACGCTACTCCAGGGTGAGGGTGGCCTGTGGAGGTAGAAGTGGGCAGAATTGTGGAAAGTACTCCCTCCAACACTAGGTTCTGCCCTCAAGGAGTTCCCAGTCCAATGGGGGAGACAAGATGTCAATATCTAATTGCATTACAGTATTAGGATGGAGATATGTGTTGGGGAGAGTGACATAAGAAGAGACATAGTCAACTCATGGAGGAGGGAAGTATGGGGAAGGTGGGAGTGATCAAAGAAAGCAGAACCCGGGGTTTTAAGAAATGAATAGGAGTTGGCTAAGTAGGTCAAGTGAGGAAGGACATTCTTAAAAAAGAAGAGAACATTTGCAAAGGTATGGAGCTTCAGGAAACAACATTCTCCATTCTGAGAAAAGCCAGTATTTTCATAAGACTAAAATGTAGGAGAACATCGGGCAACAGAAGCTTGTGGGGCCAGACATGAAAGGACTCATATTCTCATTCAGGGGATTTGGATTTTATCCTATAAGCAGTGGGTTGCTATTGAAGGCCTTCAGTCAGGAGTGAACTCATCTGATTAGAATTTTAGGAATATTTTACCAGTGACTTTGTGAGGGATGGATTGAAGCAGGGGCAAAATTAATCACCAGAGAACCTCGATTAGGACTATGTTACCTTAACTCCATCCCACTCCTAATACTTAATATATCTGAATCATTCATGCGAAATTCAGAGTGTCAGCCATTTGGCAATAAAACTCCAAAAGGAATCGAAATGCCTGGAGAGAGAATTATTGCATTTTATTGCTTTTTCTCACTGCTACTTTGGCAGGCCACAAAGATAAATAGAATCCAGACCCCAGAAATCAGTAAGTAGCACCTTTGCCCATTTCCTGCTCCCCTTTGCCTAAAATGCTTGCTCTTTTTACTGTAAAGACTGCTGGAGATTCCTGGTAATTAGTCTTGGCTTCATTGTTAAAACACCCCACCAGATTGCATGCTGCCTCCTTCAACTCAACTTCTGTGTGTGTTTGTTTGTGGAAGTCCTTCCTGCCCTGTTTCTTTGGAGCAGAGTGTAGGAGTGTGAGGGTTGTTTTCATGGCCACAAAATTCCAAAGCCAAGAATGACTTGTTCCAGGACGTTTCTGGAGAAGGTGGTGTGTGCACATGGGGTCTGATAGCCATGCTTGAGTTACAAGCTTTGTAAGCATGAAGCACTGCAATTTGGTGTGTGTGGCAAGCTTTGAACAAGGCCCAGTGTTTATGTATTTGAAGTGTGTGGTGCAGATGCTGCATTGTATCAAGACCTTTCTCGTGCCAGGAGCATGGTTTGTAGTCCAGCAAACTTTGTCTCCAATGGAATTCCCTAGATAGAAAGCTTTGCATGTACTCAGGTTATATGGAAGGTAAATTCATTAAGCAGACCTGTTGGTGCCTCCCACGTACTAGAAATATGAAGGTGAAGAAGACCAATACATTATCCTATAACTACAGTGTAACAGTAATAATGGCTACGCATATATTGAGTGCTTACTATATGCCAGTCACTATAGGAGATGCTTTCCATTTGTTATCTCTTCAATCTTCATAAAAACTCTATGGAAGAGATCCAATTATGTAAATAGAGAAAGTATAATTCCGAGTGCTAAATGATGATCTTAAAACGCCAAGAGAACATAGAGGAAGGGGCCCAGGATATCAGAGAAACCTTTGATGAGGGGAGGATATTTGAGCAGACTTCTACCTGATAAATATGAGTCTCTAGAAAGAGAAAGGGGGTGAGCATTTTGAGAAAAATTGTGACAAGGACTGAAGTTGTGAAAGAACAATGCCGTCTGCATTGTGGATGTTCCATTGGATGGCATCATGAGGAACTGTGAGAAGTTCAGGCTGGCAGGAATGCATGCTGGTCGGAAGAGAGTGACAGATAAGACCAGAAAGGTAATTTGGGGCCAGACTTTGAAAGATTCTATACAAGACAATGATGAATTTAGGTTTTTTCCTGCAGCCAATATTTCTTCCATGGATTGGTTGCAGAACCATCTAATAGGCCTTTTAAAAATACAAATATCAAGCCGCAACCCAAGACATCCTCATGTATTTAGACAGTGATTATCAAATTTCAGTGCTTATCAGAATCATTTGGAGTGATAATAAAAAAAGAATACAGAGACTCTACCTGTGTACTGTTACCAAGTTTCCCAAATGTTTCTAATACCTTTAACATCTGAGAACTACTTGTCTAGGATAAGAAATAAGAATCTCTAGTTTTATAAATTCTCCAGGTGATTTTTATATGCTACCAGATTAGGGCATTTATAGACATAGACAGTAGAAAATCAACAGAAATCTTGCTATTATTGTTTTAAATAGTGATAGTAAAAATTGTAATCATATGTTTTTTAAATACTAACATCATATTTAGGTTAAAAACATTAAGGTTTGGTGTCAGAGAAAGACTCCCAGAAAATCAGTGGACCATAAGCAGACTCCATCTTTTTATCTCTGAAATGAGAATAATAATAGGACCTTCTTTCTTGCAGTTTTTGTAAAGTTAAAAATAGGGCCACACCCCAGACAGCTACAGGTATACTTTCTTTCACTATGGAATAGTTTACATTTTTTGAATTTTATATAGATGGAATCATATAGTATGTGCCCTTTTTAAATCTTGCTGCTTTCTCTCAGTCTGGCTATTTTAAGATTTATTCTTATTCTTACATATATTAGCTATTCATTTTTTTTATTTGTGAGTAGCATTCTATTGTAGATTTGTGCCAGGTTTTGTTTGTCCGTTCATGCATTGGTGGACATTTGGGTTGCTTCCAGTTTGAGGCTATTTCAAATAAAGTTGCTATGAAAATTCACATAAAAAGAAAATGACCATATGTGTGTGTATTTGAGTTTGTGCATGTGTGTGCCTATGTATATACACAGAGTAGTTGTTCAAAGACTCCTTCTCCTCCTCCTCCTTCTAACACTCTGTAAAAGTACTAGCCTTTTCTACTTCAGAATTTTCCCAATCCTACCTTGGGAATGGGCCTAAACATTATTTCGTTACATCTACCTAAACATTTTTAGGGTGACAAAAAGAATGAAAGAACCACCACCCTATCTTTAAACTTAGGAAGCCCAACTCGAACCTCTGTAGGTCATCACCTTCCCTGTGGAGATGTTGAGAAAGATCACATTTCAGATGTTTTTTGGAATCTCAGTCAATAGGATTTACTGATAGTTAATAATTAGGTCTGAAAAAAGAGAACAATCAAGACTGAGTTCTAAGTATTTTTGTCTGAGCAATTGAATGCATGGTAGAGCAATTTACTCAGATGGGAAAGGCTTGAGAGGATCTGTTTTATGTGTTTGGGTGTGTGAAGAATCTGCTTCTGTCATGTTGTCTGAGATGCCTGTTTGACATCCAAGTAGAGATATTGAATAGGCAGGTGGTAATCAATGAATGATTGGGATTTAAAGCCCTGTATAAAGATGAAATATGAAAGGTAGATAAAAGAACATCATCTAGGGCTGAGCACAAGGTCTGCCAACATTTAGAATTCTGGAATAGAAGGGGACTTTAGCAACGGGAAATGAGAAGCAGTGTCTGTGGAGGAGGATGAAAAACATGAGTGTGGTGTCATGGAAGCCAACAGAAGAAATTGTTTCAAAAATGGAAAAGTGGACAACCATGGGGGTAAAATTCTGCTGTGAAATAGAGTAAGATAGAGAATTGACTGCTGACTTCTGTAAGATCTAGATCTCTGCTGAATCTCAGTACCACAAATAAATATATGATTCTAAATTGTGATAAGAGCAACAAAGCAAAAGAACAGGAAGCTATGAGAGGGTTAAGGAGGCAAACTGATATCAGAAGAGGGACAAAAAATATTACAGGAAATAATATAGGAGGTAGAATATGAAGCATGAATAGAATTTTCCAAGTGAGAGTGGAGGAATGTACTCCAGGTAAAAGGAACGGCATGTGTGAAAGCTACAGATGAGAAAGTGATTGGTACATTCCAAGAACTAAAAGCCCGGTATCACCAGACTAGTTGTAGCCAGGAGCAAAGTGGAAAGAGATGAGGTTGACAAGGTGGACAGGGACCAGATCATACTGATCCTTGTTTGCCACATTAAGGAGTTAGTTTGTCTTTTAATCTAAGTGCACTTGATGATTTTTAAGCATAGACGATACACAGTCTGGTGTATAGTTTTTAAAATATTATTTAAAAGATTATTACTGCTGCTTTGTGGAAAACAGATTTTGAGGAGGCAAGAATGGAAGTGAAGAAACCAACTAGGAAACTTTAGCAGTATCCTGGAGAGGAAATGTTGGAGTCCTAGGCCATGGTGCTAGTAGAGAAAATGTAGAAAAGAGGAAAGAATCAAATATATTTGGAAGTTAGAATGCAGACAATAATATTAAGTTTGCCTTGTCCTAGTGATTAATAAAGGTGAAATAAATATATGTGACAGTCAATCATAAGATCTGATAATAGAATAATCATTCAATGAATTATGAATGTTCCTTTCCAATTCCTGTATCCCTACTATGTTCCGAACATTGTACTGAGCCCCTAAAGTTGGAAGGGAACGTTTATGGAGAATCAAGGAGTATACAAATGGCAACAAAGCAAGATGGCTACAAGAATAGGTTTTGAAGCCATGCAGATCTGAGTCTTGAATCTGCAACTCACTAGCTCTGCACTTAGGAGAGAGCCTTGCACATAGCAGATGTTCAATAAATTTTTAATGGCAGGGTGATTATGTGACCTTGGACAAGTTCTATTATCTCCCTAAAATTTAGTATTCTACTTATTAAAATGGAGATAATAATAATAATACTGACTCAGAGAACTGTAGTAAGGAATAAATGAGACCATACATGTGATACTTACTGTAATATTAAATGAGGTAATGTATGGAAAAATGTCTGGCACATAGTAAATGCTCAATAAATTGGCAGCAGCTGTTACTACAATTGATGTCACAACTATTACTGGTACTGGTACTAGTATTGGTCAGTAGTTAGTAGAGAGAGATGTCACTATAAAAGTAGGCAGAGTCAGATTATAAATGGCATTATATGCTATGGTGGAAACTAAAGTCATAGGTTTGGGACTTTTCTAATATAGGTGTTTACTGCTATAAATTTCCCTGTAAGTACTGCTTTAGCTGCATCCCATAAATTTTTAATGTTGTATTTATTTTTATTCATTTAAAACTATTTGCAATGTCCCTTTTGATTTATTTTTTAACCCATGGGATATTTATATGTGTATTACTTAGTTTCCAAATATTTGGGGATTTTCCAGAACTCTTTGTTATTGATTTCTAATTGAATTCCATTGTAGTCATAGAATGTACATGGTATGATGAATCCTCTTAAATTTATTGAGACTTGTAATATGGTTCATAATATGGTTAGTTCTGGGAAAAGTTCTATGTACACTTGAAAAAATGTGTACCTGTTGTTGTTAGGTAATATGTCTACAAATGTCAATTAGGTCAAATTGGTTGATGGTTGGTTGATCTACTAGATCCTTATTTTCTTTCTACTTTTTCTGTAAACTATGAAGAGTGTTGAAAGATCTGACTATAGTTGTAGATTTGTTTATTTCTCCTTGCAGTTCCATCAGTTTTTTTCCTTCATGTATTTTGAAGCTCCACTTCTTAGGTGCATAAATATTTGGGTTCTCATCTCCTTTTGATGAAATGACCCCTTTATCATTACAAAAAGTCTCACTTTACCTCTGATAATCTACTTTTTCTTTTATTAATATGTACTACACTTTCACTACAGCATCCTTTTGATTATTATTAGCATGGCTTTTTTTCTCTAAACCTTAAATTGTAAGCTATTTGTATTTCTAAATTCAAAGTGAGTTTCTTATAAGCAGCATATAGTTGGGTCTCCCTTTTATACCCACCTTGATAATCTCTGCCATTTAATTGACATTTAACAATTTAACGTGATTATTTATCCGGATAGCTTTAAATCTAGTAACTTGCTATTTGTATTCTATCTGTCTAATTTGTTTTTATTTCCTTTTTCTTCTTTATTTACCTTCTTTTGAATTAATTAAATATTTTGTGATTCCATTTTATTTCTTTTGTTGACTTAGGTACAACTCTGTTTTTGTTATTTTAGTGATTGCTTTGGAGTTTATCGTATACATCTTTGAGTTATTACAATCTTTCTTTAAGTAATATACCATTTTGCCTAGTATAATATATATTACATTATACATGATTTATTTATTTATTTTTATTCTTCAAATTGTTTTTTAAAGGATTTTAAAGTGTAAAAAAAAGAGCAGAGCACCTTTTCCAGTGCTCTTCATTGCTTTGTATAGATGCAAAATTCCTTCTGGTATAGTTTTCCTTTTGTCTGCAAGACTTCCTTTAATATTTCTTGTAGTGCAGGTCTGTTGATGACAAATTCTTTCACCTTTCTTATATCTGATCAAAAATATTTATTTTGCCTTCATTTTAGAAAGATATTTTCACTGGGTATAGAATTCCAGATTGAGAGATTTTCTTTCAGCACTTTAAAGATATTCCACTCTTCTCTGAGATCATTCATGTCAGTGTTCATGTGCATGTAATGGTCCCTACCCTGACTCCTTTTAAGATTATCTCTTTATCTTTGGTTTTCAGCAAATTGATTAGGATATGTCTTGGTGTAGTTTTCTTCAAGTTGATTGGTTTGAGAGTCACTGAGCTTCTTGGATCTATGGTCTATAGTTTTCATTGAAGTTGGAAAACTTTTGGCTGTTATTTTTTCAAATATTTTTTCTGCCCCACTCCCTTTCAGGGACTCCAGTTACACATATATTAGGCTACTTGAAATTGTTCCACAGCTCACTGATGCTTTGTTCAGGTTATTTCCAGTATCTGTTTCTCTTTGTGTTTAATTTTAGATAGTTTCTATTGCTGTTTTCAAGTTCACTAATTTTTTTCTTTTGCACTGCCTATGTTCTGTTATTCTATCCAGTGTGTGCATGTGTGTGTGTGTGTGTGTATTTAAATCTCAGATATTGTCTTATTCATCTCTAAAAATTTGAGTTTTTTATATCCTCCATGCCTCTCCTTAACAATCTTATGCTTTCTTCTACCTTTTTGAACATACAGAATATAGTTACAATAACTATTTTAACATCTTATCTACTAATTCTATCATGTGTGCTATTTCTGTCATTTCTATCATGTGTTAATTTTAATTGATTGATTTTTCTCTTGTTATCAGTGCAATTTTCTGTTCTTTACTTGGCTATTAATTTTTTATTGGATGCCACAAGTTATTTTGAATTTTATCTGGTTATGTGCTAGATGTTTTGTATTCCCATAAATATTCTGGAACTATATTCTAGGATGCATTTAAATTACTTGGGGATAATCTAATCCTTTATAAGTTTGCCTAAGAAGCAGGACCAGAGGGGGCTTTAGTCTAGTGATAATTTTATCTCACTACCAAGGCAAAATTCTTCCAAATACTCTACCTGCTACTCTACTGATGGTGAGAAAGTTTTACTCTAGCTGCTGGGAACAAGAACTCTTTCCAGACCTGTGTGTGCTCTGGTGATTTTTTCCTATAATTTGGGGGGTGGTGCTTCCCCTGTCCTTGGATAGTTTCCTCACATGTGTGTTCTGATCAGTATTCAGATAAAGACTTGAGGACCCTTGGTAAATGTCTGGTGCCTTAGGCCCCCTCCCTGTGCCGTGGGCCAAAACTCCCTCCAGACAGTACATTGAGGTAATTGTAGGGCTTACCTCATTTGTTTCTCCTCTATCAGGGATCACTCTTGCACTGCCTGATGTCCAACGTCTGAAAATTGTTGTTTCATATATTTCGTCCGGGTTATTTAGTTATTTTCCACAGCAGGTTGTATCTGGTCCCAGTTAACCTACTTTGGCCAGAATCCACAGATTTGAATTTGATAGTTTTGAATGCCAGGTGAGTAGTTTTCACTTTATCTTTTAATGCAGGCAGTGGAGGGCATTTAAAGGCTTTTCAGCTGGCGAGTATAAGATATATATTTTAAGAAATTTACCTTGATAATTATGGGGAAGATAGTTTGAGAGGGAGAGAGGCTGTGGGCACAGTGGTTATATGTGGTAGCTTCCAAACTTTCTGTGCAAATCTAGGGAATGAGAACTCACCCATGTTAGCTTTCACTTTTAGTGGGGAGGAAAGAATTATAAGTGCCTTCACTGATTGCCTTGCTTTTGCATGAAAGAGTATGAGAGGAAAAAAATAAATAAATAAAAGCAAATTAATACAGAGAAATAGACCTGAGGCTAAGATTTTTTTAAATTCACAGCAGGATAATTGTTCCTTTTTATTATTATTATTTTGAAGTATAAGTGGCAATTTTACAAGGGTTATCATCACCTCTCCCTCCTCCCATCTTGAAAACTAGAGGGAATAAAGCCAGAATTCTGATGTTTGCAAATTCTATCCATTTCTGATCACATGTATCCTCACACTTACTCTTCTGCACATGTGGTACTTAAGATCATTGATAGGAAACAGAATCTACCCCATTAATGTTTTCTTATTCAGGGCTAAACACTGCTCCCATAGACCTTAAAATTGAATTGGACAGAGACTAAGAGAAACTACATTTGTGAACAGGCCTGCTGGGACCCTGGGGGAATAAGAAGCTGATCTATTATTTATGCTTTCTACTTACATTATTTGGATTTTCAAGATGAACCCAAATACAATGGTCTTTGGGCACTCAAACACATGAAAAAGCAATGATTTATTGACAAATAATGTTAATAACACAAAGATAGTCTGGAACAGAGATGGTGATGGAGTGTAACAGCCAAAGTGCAGATCACTGGGGACAGTGTATGAGAAAACAGGACCAAATTCAGGTTGTTTTCACTACATACCCACAGAGCTAGCACCAACCTAAGAATAGGAAGCCAAGAATGTGATATAATTTGAGGATGAGGAGACAAATAGCCTTTGAATATCACAATTAGAATACATGTGATCTAAATCACAGCAATCATTTACAGATCTCTTTCAAATCCATTCCCTCTGTAGGGCCTTACAACATGCATAGGGAAGCTTTCCTAGTTGCACAGAAAAAGAAATTGAATTTTCAAGATAGTAAGTGACTTGCTCTAGGTCTCATCTGTCTTGTACTCTTATACACAATTCCTTCCCCTTGTAGTACAAGGCCTCACACACACTATCAAAAATCCTTGTGTTTCTACTTGTAGGGCCACATAGATTCTTCCTGTGGGGTCTCTTCTGCTCCGCCCCAAATCCTTGTGCTCTATCCCAGAGAATCCAGTTTATGCCCGGTGACCTCCTACTCGGATTGACCTTCCAGCAGAGCTGTCTACTGAGTCTGATTTGACCCTGAGTTTAGACTCTGTCTTTCTGTCCTGCCAAGGCATCCACCTCACCCCTGTGCTGAGCTTCGACCCTCAGGCTCCCAGCCTGGGTTCTGCATGTCTAGGAAAGGAATTCAGATACGTGGTCATGTAGGATGTAGTAGTCGACAAATGCCTACTACACATCTACAAAGCATGGACTTTGGAACCAAGACTAACCTATGTTTAGTTCTTGGCCTACTACTTACTAGCTGTGTACCTGGGGCAGGTCACTAAACCTCTTTGAGCCTCTAGGTTCTCCTCTGGAAAATGAGAGCAGCACCCACCTCACAGAATTATTGCAGTGTTTCTCAACCTTGGCACTATAGATATTTGGGGCCAGATAACTCTTGTTGTGGCAGCTGTCCTATGCATTATAGAATGTTTAGCAGCATCCCTGGCTTCTATACAATACATGCCCATAGCACCACCACATCCTAAGTTGTGAAAATCAAAAATGTCTCCAGAAATTGCTAAAAATCCCTTGTATGGCAAAATTTCCTCTGGTTGAAAACTATTGGGCTATTGTAAATATTACAAATAATGTATGTAAAATTCCTTGCACATAGCGCCTAATAAAAGGAAGTAGTTATTATCAACATCATTGTTATCAAGACGATACAGCTAGGAAATGGCAAGAATGGGTCTCAAAATCAGTCTCTTGTTTCTCAGCCCAGGGCTTCTAAAACGAGGGATACACATCTGCTTGAGAAAGTCTGTGAAGTGAGGAATAAAGTAGTGGGCTGGGGAGATTGATTCAGTTAAAATATGGGCAAACAATTCAATTTAAAAATGGGCAATTAAAAGACATTTTTCCAAAAAAGACATACAAATGGCCAGTAGGTATATGAAAAGGTGCTCAACATAACCAATCCATCAGGGAAATGCAAATCAAAACCACAAGGAGATATCCCCTCACACCTGTTAGGATGGCTATTATCAAAAAGACAAGAGATAACTGTTGGTGAGGATGTGGAGAAAAGGGAACACTTAGACATGGTTGGTGGGAATGTAAAACAGTACAGCCATTATGAAAAAGTGTAAGATGGTTCCTCAAAAAATTAAAAATTGAACTACTATATGATCTAGCAATTCTACTCCTGGGTATATACCCAAAGGAATTGAAACCAGGATCTCAAAGAGATATCTGCCCACCCATGTACATTGCAGCACTATTCAGCACTAGTCATGATAGCCAAGATATGGAAACAATCGAAATGTCTTTTGATGGATGAATAGATAAAGAAAATGTGGTATATATACCAAAGAATATTATTCAGTCATAAAAAAAGAAGGAAACTCTGCCATTGCAACAACATGGATGAATCTGGAGGGCATTATGCTAAATGAAATGAGACAGAAAGAGAAAGACACTTACATGTGAAATCAAAATTAAAAAGAAGCCAATTTCATAAAAACAGAATAGAACAGTAGTTGCCAGGGGCTGGGGGTAGGGTGTAGGGGGGGTGATGAAGGTCAAAGGGTACAAATTTTCAGTCGTAAGAAGAATAAGTTCTGAGGATCTGATGTACAGCAGGGTGACTATAGTTAATACAGCATTGTACACTGGAGAGCTGCTGAGAGTAGATCTAAAGCATTCTCACCCCACACACAAGAAGAGTTAACTATGTGAGGTGATGGATGAGTTAATTATCTTGATCATCATTCTACAATGTATATGTATGTATACCAATCATCATGTGTACACTTTAAATATATACAATTATATTTGTCAATTGTTCCTCAATAAAGCTAAAAAAAGACTCTATTCTCTTAAAAATTATTAAGAACCCCAAAGAGCTTTTGTTTATATGGGTTACATCCAGCAATATTTGCTGCAATAGAAGTTAAAAATATTTATTAGTCATTTAAAATAACAATAAACCCAGACTATGTTAACATAACATATTTTGTGAAAAGTAACTATAGGTTCCAAAACAAAAGGAAAATTGTTTTACATTTTTTCAAATCTCTTTAATGTGGTTTAATAAAAAGTAGCTGGATTATCATACTGCTACTGCAACAAGTCTGGTGCAAAAATAACAGCCTCTGGAAAACTCTTCTGTATATCCATGGGACAATGAGAGCAAAACAGGCAAGTAACATCCTAATGTTATTGAGAAAAGAATAGATTTGACCTCATGGACCTCTGGAAAGGGTCTTGGCGACCTACAGGTATCCCTGGATCCCTTTGAGAACCACGGGGCTAAAGCCAGGGGTGGGAGTGTGGGTCCATAAGGGGAGAAAATACCAAGGAAATGATGCTGGACTGGTATTTAGAGAGCAGATGATGAAGGGCATGGACAGCCCCGCTGAGGCGTTAGGCCTTTATTTTGAAGAGCAGCGTTTCCCAAACAGGTGCTCAATGAAATGTTGTTCTAAGTGATATTGGTAATGAGCTGGAAAAGAAGTTTTATTACCAAAAAGTTTGGGAAATGGTGTACACTGTGTCCTCTCATAAAATTCACAATTCCCATAGCACATTCAATGCTTGTAGGAGTCCTGCAATAAAAAACAAAAATTAAAAAAATCAAATCCATATAACGTAGTGTTCCCCAAGTCACTTGAGCAAGGAGAACCTCACTCCCTGCACATCTCTGACCTCCCCGGGAACAGTATCTTGCTAGACACTCCCCTAGGAAGCCCCTCAGTCAGTGCTGGGGCACCATCCAAGGGCTTCAAGCAGAGAAGTCTCAGGTCAGGGTGCGTTCATAGAAATGTCTCTTGCTCTTGTGTGGAGATTAGATTTAAGGGTAGAAAGACTGGAGGCAGGAGAATCAACTAGAAGGTTGTTACATGTGAGAAATGATGATGATTGAACAAAGGTTATGAGAGGAGTAAGGGGAGAGGTTGGATTTAAAAGACAACAAAGTGGTCTCAATCAGCTGTCTCCAAAACAGGGGTGATCTGATCTTTTGCGGGGCCAAAAGAAAATATGAGAGCTTCTATTTGTTCCTTTTGTCTAATCTTTTCTGAATTACTATTTTTATGTTTGTTTATAATGGACCTAATTCATTAGAAGAGTGGCATTATTAAAAATAATAGCAAATCAGATGACCCAAGCCTGACCAACTAGAACAGGCACTGGTCTAGGGTTAAAGCAGGGTCACCTTGATGGTCCAGGCACTAAGCCTTTAATTGCTGCATCATGGGAGGTCTGGGGGCCCCAGGGGAGGAATTGGAGTAGCCACACTGACATCAGGGCATCTCGAAGCACTGAACTGAGCAACTGATACAGCAAACCCTGGGTGCAACTGAATATCAGCCAGACATGTATGTCTTTTTAAATATGCCTATAAATATAAAATCGATTCCCTGGAATGAATGATTTCTAAAAAATGAAGATTATGGGTCTCATTGTGTGTACAATTGGCTGCCAAAGCCTATGCACTATATTCCTAGTGTGGTCTGGTCAGGGCGGCAGAAGCAGGCCTCTCTCCTCCAGGCCTTTTTACTTCTACTGATGCAATTCAGAGAAACATAGAGGCAACACTCAGAAATTTCGAGCCCAGCTTCAGGACCAGTTTTGCCTCTACCCCAGGCAGGCAGAGGAAGGTAGGAAAGATGGCGCACCCCAGCCTAGAGGAAGCACCCGACCAACATGTGGAAACCACAGTCTGTCTTCGCAGGCGGCGTGGATTCCACTGGGCTCGATAGGGCAAATGATAAACCCTGCTTTGGACTGTTGCCCCAGCTTTTTTGTATCACTTCAGTTTGGTGGGAAAGCATGCGCCAGGCTCTACAAGAGCGATTATCAAGTTGAGTAATCCACTGAGTGACTGGACTAAGACAGAAGGTCACCGAGCACCTTTAGCCCTCCTCCAGTACAGAAGGGCTGGACGGTGCTGCTGCCCTCTGTCACACCACTGCCTGCCTGCCTCCCTCCCACAGCTCGGTCACACCCATCTCCAGGACAGAGCAAGGGCCTACTGCTTATTAAGGAGGCCAACAGTTAACCGGGAGGCGAGCAGTCAGGAGCCCTCCAAAGTCAGATTGCTGGATGGATCAGCATATTAACACCTTTTGGAAGAGAGATGACTGCAAGGGAACGTGGCTCATTTACAAAGGAGGAGGAGGGGAAAGAGAAGGAGGAGAAGCAGCATTAGCAGCACTGAGCTAAAAGAAATCTATTTGAACTTTATAAGTTAAAATCTACTTGTTAAGGTCTAACAACACGTGTCTAAAAGCCTGTTTTGGTCTCGGTAGAATCCTGTTCTTTTCAAGGTGGAATTCACCACCATCTGGCCCAACCTTCCCTCCATGATGAAGAAACAGAGCCAAAGAGACACTTGACTGAGGTGTTGGAGAAAGTTACGGCTGAGCCGGCACTGCCCTGGATTTCCTGAGTACATATTCAGTGCTCTTATGGCCCCAGAAAATATTGGAAAGAGGAGCTGATGTCATCAATTTGACCTTTGGTTATTGAGAGCTGGAATTTCTAAGTGCTTTAGTCAAGAAAGAGTACAGTACTTGAAGTCAGGAAACTGGTGGCTGGAAACCCCAAAGCAGCACACAGGAAGCGTTCAGGCGGCTCTCTTGTCTCTTGGTCATCGGTTAGATGCATCTATAAAATGGAGAGAATCCCTGCTTCCTGAGCCTCACAGGACCCTGAAGGATTGGACGGAGGCTGTAGAGAAGAAACCCTTCCTTGCTTGTCTCCTCCCACATCTTTGCTCTGGAGGATCCTCATGAACCCAAAAGAAAGCCTGGAAACCTGGGATGTCAATCATTTCAGAATACCCCTGGGCTACCTTCTATCCTAAAGATTTTAGCCTTTATGGTCCTTAAAAAAAACCTTCCAAAAAACGTACTTTTAGATACACACACACACACGCTAAATTCCTCTGACCTAAGAAAAAATTTCTCATTTGATAATCATGTCCCCATTTTATTAAAGTGCTTCACCTGTCTCTTTCTAGACTCTGACCTCTTACCTACTTACCTCCCTGTATGTAGTGATAACAACTAACATATGTGCAGAGCCTTACATCTCACAATGTGCTTTTATATCTGTTCTGTTGCACAGCCTTGGGAGACAGACTTCTCAAGTATGGATCCCAAGTTCACTCTTAAATATTATTACCCTCTGAAAGTCCCAGACTCTTCATTTGTTAAAACACAGAGAAAAACTGATCTCAGAAAATGGTTGTTAGGAATAAATGAGAAAGTTATAATGATAACTAACATTTATTGAGAATTTATTCTATACTGAGCACGATGCTAAGAATTAAGGGACGTGGAGTTCTCTCTTTAAGTGAGAATCTATACAAAAGTGCTCAGCAGAAGTTCTCAGCACAGTGCTTGGCAGAGAGTGTGTGACGGACAAATCTTAGCTGCTCATATTGTCACTACTACTACCTCTAATAACTGTCGTGCTATTACTTGTCACAGGAAGAGTCTAAGAAGGTGATGATTTTCAAAAGAAGAAAATGATTTTCAGAAAAACTAAGTCACTCGCCAAGATCGTGTCTTTACCAAAAAATTGAAGGGTAGGCCATAGTGCAGGAGAAAGAAATAAAGGAAAGAAAAGTTATACTCCCAAAGAAAGTCACAAAATTCCAACTGGTCACCAAGGAATAAACTTTAGGAGTTCAGCATACCTTGGGTTTGGCTGTGGGTGGTTTCCGTGCCTGGAGCTTTCTCTATAACTGTGGAAGACAGCCTCCCTGAGTGTCTGCTCGCCAGCCCTGTTAGTAAACGTGACAGGAGAAGTTAGTTTCATTTGTATCCTCGAATGGCGTTGTTAAGCAGTCAGCTGTGCTGAATTTAACTCTGTTTCCTTGTTGGGGCATTTCTCTTAAAACTAAGTTCAAGAGCTTTTTAGCTTGTATTTTTCAAATACACAAAACAATATTTTTCTACACTCGATTCATGTGACTCTGACTTATTCTTTACACAAACATTTAGTGAACACAAACCATCTTCCAGATGTTCTGCTGGACGTTAGACATCGAGAGATCCAGGACAAGCCATTAAAGACCTCCGAGTCTTATAAGATAGACGTGGAGGCCTACGTAACACAGTGGGAAGAGCTTTGACTGCTAACCAAGGATGTTTGTTGGATGTTAATTTGGGGCAACAGGCAGCCACAGAATGATTCTAAGTGGGGACTTATAGGATCCCATATCAGGGATGCCTTTGGAGACATGAACAGGCTCTGGCAGTGATCCAGGAAAGAGAGGACAAGTGGCAAGACAAGGGAGTGACATCAAGGAGAATAAAGACTGGTGATCATAAAGCAGCTGGCCATTTAGGAAGGGGAAATAGTAGAGGATGTCTGTGAGGAGAATCTCTGTGCCTTCAATGTATTCAAGGAACAAATATTCACTAAGCACCTACTGTGTGCCAGGTCCCATGCTGGGACCTGAGGACAGAACAGTAAAGTTCAAAGACAAAGCTAGGATAGGTAGGGGAAGCATAGAGGAGGGGTTCCTGCTCCTGAAAGGAAGTGATATCTAAGAGGCATCTACAGGATGAGCAGAAATGAACTCGCTGAAAAGGTAGAGAGGAAAGAGAGAGCTGCAAGCAGAGAGAACAACATGTATACAAAGACCTTGGGCCGGGAGGTTCAATGAGTGCTCCAGAGACTAGATGAAGCTCAGTGTGGATGACATAGAGTAGGATGGGAAGAGATGAAAAACAAGGATACATACAGAGGTGTGTCTTAGGGTTGTCAAGGGCAGAATGAGAGCTTCCAAGACCATGGCTTTAGTAGCTGTGGTGACCACAGGGGATCTCTTTCCCTTCCCCATCCCCCTTTATTCTTCTTCCTTCTCTACCTCTTTCTCCTCCTACTCTCTCTCTGTCTCTCTCTCTCTGTCTTTCTCTTTATACACACACACACACACACACACACACACACACTGTGCTTTTTCTCTCCTCTAAGACTTTGCACCTGCAATTCTTCTTGCCTGGAACACTGTCTCTCCAGGAACTCCTTCAGGCCATTGCCCAAGCATTATCTCTTCTCTGAAACCTTTCCAGACTCTGAACAGGTTGAGTTAGATGCTTTCTCCACTATGTTCCCATAGCCAGGAATCCCCACTCTATCCGGTTTGTCCATCTGTCTCTCCCCCTAGACTCAGAGTTCCTTGTGGACAGAGGCTGTTTCTCATATGTCTCTGTATCTTCAATATCTAACTCAGTGCCTGGCATACTTGATGCTCATAAAAATGTTTGTTGAAAGGATAAATAAATTTGGAACTCATGTTTCTAATAAGCATAGAAAATTCTCTATTATCCCACATAAGTCTTGACTATCCCTAGGTCACTGGCACCACTAGCTTAGGATATGCCATTCAACTAGCCCAGACTTACACACTGGTAAAGCTAACATTGCTGTATGTTTACTCTATGCCAAACAGACTTCTAAGTGTTTTATGTCTATTAACTCATTTAATTCTCACAACAGCTCCATAACCATTTGACAGGCAAGGAAACCAAGACACAGAGGTTAAGTAATGTGTCCAAGGCCACGCTAGTAAATGGTGGAGGTAGGATTCAAACCCTAGCAATTTGACTTCATATCAATATAGCCTTATCAAAACAATTTCATACCCATCATCTGTCCCAATTCCTTTATCATAAAACAGCAATACTTATATCTCTGTTATAGATGAAGAAATCAAGAGTCAACGAAATCAAGTTATTAGTTTTAGTCTCCAAAGAAGGGATAGGCAAGATACATCCCTTTCCAGCCACCTTCTGTAGCTGTGTTTGGTTCTTATATGTGCCTAAAGAAACCACACATTCACACCCCCTCCCTGAGGTTTTAGGATTAAATGAGAAAGTTATAACAATGACTATCTCACATACCATCCTGGCAATCTTGGTAAGATTTTCTAGGGAAGGGATAATAAGGACATCCAATGTCTTCAACATACATCCTAGAGTAGAGGCAGGACTAGGTGCTCCATTTTCCTACTTTGAACGCAACCATAGGTCCCCTGTTGCCTTCCAAAGTTGGGAGAGGTAGCACTCTCCAAGAAATTGGTACTCCCCACACATGTACCCTGTCGGCATAGAATAAAAAGAATGAACCATAATGAGATAAGAATTTTTTGTGTCTGCTGTCAAAAAACTCCATCCATTATTGTGATAGATTAGTTATCTCCTTAAGGTTGCCATTTTATCTCCTTAAGGTTGCCATTTTGTCTCCAGTCCATATTTCTGTTTCTTGAGGATTATTTCTGTTTTGAGGAGGAAGCTTTAAGTAACTGAAGCATTGCACTGTGACCAATGTCATTGTCTTCTGAGGCCATGCACCTCAGCAGACTTCTTGTTCCTTATGAGTATAGCACAGTCTTGCTTGTCTTTATTTTTTTTTCTTTGCCTTCCATTGGAATCCATATAAATACAGGCACGGTCGAACTCTTTCCAGATGCAATAATCAGAAAGAAATACTTTTATCTCAATGTCTTTCAAAGTTATCATAAGTAAAGTTTTAACATGCAGGAAAGTTTGGATTGAGGCACTAGAAAGGAGAATAGGATAAAGGACCCAAACGTATTCCTCCTTCCTATTTGTGACTTGGACATGAGCAATGGCTTCAGGTTGCAATTTGGCAGCACAAAAGTATTTTAACAAAAGTAATTTGAAGCAATAAAAAAGGCAGTTTGCCATTTTTATATAAGTAATAGAAGTTCAAAAAAGGCAAGTAAGAAAAAAAATCAAAGCATTATTAGTTTGGGGATTTTTAGTGTACTCTCGTAACTAAAAGAATAAAAAGTTCCATTTTTTTCAAGAGCAAAATCTGCAAAAAGTTCTGAGCATGAATACCCACAAAAAAAGCTAACAGAAAAGAAACAAGATGAGTAAATCTGATTCCTGTGTCTGTAGCATGGAGTTAATAGTTAATAATTAAAACAAAGCATGTTCACATATGTTTTAAAAGAAGCATGTATTAAGCATTCATATTGCACTAGGCACTAGAGGACAAGATAAAAAATAAGGAAAAAAAAAGACAGAAGACATTATTTTCACTTTCAAAGGAGACTAAAAGCCATACACAAAAATAATACAAGGCAGAGAAGAAGTAAAAATGGGCAGTTACGGGGATGGAGTGGACAGAGTAGTGGCTTCAGAGTCAGAGAGACTTGGGTTCAGTTTCCAGCTCCAATCTTGTGTGATGTGGACAAACTACATCATGTCTCTGCATCTCAAGTTATGCATCTACAAAATGGGAACATGTGTCTTGCAGAATTATGAAAAATTAATAACATACGTACATGTAAGCCGCCCAGTCCTCTGCCTGGCTCACTGAAGGCATTCAGTAATTGTTATTTCTCAGCCCTCTACTCCTCTGTGACCTGAGGATGGAACTAGCCACTGTAATGCTCAAACAGCATTCTTCTGCTCCTTGCAGGGATGAAACAGAAGCAAAAGGAAAGTCAGTTGCCAAGGTGCCATTACTGCATGGCCAAGGCACAGTTACACTACAGGCTAATTTGAACAAAGAAGCTGAGGTTGGATTGGGGCCTGTGTTTGCCTTTCTACTGTATCAAAAGGCCTCTCTACACAACCAGACAAGGCCCTGACACCCAATATTGTAATAAACCATCCCAAAATGCCATATTTAATAGGGGGAAATGAAATACTTGTACTCTTTTTAGTATTTAATATTGTTCCTATAAAACAATGCATAGGGCAATACTTTATTCCTATCAAATTTTCTTTTGTTTACTGAAAGGATTCTTGAAGAGAAGGCTTTTTCAGGGAATTAAGTAGGAAGGGACTGATGAGAGACCATAAAGAAACATCTGGAGCTTCCCCAGAGAGAGAATGAGAGTTTACCCAGGAGAGGGGACTGAACAGACCTGGGGAAGGCTCTCTGAAGCTCAGAGACAGGACAACCTAGATGTCACCATCGCTATCAATCAATCAGCAGGAGTGGGCAACGTCATGTGTGGTTCTCCTGCTGAAACAGCCATAAATAATGAATGACATGGAGGTAATCCAAAAAGTGTGATTTGCCTTGAGGATCATCACTGGGGGACCCCTGTGGGAGAAACTGTAACAGCAGCAATAGTGAGGTGCTATGTAAGTACTTAGCATAATTTACTGTGTATATGCCAGGCACATGCATAGTATCCTGTGAAGTAGGCATTTTATATAGTCTAGAGAGGAAACGGAAGAGCCAGGAGTCAAAAGCCAATTAGACGGACCTGGAATGTGAATTCCTGCTCGGCTACTTGCCATCTGTGTGAACTTGCTGAACCTCAGCTTCCTCATTTACAAAAAGAAGATACAGGTAATCACACTGCAGTATTGATGTCAGCATCAAGGAGGGGGAATGTAGAGTCTAGTACAATCCTTGGTATGGAATAGTGGTAGATGCTCTACAAGGTGCATGGTAGATGCTAAACTAAAGGGATAGATGGATGGATGGATGGGTAGCTAGACAGAAAGACACTGTAAACTAGCTAAAATACAAAAGACGGCAGCTGAAAATCCAACTAGGGGCCTTTCATTTTTTATTTTAGCTTCAGAAGATCCCTGAAAGAGGTATAAGACACATATCATTAGTCCCACGTGAAACGTGAATGAACCTGAAGCCTGATCACACATAATTTCCCCCAGCTCATTCAGGAATTTGATTAGTCAACAAATACTAATTGAGCGCCTACTCTGTGTCAGGTACAGTTCTAAGCATTGGGGATACAGCAATAAAACAGACAAAAGTCCCTCCTCCAATGGAACTTACATTCTATTGAGAGTAGGGGAGAATAGATAAGCAACAAAACAAATAATTAATGTATATATCCATACCTTGAGGGGCTGGGGCAAAGCCAGGGATCCATGTCCCTGGGGCTGCAAGATCATGTAGACTGGACTGGAATCAAAGATTATGCAGGTCTATCACCCACAGACTTCCAAGTAGCATGATCAAATACCCACAGCCTCAGCAACCACTTTCTGAACTCAATTTTGTGTCTCTTAAAATTGCACATTTAACTGTGGCATGCATGTGGCAGAGGTGGTGCCAAAGTGCAGAGGTCCCGCACTCTGTTATAGCTTGAGCCCTGAGACTCCTGAGAAGAGCTGACCTCAGAGCCTTCAGACCAATGGGAAAATTGGGGTCACTCTTTGCTCTATTGTATTACATTACTTGTGCTGTGGTTTTATAGCTTCATAGAAGCAAAGCAGATGGAGTCTCTGACCTTGCGTGTTGACAAGGTAAAAATAAAAAATATCCCCCAGACTACATGTGGTATCTGGCTAATATCACACCATAGCTAAAGGCCAGACCCTGATCAACATTCAAAAGTGATGACAATACGTTAGCACCAATGTAATGATAATGCCTCTTTTGTTACGCACTTAGTCTACACCCAGTCCAGCAATCAGGGATCCAAACCACCAAGAAAATATGACCTGCACCATCTGTAAATCATAGATAGACTTAAAATTCTTACCTCCTAATTATCTCGTGCTCTGTCCACTTCTCTCTGTCCCTACAGCCATTACTCTAAGTCAGACCACCGTCGTCTCTCGCTTGAACTGCTTCAGCAGCTTGAGCTGATCTCCTGGCTTCCTTCAGTGGTTTCTGCCACTCTACAGAAAAAGCACACGCCCATTAGCACGGTTTACAAAGCACTTCAAGACATAGCCCCTTCAAAACAAGCCTCATCTTTTGCCTTTCCTCTCTTTGCCCATGGCACAGCCATACTGAACTCCTTGTAGCTCCCGCAAATATACCATATTCCCTGTAACAGCCAGGTATTTACATATGTTGTTCCCTCTCTTTGGAATTTCCTTTCTCCTATTCTTCAGCTGGCCAACTCATACTCATCCATTCTCTCATCTGAAATGTTGCCTCCTAACACTTGATGTTCCCTCCCTACATTCTAAGACCAGGCTGTGGTTCCTCCAATGTACTCTCATGTAACTTGGCCTTCCGAAGTAGAGCCAGACTTCTGCAGTTGGTTCCTTGTTCTTTCTGCTTCAACTCACAACTAGGACTTCTATGTGAATTTAGCTTCCTGGGAAAATGTTTTGTCTCTTGCCTGATGGGGTTATAAAAAGCACTAGGCTCTCTGTGTCATTGTCCCAGTAGGTGCATCAGGGTAGAAGTCCAAGAGGCCCTCTGCCATTATATATCTTCTAGAAATAGACTTACAGAATCTTAGAGTGCTCGTGATAGAAAGACTTTTAAGATTATTTGACCCACATCTGGTATTTTACAGATTTCTTCCTTGCTTGCTTGCTTGCTTTCTTCCTTCTTTCCTCTTTTATTCCCTCCTTCTTTTATTTTTCCCTCCTTCCTACAGAACCTACTCTGTATCAGGCAGTATGCTCTGAATTGGGAGTTTAATCAAGCAGACACAGATCAGTAAGCTTACCTCACAAAGCTTAGTGTCCATCTATACCTTCAGAAAAGTAACCAGGCAATCACAATACTGTGTGCTAGGGGAGGACATGTTTGTTTATTCATTTGTTTAGCCATTTCAGGACATGTGGCATTGGAATAAGAATTCATTGGCCCCAGTTTTTGTGAAATACTTGTGTTCTACTGAATGTGTGTTCTCATTTGAATGGCAATTAAGATTAAGAAAATCAAAGTTTATGCTCAGTAAAATTAGTATGAGAGAAGTTAATATGCCTCATTACCAGATAGCTTGGCACTGGATCGAGCAAACATTAGATGCTAAATAAATATTTGTTAGACAGTCTCACCTTGTTTTACACTCTGTTTCTCACCTTGTCTGTATTTATTAGTCCTACTTCCAAATGCTTTTTGGCTTAACCAAAAACATAAGTGTATTGTCAAAAGCCAAAAAGAAAGAGAACCAACATATATTAAGTGACAGATTTTATACGAGGCTCTGTGTTACTTATAGAGTCTCATTTATTCTCACTGAAATACTGTAAGTTGCACGTACACCACCTTATTTTTCAGATAAAAGAACTTAAAGCCCGTAGAGGTTTGGTGACTTTCCTGATGTCAGACAGCTGGTAATTGTGAAGCCAGCTGAGGTCTGTATAACGTATGCTTTAGTTGTGTACCATGTAATCTGAACTAGCATTCTGGAATTGATGTACACAGCTTTACGGGAATAAGAATCCCACCTTTCTAGGTGACCATTTTAGTGAGTCAGGGATGATATTTATGTTTAAATTCTGGTCTTCCTGTTACAACAATCCATTTCATTACTTCAAATGCAAGATCAGTGTTCAATCTTATATCTTGAATGATTATACCTAAAACTCACCTCTATTTTTTCTTTAATTTATATCTTCAATGCTCTTTATCTTTCTCTATGATTAAGAAGGCTCTTTGTGCCAACTTGCAAATTCTGGCAGTCCTGAATTTTGATTCTCTCTCATTTTCATGTTTCCTTTTAACTTGCATCAAATTTGGGCATATAACTTCCCCTTCATCTGACAACTACTGCCCAGCAGTGTGTCCCACAGCAACTCTAGTCACCCCGCCGTGAGACCATTGTACCTAGATTTGTTGAAGTGACACTCTTCTCCTTCTTCCTCTCCTTCCCCACCCTCCCATCCCATTATATCAGATAGGCCACTTGATATAGAAACCAGCCTGAAGTAGCTTAAGCAAAAAAGTGGGATTTATTATAAGCGAAAAAAAATTATCTCATGAAAAACAAGGTCAGAAATGCAGATGAAGCTCAGAATGCTATCTGAACTCTCTCCATCTCTCATCTCCCCCACTCCCTACATGGTCACTTTATTCTTCTCCCTCTGAAGACTGGCTTTCTTTAGTGTCTGGTCCACATGGAAAAAGACATGGTCATCTCCAACTCCCAAATGTACATATGACAATCCAGCCACCTAAAAAGACTTATTATCTTGGTCTGACTTCCAAACGTCTGGGGAAAGAACTCTGAGTAGGAAGATGACAGCGCTTGGTCCCAGCACCTGTGGCCAGGAAGGGAGTATTCTTATTCCAAGTGGCTGCCAGAGGTCTACTCTGTGGAAGTCTGCTACCTTCCTCTCATTAAATTATCCATTTTCTCAGCAGTCTGCTGACAATAAGGAAGGTGAAGCCAGAATCAGAGACTTAAAGATTATAGTGATCATTTGCAGCAACTACCAAAGGGCCTTGACAGGATGAGGCCCATGAGCGCATGGACCACATCCATCTGTTCATAGCTGTATTCTTAGTGCCCCCAATGTGGTACCTAGCACTCAAGGAAATGGGAGATCTACTAATTAACTGATGCATAAACCTCAAGAGAAAAGTGTTGTTCATTATATCCCCTAACCGGTGCGAAAAGGAGAGTAAGAAATGAAGAAAAAGAGGTGAGGGAAAGTATTTTCGAAGTTGACATATCAGAGATAGCACTGGAGGATATTCTTTGCCACATTGGCACATAGCACCTGTCTTGCTCCAAGGGAGTACTGGGTAAGCATTTTCAGTCTCTAGGATTTGGAAAGTGGCATGGTACTTGGAGAAGTCTTTTTAAGGCTTTTGAGGCAAATCCTGTATATAATCCAAGAAGCTATGCATATTAAAAAAAACATATATTTGCAATGGAAAAACCTTTCTTATATAGGCAAGCTTGAAAAAGGTGAGAAATTCCATGAGCTGTAAATAATTACCCTCTATATAGAAATCTTCATATTCTAAAAATTCACATCCTTCTGATTGTTGTCTATAGCAATCTAGATCATTGAAATGAAAATATTTTCAAAATATATCTGCTTGGGTGGATATTTTGTTGTTTTGTAGAGGTTCTTGTTTTTTTTATTTTTTATTATTTTTTAATCACTGTGCCCATTTGTAAGGTATACATGTTACTCACCTGGACTTTACGTGCTTCGTTAAATGGATGTAAATAGTAGTTCTGGAGGGGGGTGGGGGTAGAAGAGGGAAGCAATAAAAACATACTTTACTTTGAAGTCTAGTGCATGAGTTCTCTTGTTAAGTTGCTATTTGTCTCAGTCAAATGACTTTAGTTAAAATGAGAGATTGGGTTCAGTGACCTCTAAAATTTGCTTATACTCTATTATCTTACGATTTTTCAATCAAAAAGTATTTTTGATGAGGAATAATTTTCTAGGAAGCAAATCTTTGAAATAGTTCTAAGTATGAGAAAGATTTATGGGGAAAAAAAGCAATCTTATTGTGGTATTGTTTATAATAGGAGAAACATAGAAACAACTTAAATATCCAATATTAAAAAACGATCACATAAGTTTATGGTCTTTGCCATAGAGAATATAGTAAAGTGATCTAAAATTATGATTTTGAGAACCATGTAAAAACCTAGCACTTATGCATAACCATGCATTGAAGGGCTGTGAGCAAGGGTATGATGTTGAAGACTAATGTTAATTGGACCCATGCGCTTTAGTAGAAACACAGTATCTAACGTAGGAAGGTGATGGTGCTATTCTGTCTGGGGGCAAACCACACTTGAAACAGGAGTCAACTGAAGTATATTCAGAGAAGGCACAAAGGACGGTGAGGGAACCAGAAATAGTGCCACATGTGCAAAAGATAGAAGAACTGGAATGTTCAACTGGAAGAGGAGGGAATCTTAGGGATTTAAACTTCTCTAGAGTTGCCATGAAGAAAAGGGAGTAGACTGGTATGTAGGGTCACATGGAATGAATTAGGATCAATGAAAGGAAGGTGCTAGAAGATCAATCTCAACATAAGAGATCAAAGAATTTTGTATAATCTAAGAGTGGGATGTGCCGCCTCTGGAGCAAGTAAGTGCCCCATCATTGGAGATGTGCAGTATGAGTCTGAAGAGGTGGGGATGTAGAAGAATCTGAAGGACTGGACATGGGAGGACAAAGACCTTTAAAGTCCCTTCCAGCTATGAGGTTTGGTGGTGCCAAGAATTCTAGGAAAATCAGCGTAAAGGCAGGAAATCCAACAAGAAGACTATCACATGACTCTTTTTCATAAGATGACTCTCAATGGTCTGTTTAACCTCATTATCTTCTTATCCTGTACCCACTAAAGCCACCAACACAATTCAGAAGCTGTTTCCCCTGATATTCGTATGTGGGCTACCACGGTTTCTGTTCACCTTTGTATTGAGTTTACAGTCTCCCTTTACAGAGAAATTCATGGAAAAGATTCTGTCACCTCCATAATGAGCTCAAATGAGTAGACAGATCTAGGACAAATGGGTAAAAGCGTTTGTATTTTTTACTTTTTCCATTTATAGAAGCAATGTTCATTCATTAAAGAAAAATGTAAAAAATCTAGAAAAGTAAAAAGAAAAAAGACTATAATTTAAATATACAAGTTGGGGCCCGCCCCGTGGCTTAGCAGTTAAGTGCGCGTGCTCCGCTACTGGCGGCCCGGGTTGGGATCCCGGGCGCGCACCGACGCACCGCTTCTCCGGCCATGCTGAGGCCATGTCCCACATACAGCAACTAGAAGGACGTGCAACTATGACGTACAACTACCTACTGGGACTGTGGGGGAGGGGAAGGAGGAGGATTGGCAATAATGTTAGCTCAGAGCCCGTCTTCCTCAGCAAAAAGAGGAGGATTGGCATGGATGTTAGCTCAGGGCTGATCTTCCTCACAAAAAAAATAAATAAATAAATGAAAAAAATAAATAAGTAAATATACAAGTGACCAAAGAAAGTTGCCATTTTAGATTTTCCTTCCTTTCTTGTTCTATACCTTTGTAGCATATAGATTTAATTTAACGTAAGGGAGATCTTTCTGTGTTTGATCTTCCTATAAATAATTAAATGAGCTTCGTCAAGAGTTAAAAACTTCTCTTCAGTGAAAAGACTGAACAACCACCTGTTAGGAATGTTGTAGAGGGGGGTGCTCTCTTTAGATGAGGAGATGATCTAGACCAGGAGTTGAGAAATTTTTAACATAAAGGGCCACATAGTAAATATATTAGACTTTGCTGATCATACGGTCTCTGTTCCAACTACTCAACTCTGCGGTTGTAGCACAAAAGCAGCCATAGACAAGATATAAACAAATGGGTATAGCTGCGTGCCAATAAAACTTTATTTATCAAAACAGGCAGTGGGCTGAATTTAGCCCACAGGCTGTAGTTTGCCAACCTCTTAAACTAAACCAAATGGCTAAACTAAACCAAATAGCCTATTAACCTTTTATAGCTTCAAAGCTCTTATCATAACAAAAAAGCTGAAAGCCTCATTCAAAACTAAGAAGAGTTCTGGAGACTCCTGTGGTCACAGGAGGTAAGAGTCAAGTTCAAGAAAGTCTGGTGAGATAGATCTTGTCAGGCAAACTCCAATTTTTGGTAATTAGGCACCGGGAGCCCAAGCTAGAAGGCTGATAAAGAAATAGTCTTGAGAACAGAATCGCTTAAGAGAATCAAGACAAGTCATTTGCACCATATGAAGGCAGAATCCAAGCAAGAAGAACAGAGAGCAAATATCTGCAATGAATTTAGCTCAGTGCCTGGTATATAAGAGCTTGCTAAATGGCAATTAAATTATTCACTTGTTCTGTCATATGCTAATTCACTCAGTCTGTATAGTTATGCATCAGACAGGTATTGAACACTTCTTATATGCCAGGAACTCTACCAGGTACTGAAAATACAGCAATAAATAAGATATATAACAATACAAAACAATAAAGACTATATTCTTTGATAAACTGTCACGACCCAAGCTGTTAAAAGCTAAGGTAGAATCACAAATAAGGTGCTGTAGAAACCTTGTGGACATGCACCTGAATCAGCCTGGGTGGTCGAGAGAGGATTTCCAGAGAAGATGATAACTGAATGAGTCCCGAGTGTGAATGGGGTCAGGCTGGTAGGAAGTTTTAAGAACTGGGGAGGCATGTTTTTCAAGGCAGATGGGTCCTCATACTCAAAGGCCTATAGGTGAGGGTGATCATGTGACTTTCTAGAGATGCAAATCAGTTAGTAAGGCTAGAAAAGAGACAGCAAATTAGGAAGGTAAGGAAGCTGGAATCAGGTCCTGAAGAACTCTTTAAACCCTGGTAACAGTTTTGCCTTGACGCTCAAAGTGGGAAGCTATTTCACACAGAGAAGTAACTTGATAAGATCTGCATTTTAGAAAGACCAGCAAAAATGCATTTAATGCTATGTTAGAGGGTTTTCATCAAAACCTTGCTGGTTACTTCTTGCTGAGGGCTGGAACTAGCCTCAATAGGCAGGTCAGGAGGGGTGGCTGTACAATAGATCTTTGGGGTTGTAGCTGAGGAAGTAGAAGCAAGACAACTCTAATATACACTCTCCCTTTCCTTCCTATCCCACACTCAAGCCCACCTTGCAATAGGCTTCTATCAAGATGTGGTCAACTATATTCCTTGCTCACAAATGTCTCCACTTCCGCAAAAGCAATAACACTCTTTCTCTCTTTCTCTTTACAGATCAATCATTGACAGAGCTTGGATTTGTCACGGGTCCTTCTACCCAAATAACTGGTTATGTTGGTGAGTTATATGGTTCTTTGCCTCTCGTTTGTCACCTTTGGTCATGAGCCAAGTTGTGGTAAGAGCTTGACTTGTTTAGTATTTTTAATTCTTAGGTCGTTCTGTATTCGTGATCCTCTAACCTCCCCTCAAAGTCTTGAGAGTTCTGCCCATGCTTGTAGCTAGAATACTCCGCTAGGTATATAAGTATTCCATACACCTTTAGAGGTAAAGTTCCTTTAGGCCACCGTCGCATTGCTGAAGAGTTGTATATTAACCAAATGTTTGTGAAGCATATATAAAATTTAAATCCTCTAGAGAACTTTTGTGTTCAAAGGAATCCTCTTACAAAGTGACAAATATATCTGAAAAATTAATAATCATTGCTTTTTTGTCTTCTTCAAAGGGCGATCATTTATTCACACTAGAAGTGTACCTTATGTTCAATAATGAAACTTTGCTACCATAACTGCTTTGGTTTGATATGTTTTTGAAATGTTTATGACAAGATACAGAGTTTGCCCCAGATTGAAAAAAATCAAAGGGTAGACATTAAAATGAGATATTTCAAAACTTCCTGAAAAGATTTCTGACCTTGACGTGAGCTGCATTCCCATGGAAGAATGGAATATATTTTCAGGCATGTTATCTATTCTGACCTCTTCTTCAGAGCATGTTTTGTTGTTTTTGAATGATTGACTTGGAAATTGTTCTGGTTTTTTGTTCTGTTTTTTTGAGGGAGGTTGATTTGGAGTTTTGTTTATTGGGAGGCACAGCACCCAGAGGTGTGTGATAAGAAGTTTATCTTTCGTTTCTATAAAGAAAAAGAGTTCATTCTGGAGACTAAGTTGTTTCTTGCTTTCAGCGCAAAGTATTTCCTGATGCATAAATGCAGATTGGGAATAATAAATGTACCCAGAAGGCACAGTTAACATAACACATTTTTTTTTATACCCACACATTTTGCCTGTACTACCAGCAATAACTTGGGGAAAACAGAAGCAGGTTTGAAAAATATAATTCACTTTACAATAATTGGTTTCTTTTTGTAGTTTTCTTTCTCCTAATGTTAACACCTTTGTCATGTTTCACTATCTCTTTATGCACTCCTGGAACAACAATTTTTGGATTTTCTGGGGCAGGCATAATTTTCTATCCATTTTCCCACTCTTATATTTGGGGCCTCAGACCTTGTGGTTTGATTTTTGGTTCAGAAAATAAGTCAGTATATGCCTCTCACCAACCTGTGAACATATTCCTCCACCCCTTCCCACAGAGCCATCACCACACACCACAAATGCCTTACTATTTTTACTTTTGGTTCTAAGCCAATTCCATTTTTGTTTTTCCCATTCAAGTACAATGTAATCACTTTGGAATTGTCAGCACATTGTTGAAAACATTCGTATACTCAAAAGTTTTTTGTTTTTTAACATCATAAAAAACAAAATTAGAATTTCAATTACGGTTGAAAAACATGGTATACACATCTTAAAATCCCAAAATGCCATCTGAAATAAGGGGCAAGGAAAATTTCTGTCGTGTCCCTCAGCATGCCTGTGGGAAATTATTTACATCTCTACGATACCGTTTAATCCAGTTGGGTTGCTAACATTAATATAGGACAGAACATCAAATGTTTCAGTACAATTATTTATGTAACAAGGAAATCGTATGTTGACCTCATTTGAAATCAGTTTCTACTTTTAAAACAAATTGAATATAATGACTTGTCCATTATCTTAATGAAAGTATTTCTGTAAATATTCTACAAAAACAATAGAAAGATAATAGTGTTAGTACCACAAGAATGAGTACCCTTTTAGATGACGTGTTTTGGCCTTTTTCCTCAGGTTTTTGAGTAGTCTGATGGATTCTTTCCCATGTGAGACTTAAAATCTAAAAGAAATAGTCTAAGAAGCACAGTCAATGAATGCTTCATTTCACTTTAAGGCTAAAGTTTACTAACCTAGGATTAAAGACAAATAAATCTTTTCTTATCTGGCATTTACATTTAATATTAAATATTCTGGTAGCCATTCAATAATTCACATTGGGCTAATGTTTTAAATTTCTTTATTGATATGACATGAATGCTGTCAAAATTAAATTATTATATATCACTCTCCAGTGGTATTGCTAACACATGCTCATTATATTTCTCTCATTATATATTTCAGACATCTTGAACCACTGGTATCTAACTTTAAAATGTATACCAATATCAAGAATACAAATGTTTTACCTCAGAGCTAAACCTGGTTCTTCATTAGATTTCTCTTGGTTCTGGAAATTACGCGGTTCTAGTTATTACTCTTGCGTCTTTAATGATTCCCACCAGAGTAGGCAACTTGAGTTAGCACTTGATGATGGAGCCTCCAAAGACCAGGATTAAGGCATTTGTGGAACTGGCAAGTATATTTCCTTAACTTTAAGACAAAGTTGATTATGAAATGGACCATTAATTCAATTACAATGTTTGGGGCAGTTATTGGTATAGAGGGAGTGGACATAAATGTACAAATTAACTTAAAAAAACCAATCAACAGCATTAATTTATCTACCCATATACACATCACTTATTTTAAGTGGCACCATGAAAATTTGAGTCTAAACCTTCTTAACACTTGGGATTCTTTTGCATCCTTTGGCCACCAGCAGTTACGCATTGCTTCCTCAGGAGAGTCTAGTTTTCATTTCCTGTCCTTTTTAACACCTTTGCAAATGACAGTGTGATTTCAAGGCACATGGAAGGAGACCACAGTTTGATCTATGTTAGCTATGTAGTTAAATTCATAGTTGGTGTTTTCTCCCCCTTAATTGAACTAATTATCTCAAGAGAGTCTCTTAAAAGTCAGCCTTAAATTTGACAGATAGACCACAGGCACCTAAGTGGTAGATCTTGAGGCATGACTTGTCAACATCTACTGCTGTTAGATTTGAAAATTCTATGAGTCACTCTAAGATATTTGGTGATTTCCACTGCCTTTAATTGCACTGCCAGGAATGTGCAGATCTTTCTCCGCAGGGTGTAACTTTTTGCTACAGTGTGACATCATAGTACAACCTTTCTGGGGACGTTTTGAGCAATTAGCGTATATCTAAATGCAACGTAAAATTCAAACTGTGGAGCTACCAATGCAAATATCTCATCCAAGATGTCGGTCTGAATGGATCTACCTTCCATCCTCTGCCAAGCTCATACATGTTCAGGCAGTAACAACTCTGGCACAAATTATTCCTCTTCCTAGGAGCTAGAAAGTGCTTGCTGGCATCACTTGTAATACACATTCAGATTTCAGAATCATTAAAACATGAAAAAGTGTTCCTCTTAGAATTGAGAAAATAGAGCAATTAACATTTCAAAAGATAAGTATCTCCTGTATGAACACAAAAAAAGACCTAAGCTCTGAGCCTTCACTCCGGTACCTATAGGACTATTATCTACAGTACCTTCCTCTTTTGTTCTTTCTCATCCTCCCTCTTCCTCTTTCTCTAGTTTCTTTTTCCCTCTCACTCTCCTATATAGTTGTATGTATATACCTCTCTCCCTATGTTTATCTGTTTCTCTATCTTTTTCTCTAGAAGAAAACAAACTTCTTGTTACTGTTTGTGTGATAATTTTTATTATGAACTATAGTTCAACAGTTTGGGGTTGGAGTTTCTATTTATCGTAGGTCTAAAACTAGGGTGACCACACATCCAACCCAGAACAGTCCGTGTATGCCTGTTGTCCCCACGTAATTGTTAACAGGGCTCTATTTAGCTCTCAAAAGTGTTCCGATTTGACTGATAAATTCTGTGAGTAGAGAAGGAGCCCCAGTCAAATCAAAATGCATCCAGCTGAGCAAGTTCCTACAAAGTCCTTATGTCCATCAACACAGGTGGCTGAGGACTGTGGAAGTGTAATTTTCCTCGTGTCAGAAAGAGAAAAGGAAACTGACTATAAGTTACCCAAGGAAACTGAAGAAGGGGCTTTGGGGGCCTCTACTGGGAAGGTGACAAGAGTTCTTGCAGACCTGAGTGGCAAAAAATGAAGTGGTGGCAATAAAGAGACAGACCTGGCACTGAGAAGGTGGGAAATCAGGCAGGAGTCCCTGCACACCAGCCTTGTGGGGCCCATGCTCAGCTCCTGCAGAGTCAGAAATCTGTGTTTTATTAATATCACAGTGGCTCTGGTGCCCCCATTTTCCCTGTTCTTTTCCTTTGGGGTTTCCCTTAGCGCTTGGCAATGTTATTTTGAGAGATGTCAGGTGCTCCACTACACAGCTACACGAGGGCTTTTCTCCACTCTGAGGCTAGATTTTAAAAGCAGAATGTCATGTCCTTGGGAACCAGGATCACCCCAGGAGCATTGGGGTCCCAACCCACAGGGCAGGCAAAACTCACCAGGACACAGTCCAGGCCATCTAAATACTTTAAAACTGAGCCAGTGCATTGGTTAGCGAGGAGAATATTCCCCTACTGTCTCTCCCCCTCCGTGTGCTTTCCTCTCTCCCTACTCTCCCTTCCAGATTTTTCTCTATTTCATCTTTCAGTCCCATTCAGCCTCCTTCAGACCCTCTCTCTCCACTAATTGTAATACATCTTAGATAGAATTTAATGGCCCCCCTCTTAATTTTAAAGATAAGCGAATTGAATATTTTAAACTATCTCTACATAAGAGGAAAAATGATGTTGAACTAAAATATTCTTTATTTATTTTATTTCAAATTCATATGTCACTAGCTCTCTTGGTCGAAATTGTTTTAGTCCAATATACAGGCTTTTAATGATCAGCTTTTCTCTCTCTCTCATAATTTTGTTATGATCGCTAAACGGGAGGCTTAAAAACCAAGCTCCTTACAGAGGATGCCGAGGAAGCCTGTTGACTACTAGGTGTGTGCTGCATGTTGTGGTGAGGGTTGTGCTCAAATAGGCAGCATTTTGTTCTAGAGGCCATTCAATTATCTCTTCAACAAATATTTATGGGGTGTCTACTGGGTACAGATGCTCCTGGGCCCTCAAGGCTCAATGACGAAAAAGATGATTAGGTAGAACTCAAGGATGGAACTTAAAGATCAATAAACAGCACAGGTGTAGAAGATGGACAGATGTGGCTCACAGTCTAACATTGCCATTTACTTGTGTGGTCTGCCATTTACTTGTGTGGTCTTGCAGCGCGACTTCATTCCTCTGACTCTCAGCTTCCCTAGTGGGTATGCACTTGACAACTCAGAGAGAGTTAAATGATTCATTGGAATTGTGTATTGCGAGATGTAGGGATAGAGGGTCATGGTGAGTTTTTTTGTTTTTTTACAGATATTTAGTTATTCCAGCACATTAATCTAAAATGTTTCCTCTCTTGCACCTATGTGACCAGCCCAAAATAAAAATCTTGGGTGTCAAGTCTCTAATGTGCTTCCCTGAGCAAGCACATCACAGACATGTTGTTGTATTTTCATTGCTGGGGGAGGAGTGTGCTCTGTGTGTCCCCTCGTGGGAAGGAGAGAGCATGAGGGAACCTGCACGTGGATTCCTCCAGACTCTGCCTGTGTCTTACCCTTATGATCCAGCTGTGTATCCTTACTATGTCACTGTAATGAATCTTAGCCATGGGTACAACTGAAAAAAAAATTTCTTTCTGGATACTACCAAAAAAACAGAAAATAATAAGTGTTGGTGAGGATGTGGACAAATCGGAACGCTTGTTCACTCTGGATGGGAATATGCAATACCGCAGCCACTGTGGGAGATGGTATGGCTGTTCCTCAAAAACTTAAAAATAGAATTACCATATAATCCAGCAATTGCACTTCTGGGTATATACCCAGAAGGATCTCAAAGGTATATGTGTACACCCATGTTCATAGCAGCATTATTCACAATGGCTAAAATGGGGAGGCAGCCTTCCATCAATGGATGAATGGATAAGCAAAATGTGGTATATACATACAATGAAATGTTATTCAGCTTTAAAAAGAAAAGAAATTCTGACACATGCCACAGCATGGATGAACCTTAAGGATATTATGCTAAGTGAAATAAGCCAGTCACAAAAAAATAAATACTCTATGATTCCATTTATGTGACATAGTTAAAGTAGTCAAATTCATGGAGACAGAAAGTAGAACGGTGCTTGCCAGGGACTAAGGGACAGAGAGGAGGAGGAGTTATTGTTTAATGTGCATTGAGTTTCCATTTTGCAAGGTGAAAAGAGTTCTGGAGATGGATGGTGGTGATGGCTGCACAAGAATATGAACTGTCACTTAAAAATGGTTAAGATAGTAAATGTTATGTGTATTTTACCACAATAAAAAAAATTGGAAAAAAAATTTCTTTTTCCTGTTGGATTGATTTGATGCCTTTGTTTAAAAACAAAATGACTGTATAAATGGGAGTCTACTTCCATCTGTCTATTATGCTCCATTGATCTATTTCTTGATCTTTATATCAAGACCACAATAACTTGAATACTGTAGCTTTATACTGAGTCTTGGAATCAGATAATGTTATCTCTCCAGCTTTGTTCTTTCAAGACTGCTTTGGATAGTCTTGCATTTCCATATAAATTTTAGAATCAACCTGTAAATTTCTACCAAAAAAAAATCTTCCTGGGATTTCAATCAGGATCTTGTTGAATCTAGAGATTAATTTGAGTTAATATCTTAAGAAACTGAACATGATATATCCCTCCATTTATTTGGATCTACTTGAATTTCTCTCAGCAATGTTTTGTAGTTTTCAGTATAGGTTTTCCACATATTTTGTTAAATTTATTCCAAAATATTTTATGTTTTATAAACACTATAGTAAATGAATTCCTTTACATATTAGCTGCTAGACTATAAAGCTACAAGTGATTTATGCATATTAACATTGTACCCTGCTGTCTTACTAAATACATTTATTAGGTCTAATATATGTATTGTAGTTTCCTTTGGGTTTTCTGTGTAAATGATTATATTATCTGCAAATAGAAACAGCTTTACTTTATTCTAATCTTTTTCTTTTCTTTTTTTTGCTGGCTCCCTGCCAATATTTCTTCTCCATTAGATATGATGTTTGCTGTAGGATTTCTACAGGAGTCTTTCATCAGGTTATAGAAATTCTCAACTATTCTTGTTTTCTAAGAGGTTTTTTTTTTTTAATCATGAATAGATTTTGAAATTTGTAAATTTCTTTTTCTGCATCTATTAAAGTGCTCATATATTTTTTCTTCTATATTGTGTTGATACAGCAAATAATATTAATTGATTTTTAAATGTTGAAACAACCTTGCATGGTGGGAAAAAAACCTACTTTGTCATTATTTATTTATTTATTTATTTATTTTGCTGAGGAAGATTTGCGCTGAGCTAACATCTGTTGCCAATCTTCCTCTTTTTTTTTTTTGCTTGAGGAAGATTAGCCCTGAGCTAACATCTGTGCCAATCTTCCTCCATTTTGTACGTGGGTCACCACCACTTCATGGCTGACAAGTGGTGTATGTCTGCAGCTGGGATCTGAACCCGAGAACCTGGCGTGCCAAAGCAGAGCACACCAAACCCAACCACTATGCCATGGGGTCAGCCCCTTTATCCTTCTTTTTATATTGTTGATTCAATTTGCTAATCTTTTGTTAAGTATTTTTGCATCTATATTCATGTGAGGTTTAGTCTAATTATTTTAATATTTTGTCAAATTTTGGTATTATGATTATGCTGGCTTCATAAAATAAGTTGGGGAGTTTTTCCTTCTCCTCTACTTTCTGAAATAATTTATGTAAAATTGGTTTAATTTATTGCTTCAAAGTCTAATAGGATATTATTTCTTCCTTTGATATCTGATAGGATTCACCAGTAAAACCTTCTCAGAATAGAATTTTCTTCATGGGAGGATGTGATAATGAATTCAATTCATTATTAGATATAGGGCTATTCAAATGTTCTGTTTTCTTGAGTCAGTTTTGCTAAGTTGTATTTTTCAAGGAATTTGTTGAATTCTTAAGTTGTTGAATTTGTGGCATAAAGTTATCCATAATATTCTTTAAATGTCTATTGGACCTGTAGTAATTACCCCTCATTTATGCCTGATATTGGTAATTTGTCTTCTCTCTCTCTTTTCTTTGATCAGTCTAGCTCGAGTTTTACTAAGTTTCTCAGGCTTTTCAAAGAATCACCTTTGGGCTTTGTTAATTTTCTTTATTGCTTATCAATTTTCTATTTTCTTAATTTCTAGACTTATTTTTATTTTTTCCTTTTTTTTCCTACTTACTTTGCATTTACTTTGCTTTCTTTTTTTTCTGGTTTCTTAAGGTGAAACCCGAGGTCATTGATTTTTTTTAAGCTTTCTTCTTTTTTAATATAAGCACTTAAATCAACAATTCCCTCTAAACACTGCTTTTGTTCCATCTTAAATTTTTGATATGTTGTATTTTTATTAACATTCATATCAAAATATTTTCCAATTTCCCTCATGATTTCTTCTTTGATCCATGTATTATTTAGAAATGTATTGAATAATGATCAAATATTTGAGATATTCCTAGATATTGTATTGTAATTGACTTTAATTTAATTCCATTGAGGTCAGAGAATACACTTTATGTGATTTCAATCCTTTTCAATAAAATGTTTTTAAATTTATGATTTAACACATGGTCTATCTTGATGAACATGTGCACTTGAGAGAAAGAGTGTTTTTTAGTTATAGAATGTAGTGTTCTGTGAAGACCAATTAGTTCAAGCTGATGGCAGTGGTGTTCAGAACATTTAAGTCTTTACTTTCTTTTTCTAGTTGCTGAGGGGAGGATGTTCAAGTCTGCAGCTACGACTGGAATTACCTATTCCACACTTTAATTCTGTCGATTTTCAATGTCTTCTTCATGAGTGGCCTTTTATGGTTATAAAGGGTTTTTCTTTATCCCTGATAAAGCTCTTTGTCTCGAAGTCTGTGTTAGGGTCCAGAAATCAAACAGAATTTGAACAGAGCAAGTTTAAAATAAAGAATTATTAATTAGTGACAGGGGATTAATTATTAAGGGGCAAAGAGGCCTTAAGCACGAGATTCAGACCTTGTCGGAAAGTGTGACTCTGGCACGTTGGATGGCAGAGAAGTTCACCGAGGTGCCACAGATCAGAGCTGGCACGCTGGAAAGAGCACAGTAGGGCACTGAGGAAATTCACTAGGAAATTACCTCCTGAGATATCACTGAGACTCACTGGAAAGCCACCATCTGATGCACCAACTGAACTCTCTGGGCAGACGACTGCTGGGGTGCTTCTGAAACTCACTGGGAAGCTGCCTGTGAGGCTCCTGCAAGAGTCACTGGATCCCAGCTGACGTGCTGGTGTAAACTTGCTAAGAAACTGATAAAGGCTGCCACTGACACTCAGTAGGGAGTGAGCCCCACTGGATGGTCTGCACACACACTGCCAGCCGGCCGCCACATGCCCCAGGAGAGAAGCACGCCAATCAACCAGAGAAGCCCTCTCCCCCTGCAATGACCCTGCAGCGCCCTCTACTGACAAGATTTAACAGAGGCGGCAAAGGTGAGGAAGTACAAGGTCCACCTCCAGTACCACAAAGCAGACCAAGGAGGAAGGATTTGGGGCTGAGAAACAATAAATTGATAGCTGGCAAAAGGTGTAATTTGATATTAAACCAACTAGTCCAGGCTTGTTATGTTTACTGTCTTCATAGTTTATGTTTTTTCATCCACTTACTTTCAATCTGTGTCTTTATATTTAAAATGCATTTCTTTTAGACAGTGTATTGTAGTTGGTTCTTGCCTTGTTTCAATCTGCTCTGTCCCTTTCTGATTTTTAATTGGAGTGTTTACTCCCTTCACATTTATTGTATTTATTGATATGGTTGGTTTTGGGTCTCCTAGTTTAGCATTTGCTTGTGCTAAAATGTAGAAAGCTTCCCCCCCCCGACACAGGTGCATTTATCACTCCTCACTCTCCTTTGTGTTATAGTGGCCATGTTATTACAACTATGTACATTATAAGCCCCATAGGACAGTGTTATAATTTTTGCTTTAAAGAGTCCAAATACTTTAAATAATTTAAAAGAAAAATCTAGTCTATTATATTTACCCAGATGTTTACAATTCCAATACCTTTTATTCCCTCCCAAAGACTTGAGTTTCCATCCAGCAGAGTTTCCTTTCAGCCTGAAGCATCTCCTTTATGACTTCATGTGGTCAGATCTTCTGACAATAAATTCTCTTAGTTTTGTTTTATTTCTGCTTTATTCTCAAAAGAAAACATCAACGGATTTTTTTTTTTTTTTTTTTTTTTGTGAGGAAGTTTAGACCTGAGCTAACATCTGTTGCCAAGCCTCCTCTTTTTGTTGAGGAAGATTGGTCCTGGGCTAACATCCGTGCCCATCTTCCTCTACTTTATATGTGGGGCGCTGCCACAGCATGGCTTGATAAGCAGTACATAAGTCCGCACCCGGGACCTGAACCTGCGAACCCCAGGCCGCCAAAGCAGAGTGTGCAAACTTAACCACTATGCCAGTGGGCCAGCCCCCAGTGGATTTTCTTATTCTGGGTTAATTGTTTTTCTTTTAGCCTTTTAAAGATATTTGCACCCCTTTCTGGACTCCATGGTTACTGATGAGAAGTCAGCAAGATTCTGAACTGTTATCGCCCTGTGTCATTTTCCTCTGGATGCTTTAAATGTTTCTCTTCATCTTTGGTTTTCAGCCACTTGACTATAACTTCCCTAGATGTGATTTTCTTTAAATCTATCTTGCTTGGAGTTGTCTGAATTCTTAAATCTGTAAATTTATGTCTTTCCCAAAGTTTGGAAAATTTCACCTGTTATCAGTCAGGGTTCTCCGGAGAAACAGAACCAACAGGATATATAGAGATAAATGTAAAAGAGATTTGTTATAGGAGTTGGCTCCCATAATTACAGAGGCTGAGAAATCCCATGTATGCCGTCTGTAAGCCAGAGAACCAGGAAAGCTGGTGGTATAATTATATGAGTCCGAAGGCCTGGGAATCATCCATCTGGGGACAGATGGTGTGAGTCCCTGTCCAAGTCTGAAGGCCTGAGAACCAGGAGCACTGATGTCTGAGGGCAGGAGAAGATGGATGTCCCAGCTCAAGCAAAGAGAGCAAATTCTCCCTTCCTCCACCTTTTTGTTTTATTCAAGTCCTCAACAGATTGGATGCCCACCCACCTTAGTGAGGATGATCTTCTTTCCTTAGTCAACCAATTCAAATGCTAATCTCTCCTGGAAATACCCTCACAGACACAATTAGAGGTAGTGTTTCACTAGTTATCTGGGCATCCATCAGCCCAGTCAACTTGACACATAAAATTAACCAACACATTAGCCATATATCTTTAAATAATTTTTCTGCCCCATTTTTTCCTTCCCCTCCTTTTGGATATGCAGAAAGAAACCTTTTGTTGCTCTCCCATAGTTCCTTTGAGTCTCCTTTCATTTTTTCAATATTTTTTTCCTCTCTGCTCTCAGTTTGAATAGTATCTAGACTCTTTCCTCTGTCATCTCCATTCTGCTGTTAAGCCCATCCAGGAATCTTTATTTCACATATTGTATTTTTCAGTTTGGTAATTTCCATTTGGTTCTTTTTGGTAGTTTCTTTCTTTGTTGAAATTTTATGTCTTTTTATTCCCCACAAGCATATTTTCCTTTACTTCATTGAGCAGAGTTATAACAGCTGCTTTGAAATCCTTGCCTACTAATTCCAACACTCGGGTAATCTTAAGGTCAGTCTCAATTGGTTTGTCTTTCCTTTTGCAACTGGGTTACAACTTGCTGGTTCTTGGTACATTAATTAATTTTGGATTTTATCCCGGATATTGTGTAGTAGAGCATCTACAGTCTGTTATAGTTCTGAAGAGTGTCTATGTTTTTGTTTTCACAGGCAATTAGCTTGATCTATCAGTCAAGGTTCTCCAGAGAAACAGAACCAGTACATATTACTATGATAAAGAAATTTATTCTAAGGAATTGGCTCACACAATTGTGGGGCTGGCAAGTCTGAAATCTGTAGGGTAGGCTGGAGGCCGGAAACTCAGGCAAGAGTTGATGTGCAGTCTTGAGGCAGAATTCCTTCTTCTCCAGGAAACCTCAGTTTGTGCTCTTAATTCCTTCAACTGATTGGATGAGGACCACCCACAATATAAAGGGTAAACTCCTTTACTTAAAGTCAGCTTATTGTAGATGTTAACCATACCTACAAAAAGCCGTCTTAGAACCACCTAGATTACTGTTTGATTGAATAACTGCATAATACAGGTTAGCCAAGTTGACACACAAGACTAACCATCACACTTGGGTAGACCCACACTGTAAACTTTCGCACTTGTGGTAGATGTGTGTGCTTTAAGCTTTATGTACAAGCTACTCTCAGTTTGCCCCACACATATAAGAGTAAGCCAGAGTCTTGGATAGAGTTAATAAACAGAATTTGGCTCTAACTCTCTCTTTTCCAGGATTCGTTTCTCACTCTTCAGTGGCTGTGGTTACTCTGAAACTCTGTTATTCTGTTCTTCATGCTGGAAAACCTCTGGGTTTTGTATCATAGGTTTATCCACTCTGCATAACATCAATTTGGCCTTTCCTCAGGTTAAAAGCTGTAAAAAAAAAAAAAAAAAATGCACACCCCACGCTACTCCCTTCTTCCAAAAATTTGATTTCCCTCCAGAATCTGCCTGCTATTTTGTCACTCTCTCATGCCTTCAGGTCATCATTTTATTTTTTGTTCTTGTATTTAGTCCACAGTTTACAGTTGCTATCTGTGGAAGTGTGGGATCTGGCAGGAGTTTACCTGGCTATACTGAAAGAAGAGACCTCACATATACTGTGAGTATTCAATGAGACAATGAAAGAAAAAGCTTGGCACATTACTGGCACATGGGAGTGATCAATAAATGATAGCTAGTATTAGTATTATTATTAGGATGACTAGCTAACAGAATGGTTGTTTGGTTAACCATTGGGCTCATAGCCAAACTGTAGATGGCTCTAAGGCTTCAGGGAGCAGTAAGTTCAGATTCCTCAGGAGTAACACAGGGAGTCAGGGTCATAGCCAAGGTTGTTTTCAAGGCTGCTTCCCTCCCTTTCCAGAAACTAGTGTTAATTGGGAAACTGAGGCAACCATCCAATTGTAAAGATGAGACTAATCAAGAAATTTTTCAAAAAGCACTAAGAGAAGACTGGTGTTTGGCAAGCACTCAAGACTGGACTTCAGGCCCATTCCTATAATGTAAGCTTCAGACGGGCAAGAACTTTTGTTAATGCCTATATTCCCAGTGTCCAGTCCAGTGCTTAGCACATAGTAGCACTCCATAAACATTGGTTGAATGAATGGATGAAAGTTCAGACAGAAAGATTTTTTCAAACCCCTACTGGGTGAGTTTGAAAATGCTTTTCTGAATGAGGATGTACTCCAAGGAGGAAAGAGCTGGGTTTGTGGATAGATCACATCACCAGCGGCAGCAATGACAAGGCTGAGAGGGCGGATAAAGCCCTTCTCCATAGAGCCTCCCTCACTCAGCTCAGCCAAAGGAGTCTTGTCCTGTTTCAGCGTGTCCTCGGGCTGCAAAGCATTAAGACTGAATGAGTGGCCTACGTACAACCTCTATTTGAGGTTTTATCAGCATCTTGAAACAGTTTTTGATCATTTGGGGTTTGGCACCACCAAACCATGGGCTCTGCCAAACCCTCACTTTCTTTCATGTTTCAGCCTTAACACACTAAAAACAATCTCGAGCCTGTTGATTCTACTTCTTCATTTTCACTTATGTCATCAAAACATTCACTTGAAACATATCACTGGCAATCAAAGGAATTGTCAACTGTGGGTTAGGGTAATGGGTCAGCCAGATCTAGATTATTTTCCCAACCACTATACTGATCCCTCTGTCGCTTTCACACCCCCCCGGGCTGTCCGAGCTACAAAATCTTTGCACCGAGCCAGCAGCAATTAACTATTTTTTAAAGGAGGCTAATTTTTTAAAAAATATATGCTCTTTGTAAGATATTGGGGAAATTCAGATTAATATAGGTTAATCTAAGATCAATCAGAGATAAACACAGTAAATGTGAATCCTTCCTTTCCATAGTTTTTCTCTGCCACATATTTTATGCAGTTGAGATCACGGTATAGCATAGTTTTGTGTCTACTGTTTCACTTAATATAAAGGGAAATTTCATGTTATTAAATATCATTCATCTATACAATTATAATGCCTATACTCATCCATTCGATCAAGAAGGTTTTATTGAACATCTGCCAGATGTCTAGTAGTGAAGGCAAAGCCCCTGGCCTCACAGAGCTAACACTGTCATCGGGGAGACACACACTAAGTAAATCCCTTTATGAGTTACAAGTGCAGTGATGGAAACTGAGACAGAGTGAGAGGCTAGCGGGCTGTTTGAGGGAAAGTCTGTCTGAGGAGACAACAATGAAGGGAAGGTCTGATTAAAGTGAGGTTTTCTAATACTCCGTGAAACGGATGAGCAATAATTTACATACCACACACCTGATATTAGACATTGAGCCTGCTGAAAATATTTCACTATTAAAATATCACTGCTCAACACTTTGAGGTCCACAAGCATTTTGAGCCGAGTACCACTCATGGAACCCAGCCGCCAGAATGAATTGAGCTAAACAGAGGAGAAAAGGAAGAAGGAAAAGGAAAGAGGAAATCAGAGGAAACAGGAGGAATACAGGGAAGAGAGAGGGGAGAGGATGTGTGTGTGCGTCTGTGCGTGTGTGTGTGCGCATGCGTGTGACAGAGAGACGTACCTATGTCCATGGGTAACACCTGATAAGGGAATGGAGAGAAGGCGCTTTTCTGAAAGAGCAGAAGTATAAGTAGAAATTCCTATTTTATTGGCCAGGATAGGACTAAACCTATAGGAATAGGCTTTCTTACAACAGCCTCACATGTGTCTTTGGTAAATTTTCTCTTCTCCCCGGTATTGCCATCTTTGCTGCTAATGGCTAGCCGGAAGTAATTACTCCCTTCTTAAGCTCCCGTAGAATTTTATTTGTGCCAAGCACAGCGCTTGGTAATTAGAAGGAGTTAAATATGTATATATTTCCTGAAAGAACACCTCAAGAATGACGCTTGACATAGTCAATCTTTATTGAGGTTATATACATAGTTTTTTCCCCCTATTATGTTGTCAGGTCCCTAGTACACAGTCTTCTATCTTCTATGTTTACAGTATTTGGTATGATCCAGAATATTCTGTGTTGAGAGAGAAAAGAAGAAAGGAGGTGGATTAAGACATAGGTAAAGGCAGGAAAAGCAATTAAACAAAGGTCTTTGCAACAGGGACCAAGAATTCCACAGGAACTAAAAAAGGAAAAGAAAAGAAGAAAGAAAGAATTGAGCAAGAGAGAAAAAGCAGGGCAGCGCACTCGCCATGGCCAAACCTTCATCATGAGCCATCATCTGGTCGAGCCAGGAGCAGCTTGTCCACTGTTGCTGCGCCAGCCGTGGGCCCTGGCAAGTCTGAATTGGATTCAGAAAAAAAAGCCAAGGCCTATCTGGTTCCAGTGCAAAAGATATAAGAATTCTAAAGGTAGCAACAACAACTGCCAACACAATTTCCACCATTTATTACATATCTATTATGAGTGTATTAGGGGTTTTACAATTTTTATTTTACTTATTCTCGTGACAGGATGGGGCATTATTATTCCTCATTTCACAGTGAAGAAAATAAGGCACAGAGAGGTTAAGTAACTAGCCCTGAATCACACAGCAAACAAGCTCCAAAGCCGTCATTCAAACCCAGGTCAGTTTCAGCGTGAAGCCCATGCTATAGACTAGGCCAAGGAATTGCCTCTCTGTAGAACAGCTAATGCCTGTCAAGTACTTCAGAAGTTGTTTTATGCTTCTGAACCCCTCACTGCACTCAGAAGCCCTCTCAGGTGGCCACACCTCCCTGGGTTCCCATAGCAGAAGGTGTAGCTAGGGCTTCATCTGCTGCTTGGCTCAGGGTGGTCAAGGCGGCAGGCAGTGTTGGGTCTCAAGGATCCCTGCTGCTCAGAGGCTGCACAGGGCTGATAACCCCACAGCCTCCTCGTTGGCTGACAGCCCCGCCTTTCCTCTGTCCTGTGCCCACAGTCAGGATGCAGCAACGTGCCATCACGTAGAGCTGGCACCCCGTATTCAGTGCGTATTCATGTATGCCTTAAAACCGCTGGGCGGAGGAATGACCTCCTAGAAGAGGATTCTAGGCATGTGATTTAAAATAGCTGACAGACTACACACAAAATTTGTCAATGCTTATTCATAAGCTGCTTCTATTTGTATCAGCTCCTGCTTCAGCCTTCTTACTAAATCCCAGAGAAGGAATACCATGGGCTAGTCTATAGCATGGGCTTCACGCTGAAACTGACCTGGGTTGGAATGATGGCTTTGCAGCTTCTTTGCTCTGTGATTCTGGGCTGGTTACTTAACCTCTCTGTGCCTTATTTTCCTCGTTTTGAAAGGAGGAATAATAATGCCCCATCCTGTGGTGAGAATTAAATTAGATGGAAATTGTAAAACTCCTAATATACCCATAATCGCTACTCAGTACATGGTGGAAATTGTGGTGGTAGTTGTTGTTGCTGTTTGTGTTGTTACTTTTTATAATTCTTAAGTCTTTTGCACTAGAACCAGGTAGCCCTTGGCTTTTTCCTTCTGCATATTATAAATGATTAGTTCCTTAACCTAGCCACAAGCTTCCATCATCATCTTATTACTCTTCAAAAATAACTGTAGAGTGAGATGAGGAGATATCAGCTCTTGATACTGGGGGAGATGGAAGGTCTTTCTGGAAGAAGTAGCCTTTGTGCCAGGCTGTGAAGGAAGGGTTGGTTCCATGGCAGGGCAAAGTGAGAAGAGCTGGGCAGAGAGGTGGTTTGCTGTGGGTCTCTCTTCAAAGTCTCCTGGCAGTACTGCCCGGGTATAAATCTTGGCTATTGATCTCTGTCCTAGGAGATCCAGCAGGAAGGTGGAGGCCCTTCAAACTCTTATAAAGATCGGTCTGAAGTAAGATGACTTGGGGTTTGCGGGCTGCAGGTGCATAGGGATGTTTCAGGTGGAGTGTCATGAATCACAAGTTCCAGCTACGTGTCTTTATAGTACGTAACAAGTGTTCTCCTAGTGGGGCTTCACTCTGGAATCAATGACTTTCTTAAGGTCCAAACTGTCTGTCAGTCATGCTGTATCACATTTACACACTCATACACTCATAGACACACCCAGGATCAGGCCCCTGCATCAAGTGACTTTTTAATGCTTGACTTTTTCTGATAGCCCCTACTGAACTCTTGTGCCTCCCTTCCAAATGAATGGAAGTGTTGATTGAAAATCCATGTATTTCTAAGTTAGATCAATCAAATCCTGAGCAAATCTACCAGATTCTGCTGTGACGAGTACTTTCATTTCTGCCTATGAAAGCAGAATTTGTTAGAAAGCAAATCTGTGTTAAAGATAATGTATAGCAACTCACAATTAAAGACACACCAGGACAGCGCCTCTCCTCAAATGTTTGTTTTAAATTAAATGAACCACATTCATTTATCTGAAGGTTTTTATCTTTTCTTTTATATTAGAAAATATGGAAATATTTTCACCACACATGGCAAGGTGATAGCAGATAACTGTGCATCTGATGATTTATAGTTCTACACCCAAATGAAGATGGTAGAGACAAATAAAATAAGCTTTAGATTGAAAACACATGATTATACATAAGCAAAAATCTTATAATTCGCTGAATGATGGTTGGCAGTAATCATGATTAATGTGATTCTTTTATTTTTAATCTAATTTTACACATGGCATAAAATTTAAAAATCTAATGAGGGTGGAATAAAATGAAAAGCAACTGTCTCTCCCTTTACCCACTTTCCAAGCCCCACTGCTCAGAGAAAATCATTTTTAATTGCTTCATTTATAGTTCTTTGGTAATTGCCACCATAATGCTAAATAATATCTTAATGCTTCTACGTGATGATCCATCCACTGCAGGCTGTATCTGGGGCCTTTCTTGGAAAGAAGAATTTGGTACGCTGGTATAACTTCCCTCCTGTCCTCCCACTCTCCTGGGGATTTTATTGTTGTTACTACATTTTCCCACTCAGTTTTTCTAGTGTTGCCTTTATAACCACAAATACTAAACTTAAACCTCTGTTTCTTTAACTTTCTCTATAAGTGGTAACGTTGACTGGTTTTCCATTCTATGAGATGAGGAAACCACTCCTCCACACTCTCCTCCACCTTTCCTTCTGACTTGAGTCAGCTACGCCATTATTTTTACATTGTCAAGGTTTTAGGGTCGCCAGATAAAGTTCAGGACACTCAGTTCAATTTGAAGTTCAGATAAACAAGGTAAAACTTTTAGTATAACTGCGTCCTAAATATCGCATGGGACATACTTAAACTAAGGAAATATTTGTTGCTTATCTGAAATTCTTTTCCCGTTGTTGTTGTTTTGTTTTGTGTTTTTTTGTTTCAAAATATTTATTTTTTAATACTAACGTGCATTTTTTTTTAAATTCTAATTTAAGTGAACACCCTAAATTTTTATTCGCTAAATCTGGGAATCCTATAAGGTTTATAACATTTCCATTCTTTTCTGAAACTGAACACAGTGATTTCATATTTTATCTTTAGGCTGGTTTAAAAAACTGAAAACCATTACATTTCATGATGTTGCTTTTCACTATATAACAAGCTCAGCTCAAGGCATAGAATCCCAGGAATGTTAAGACTGTATCTTGCATATGATTTAGTTTATTTATTTCATTTTACTGAAGAAAAATCTCAGATCCAAAGGGGATAACAAGCTTACACAAACCCAAAACAAAAGTTGAAAGTAGACATTTTATTCTCCTTTTCCTCTTTCCCACCATTTCCTTCCTCACCCAATATCTTTGGTTTCTCTACCCATAGTGGTATTTTAAAGACCCTGAATCAGAGTTTCGAAAGGAAGGTGATATTAACAACTGCAGGCATTTCTCATCCTGCACTGATGGATATGCTGTACTCAGTGGAAGGCACTAATGCAGAAGGCTTTAGAGGCGGACAGACTGAGGTCAAATCCCAATTCCACACTGAGTGCTCTGTGACCTTGAGCAAATCCCTAAACTCTCTGAGCCTCAGGCCTGAGAAAGCCTGCTTTGCAGTTATTATTAAGAAGAACCAAGATAATACATATGGTACCCTGAGCATTCTGCGTGCTGAAGGAGCTCCATAAATGGGAGCTGTGATTTTTACTGAGAGGGTGAATCACATCACTGACCCCATGTTTCACACGTGCATAGAAATAAGAGGTGTAGCACTGGGGAAAGGTGGCAGCTTTTCAGTGTCCCTTTCAGTAGATGCTCACCCTTACTCCACACTTCACTATTTCTGATGTCTTTATGCATTTATTTCATAAAGTATGTGCCCTTCATATTCCACTAGGCACTGGAGTCCTTAACACATCTTACTTTTGTCTTTTAAATTTTTGTTTAAGAAACTCATTCATTCTTGGCCTTTTCTATATTTTTCTTTTCTAAATATGTGCTGGGTCATCTGAATGGGAGAATGGGTAACCAACCTTCAGAAGGGGCACTGGCCTGTCAGCTGGGTGAATCCTGAAGGAGGGCTTCAGAATCTCTCTTGAATGGCTGCAGCAGCCGCCTGACTTGTCTCTGCCTCCTGTCTCTGAGCCTTTGGTCCATCCTCCCACAATCCCATTCTGCCCCCAGAAAGATGTGTCTACAGTGCAGATCCCACCAGACCACCCCTCTGCATAAATCGGCCACAAGCCCAAGTCCTACTGGAGAGAGTCCAAACTCCAGGGCCCACATTCAAATGGCCCCAAAATGCCCTTGAACTTCACCTCTCCTCAGCCTCCCCTGTGCTTTGCTGTAACCACCGCACCATCCTTCTCAGAGGGCACCTTCACCTTTGCTCTGCCCAAAACACCCTCACGCTTTCCCCACATGGTGAGCCTCTCTGAACACTTAATGCCCTGTTCAAATATCACATCTTCTAGGGCACTGCCCCCACTCCCGGCAGGGTTAGTAAATCCCTTTTCTAGAGCTTTCTGCTAATACACTCAGATACTCCGTGGTACCTTTGAGATATTACTCATCAAGTGTATGTCAGGACCATTAAAAGTCACTCAGGGCCAAAACATTGGCATCCAGGCCATCTTCCAGGACGGAGTCAGCTTATTCCAGTTGTGGATGCTCGCTCCTCTTCCATCCCCTGCACACAGACTACAGTATATTCCAGAAAAATCCAATCTTCAGCCTCTGCTACTGCCCTACCCATCACTGTCCAGAGTGAACCAGGTACCCCGTTCTGCAGATCCACTGCCAATTCTGGTTTCCATCCTTCCACAGCTTTAGTTGGCAGGTACAATACATACCTCTTTCATTTCACTTAGCACTTTAAAAATTTATCTTCTTTACACCCTCACACGCCTACTAGACTGGGACGTCCTCAGGATCAAGGACTGAACATAAATGTATTTTTTTTTTAATCTAATAAATGCCTAGCAGAGTACTAGGTTCACAGTAGATATTCAAATGTATAGCTGAGTGAGTGAACAAATGAATGTGGATGAATGAAAATGGATATATATACCTTCCATATAACCAATACATCATAGCGACACACCACGTGGGCCAAAATCAGCAGTTAAACGTCCCCAAGCAAAAGAAACAAGAACACTGTTGCATGTCACAAGTAGAGCATGTCAGAACTATAAAGTAATCTGTCTTTTGTACTAAAAAAAAATTTTTAACAAAGAATTTTCAAAGCTGTCCGTCAGAAAGGTGACCCTCCCGATAGGTAATGAGAAAGCAGTGACACAGTTGTCAAGGTGTCAGCCCCAGGGTCCTGGACACCAGAAGGACTGAAGGCCCCTGCAATGTCTTGGTTACCAGCACAGGGTGGTGCCTGACAGGCAGTGTCACTCAGTGAGCAAAGTACAGTGGATGATGGGGCCTGGGAAGCTTGAGGACCCAGCACAGGCTTATGCTGGGGGACCCGACACAGTCCATGAGGCCTGGCTTGGCCTTGATGTGTCTCTTGGTTTACAAATGCGGGATTGAGAACTTTTTACTGCCCAATTACAAAGAGGAAGCAGGGACATTGATAGAGTTCTGAGTTTTGAGTGCCTACTGTGTGCATTGTTTCATGTCATCCTTACAATAGTTGCTCTCTATTCATCAGTATGATCCGTCCCATTTCACAGATGAACAGATTACTCAAAGTCTTCACAGCTGAGCGTCTGTGCTGTCTAAACACGCTCTGAGCGTGTGGATGGCACACAAGATCTGAAAGCAGGAGAATGATAGCCTAGACCTGGGCACGCTGTTAACCAGCTGAGTGATCCAAGGTCTCTGAGCCTCAGTTCGTCCACCTGTAAAATGAAGACGGCATTAACAGTACTTATAAACAGGCGCTCTTGAAAATCAAATGAGATAATACATATGAAAGTTCTTTATAAATGAGTGGATGTTGTCATTATTATCAGCCTTAAATTCAGCATCCACATTTTGGAACTTGTACAATAAAAAGAGACCAGATGTGTACAGGAAAATGCCTGATGCATAATGACTATTATTTATCTAGCCAGAGTTTCTCAGCTGTGGCACTATTGACATTTGGAGACAGATAATTCCTTATTATAGGGGGCTATCCTGTGCATTGTAGGATGTTTAGCAGCATCCCTGATATCCACCCACTAGATGCCGGTAGCATCTACTGCTCCCAATCCTACAGTTGTGATAATGTCTCAAATATTGCCAAATGTCTCCTGGCAGCAAAATCACCCTCAGCTGAGAACCACTAGTCAAAGTGTTCATGTGCGTTAGATTGTGTGAATAATTTTTATGTATCTTTTTAAACCTCACAACTCTCCTAAGAGTTAAAAGTAGGCAGCACTATCCCCATTTTAGAAGTGAAATGAAATTTCAGAGGATGTAATTAATGTACCCGAGTTCATGCAGAAGATGGAGAACCCAGATCTGGGCTAAGTCTCTCAGACTCGAAAGCCCCTGACTTTCATTCTGCCCTACTGAAAAGGACGAAGGCCCAGCTTGGGTGGCTTTGGGTTAGCTGACAGACGAAAGAGTTGCCAAGTGTTAAAACTGGCCAGGACCCTCCAGGGCAAATAAATTTCTCTGCTAGCTAACAATAGGACTTATTCTTATTCTGACTCCTTATTCCTCTCATTACCAGACTTGAGCACATTATGATGATGATATTTATAGCATTGACCTTTAGAGACAACATAGTTTTTTGGACCCGAGAAACTATGGAAGGAGTTTCAGAGCCGGGAAACTGGATTCATGCCCTCCTTTGTTTATAAAGCCCATGTTTTCGCCTACCACAGATGGCTCTTGACTACGTAACATTTGATTATTTTAGCAACCACTATTGCTACTTTATACACTACTGTCTTTTCTACTTTATGCACCACTGTCATTCAGTTGACGAAATGAACACTGTGAACGTGGAGATTTTGCCCCCAGACACCAGCAGTGTCCTCTTCCTTATCTGTGATGAGAATAACATTAATGATAGTAATAATAGCTAAGTGATAGCTACAGAAGGTAAAAGTAGGTCTTATTACCTTAATAAAACTGAGTCAAGGATAACAAATCTTAAACCTGCCCAAAAAGTAAACTCTGGCCTCAGTTGGACACATTTTAGACTGAAACATGCCAACTTATATTCAGTTGTACAAGAGCCAAATTAAAGATCATGTACAAAATGAAAGGACTCTATAGCAACTGTTATGTCTAAAATGTAAGATAAATTAGTGAATTTTTAATGACTTTTAGCTTTTAAGAGAATATCCTTCTTCTACAAGTTTTTTGATTGAAATTCTCATGCTTCATCTTTCACACTCATTTTCAAGGACACACAAAGTAGGATATGCTATTCTCTCAAGTGGCCTTTCATCATCATATCGGGTATAAAAGTCCAAAATTTCAAATCTCATTCTCCCTTGGCTTCCTCAGTCTCTCTCTCTCTCTCTCTCTCTCCTCTGTTTCCCCCTTTCTCTCCCTCTCTCCTCCTCTCTCTCCCTCGCTCCCTCTTCCCCTCTGTCTCCCCCCCTCTCTCCCTGTATCCTGCCTCTCCTGTCATCTGACCTAAAGAGTGATCAGCCAGAAGAGGACTTGCAGAAAGACTGTTGTGCTGGCACCAAAAATGAATATATTATGAAATGGCATCTGTGTCATAGCTGACTCAGAATCTGCCTGCAGGCTGTGTGTAGATATTACATCTGGCAATAGGAAGAAAACCCAGTGATGATGGTATTGAGAATGGACAAAAATAGTCTGTGTCCTGTAGAGATGAAGGGAGAGAATGGAGAGCGAGCCAAAGAGATTGTGCTGTGGGCTCCACATGAGAGAAATGCACACTTTCTAAACCCAGACATGGACAATACGACTCCATGCTTTGGGAGGTCCTCTAGTTTTGGAAGAAAAGAACATTCAAGCAATCGGACTCTGGGTGCCAGGGCCTCTTTCAGTCAATGCCTCTCTGTTAGTCAGCCATGGCCTACTTCTCTTTGTTGGTTGGACTGAATTTTAATTGGCTGCCCCTCCGCCTCCTACGCGATCTCTTTTTGTAAGCTTGCAAAGAAGTTGAATGAATTCAGCAAGAAAGTGACTGGTTTTACTGGAAAGCAAAGCTCCTGCTCGGTTGAGATGGCATCAGGAGGGGCCCTTCCTTCTCTTTTCCAGATCCCTCCCGGTGGCCCACACTTGTCTTCTCGCCTTGGAGATGCTGTACCAGCTCAGCAGTCTCTGTCTGTTAACAGAGAGGGGTGGGAACAAATATTGATTCAAGGGATTAGACCCACAAAAAAGAAAAAGAGTGTTCTTGCTGACAGCCAAACAGGGCATCGTCTAAACAAAACTGCCAACAGAGTAAGGTAAATCTTGTACCCCATCAAGAGAGACAATGGTCTGAGTCTTTGTCATGCCAGAGAGGAAGTGGCTTTCCGTCCTTGGGTCACCATCTGTTAAGTGAGCTTGAGTAAGTGGTGGCAAGAGGTTGCTGAGTGGTGGGCGGATTGCTGACTGTGCTGCCAGCTGATGCTAATGAACTCGCTTCCAGTGGAACGCAGCGGGAATACACAGCGGAAAAATTTTCCTTCCATTCCCTGAAATTGACTAAGGTCTGCTGCCAGACCCTGTGCTGGAAGCTGAACACCTCATAGCAACGGCACCCTCTTCCCGCCCCGGAGGAGCCCTCATTCTAAACCAAGAACCAGGGGTAGAATGCAAGGCAAGGAGAAAAGAACCAGAGCGTATGCACGCATTCACTCAACAAATATGAAATGCGTGCCTCTTGGAGCCAGGCACTAATGGAGACCCTGGGGATAGAGGAGTGAACAGTACAGTGACAGCTAGAATGTATTCTGTGTCTGGCACTAATCTAAGATTTAAAAGATCCCTAGAACATTCCGACAAGTTCGTTATTATTATTAGCCCCATTTTACATGTGAGGAAAGGGAGGGAAGAGAATTAAGTAACTTACCCAAACTAATAAGTGATGGAGTGGGAATTTGAACGTGGACAACCTGAGTCCAAAGCTTAATGAAGGCAGTGAGGTGGAGGAGCAGGCTATTAGATGGGGGCCATTCTCAGGGGACAGTATTTGAGTTGAGAACCCGAATAACCAGAACGAGGCAGCTGCTGACTATGAACCAGACTCTGTGCTGGTCGCTTGGAATTTTCCTTTCCTTATTCCCACAACAGCCCTAACAGGCAGGTCCCAGCACCCTCGTTTCCAAAGAGGAAATGGAAGCTCACGTTTGGGTAAATCACATCAGGATGCATGATTTCTGTGTGGCACAGTTGGGATTTGTGCCCAGGTATTTCCGACTCGAAAGTCTGTGCTTTACCCACCAGCCACACTGTGCCACAAAATGGAAAATGTGGCTGTAATTATGTCTAGAAGATTTGGAAGCTCCTGGGTGTGGATATGTCTTGCCTGGGACAGGCTTAATGAAGGAAAACATCAGTCTAACAGAGACTTACAGCATGAGTTGGCCTGTTCTTCTAAAATAGGTGGGGCTGGGGTGCAGGAATTCTAGGAAGCAGAAATAGCACAAGCAAAGGCACAGAGGTGTTAAACATCAGGGCACATCTAGGAAACAGTACTGGAGTATGGTTAGAAGCAAGTGCAAGGAGTGGGAAATTAAGAGAAGAAACTGGAAGGCTAGATTGGGGCCGATTTTGAAGAGCCTCGACTGCTATATTGAGTGGTATTCATAATAAACTACATTGAACATAATAAAATCCCACTATATCATGAGACTCATGGAATGCATTTCAACCAGCATTTATTAAGCACCTCCTACATGTGAGGTTCTAAAGGAAGAGCTCTGGTTAAAACAAATGCCTTTTGCTTTCAATTCTTGTAGCGAAATCTCTGCAATGTGGATTAATCTACTTTCTGGACCTCAAAAGTATGTTATACAAAGTCTGACTCAGTCATTGTTTTCCGGTTGAGGAGCCTGCCTTAGGGTCACCAGCTTGAGCATCCATTTTCATTTCAGAATCTGTGGATCTAGGAGGAGAGAAGAATGGAATGAAAATCTGTGTTGACTTCAGAGCAGTCTTTGGAAGTTTCTTTTCTAAAAAATATCTGATAGCGCATTTTGTTCTGCTTTGCCATTTTCTCAGGAAAAGAACAAAATGAAGCAAGTGCAGAGAACATATCCTGTAAACAGCAGACTCGCAGCTGAGTGCCCCAAGAGGCTTGTACTTCATCTCATTTAGCCTCCGTTTCCTTATCTATAAAAAAAGGGATAACAACAAAGGCTACACCATGAAAATAAATATGATAATGTATATAAAGTACTTAGCATACAAAGTACCTGAGCAAGTGCTCAACACATGTTAGGATGAATTATAATTATCACTGATAATAATTACACCAAGTATTACTTTTAAAGTGTGAAGAACAGAAGTTGGAAGGAAAATTTGCTAACTGGAAAATCAAGATGCCCCTTATCGGAGGCAAATGACTTGAAACACATTCCAAGCACCTGTCTAAGCACAAACACACAATGATTACATTCAATTCTCAAACTGCACTGAGAGGTATGGATTATTAGCCCATCTCAAAGATAAAACACCCGAGGCTTGGGAAGTGAAAGAGACACTAAGGATAGGCTTTGTTTGACACTCAGTTGACATACAAGATATTCACTTGTTAATCTAATGAAGTATTTTTGTGTACTTTCCTCATGTTCTATGCTAGGCTATGCTGGGTATACAATTAAGAACAAAACTGACGTGGAGTCTACTCTACTGGAGCTCAAAGCCTAGTGGGGAGACATTGTCATATGCTTTACAAAGACATAATAATAGGTGGGGTTCTTTTAGAATGGGAAGGAAAGGTAGGAGGAAAGGGAATCCAGGCCAGTGAAATAAGATGCCTGAAGGCCACGGAGTAGGGAAGAATGTAGTATTTTCTGGTAAATGATAAAGGGTCAAGTGGATGAAGCCAAATGCATGAAAGACAGAGTGATAAAAAAGAACAGGAAAAGGAAGGGAGTGGTTAGATCTAGTATTACTCTTGTTAAGAAATGTGTATTCTAAATTAATAAAATTGCTTGTAGAACTTCTTTACTACCTTTTGGAACACTCCCGGACGTGAGGCTCTAGTTTGGGGCTAAGTGGATAAAAGAAGCTATTATCAGTTGGGTTGGCATCCATCTCTCATTCATAGAAAATTAGATTTATAGTATTTAATGAAATCAAGATTATTTTTAAGCACTTAACCAGAAATTTGAAGATAGATGGGTGTAAGAATTATCAAGGCCAGAATTTTCATAATCTTTTAGCCTTTCCCTCATGGCCACCATATCGCTATTGTAGCCCCCAGCATCACATCTGCATTCAAGTCAGGACTAAGCAAAGATGGCACAGGGTTGTGATAGCTGCATCTGTATCGTTTTATCAGGAAAGCAAACGCTTTCTCAGATGCATCCACAGAAGACATATGCTTACATGACATGGCCCCAAAATGAGTCTCAGGACCACTTGTAACTGCAAGAGAGTCTGGGAAAGTGATTGTTGGCTTTGAAGTTTCAATAAAATGAGGCAGTAAGGAAAAGGGGTTAGAAATAGCTTTTGGGTGGACAATTAAGATGTCAGCCGTAAATATTATAAGAGTGAAAGAATTTCCCTTTCCTAATAATCGGTAATGTTAGCTACGTGCCAGTAAGAAAAGGTCAGTCAGAATAATAGACAAATGGACAGAAGACTTGAACAGGTATGCCACAGAGAAGGAAACACAAACGTCCAATAAACATTTAAAAGTAATTAAGGAAATGCAAATTGAAGCCATAATGAGATATATCTTGGCAATACCAAAGGGAAAATATCTAATATTGCCTAGGATGTAAAGGAATAGAGACTTCTACATACTGGTAATGGACTACAACTACTTTGGAAAATGACTTAGTATTATTTATGATCCAGTCTACTCTTGGTACATACCCTAGAAAAATTCCTACACGTGTGTACCAGGAAACAAATATAAAAGTTACTTTCATGACAAAATTTTTTTAAATATCAAAAAAAACCCTGAAACAAGCAAAATGTTCATCAACAGGAGAATAAAGTACAGTATATTCACACAATTGAATATTATAGAGCAACAAAAATTTTAAAATACAGCTATGCATAATAATTTGAATCTTATAAATGTATAATTGAATAAAAATAATCTCAAAAACATAATAAAAACCACTATTATGAGATTAAAAATTAAAAAATTATTTTATAAGACAAATTAAAAATATTATTTAGGGATACATACGGATGGTTTATAAATAATTTTTTAAAGCAAGAGAATTATAAAAAAAAATTTAGCATAATTATCACATGGGGGAATTGTGGAGGAGTGCACAGACAGGTTCGAGCATACTGGTGATATTTGAGTCTATAAATTGGGTGGTGGCTTTATGGCTGTTCATTTTATTATGATGCTTTATAACTTACATATACCCTACTTACAGTCCTTTGTATGTGTCTAATATTATTCAATAAAAAATTTTAAGAGAAAGCAAGTTATCAAACAGCATGAATAGTATGAAACAATTTTAAATTTCTAAAGATAGAGACATACGCAAGCATAGAAAATACTGCATGTAGATTAATGGTAGTTTACATATTCTTTTTTTGTGCCCTTCTGTGTCTTCCAAATTCTACAATGGATAGGCATTATTTCAGTAAGTAGAAAAATACAGAAAAAATTATTACTGAAAATATTTAAAGCATTGCTCTTTAGTTCATTGATTCTAAGAGTTGACAATTTCCATTCAATTGTCACTGAATTTCCTGAATTGGGCTTTGGCAAATATCCCTGAAAGTTAACAAATTTCTTTTAATCTGTTTAGTGGTTCCCAAAACATGTTGTTCAGTAGCTTTAATTTTCTCCCAAATCTGTCTCATCCATTAGAGGAAGGAAGTTTCTAAAATATTTTTGAGTGATGATAATAGATTAGGATGGATGAAAGTGAAAGCAAATAATGTTTTGTCTGCTTCAAAAATAATTTTATTGCCTCTACAGTCTTTAAACACTTTCATACTCTTCTCATAATATTAAGCCTTGTGTTTATGGCATGGATACTGTCTGTGGAGAAGGAAATAAAGGAAAAAACATGTTCATTGGCTTTTGCTGGATATTTCCTACATCAGTGTTCATAACTATAGTTAGCAAAGCCCTTCGTAACTGTAGGCAAGGGAAACTGCCCCGTTCCTGCTCTCTGCATCAGATTCACAGGCCTTGGAGTCAAAACCAAGGCTCAAGGCTCAATGACTTTCCATTTTCCCAAGAACCAGAGCTTCTTTCTAGTGTCGGAGGATTTTATGGACCCCACCACACCAGAAAATTTTGTTATCTCTTGATTGAATAAAAGAAGGTAAAATAGATACAATTTCAAGCATGATATCAGGGTCTTGTATTTTATCAATTATAATCACATCTCTATATACATGAAAACATAATTCAGATATGAGCCAGATGTACTAATTTTTTAGGCAGCCGATAACATTTGGTAGCCTTGTGGATTGCCAGATCCCTCGCAATGACACCCTGAAATGAGGAACCACAGACACAAATTGGCATTCACTTTTCTAGTCCAACTGTTCATTCTGAGGACTTGAGGCTCAGAGAAAGGAAGTGACTTGTGAAAGGCCGCTCGGCTGGTCCGTGGTGGAGCTGGGGTTAAAATTCAGGCTTTTTTATTTTGACTCCAGTTTATCGCCAAGCTATCACAACACCTGCATAAACATTTCTGGGACTTCCCTTTCTGCTTCTGCAGGCACACCGAATGACTTTCTGGGTGATTTATAAAAATAACGCTGTGTGATTCCACTTATATGCGGTATCTAATAGAGTCAAACTCATAGAAGTGGAAAATCCAGTAGTGGTTGCCAGGGGCTAGTGGTGGGGGACATGGGGAGTTATCGTTCATTGAGCATAAAGTTTCAGTTATGCTAGATGAGTACATTCTAGAGATCTGCTGTTCAACATGGTGACTATAGCTAACAATACAGTATTGCACTTCAAAATTTTTTAAGTTTAAGAGGGTAAATCTCATATTAAGTCTTCTTACCACAGAAAAATAGACAAAAAAGAGACATAAGCATAAGGAAACTTTAGAAAGTATTGGATATTTCCTTGATTGTGCTAATGGTATCATATTTGCATATGTCTGAGCTCATCAAATTGTATACATTAAATATGTGCAGTTCTTTGCAGATCAATTATACCTCGATAAAGTTGTTGGAACACAAAGCCTTTGCAGGTAAATGTGAACTGTCTCCAGTTGAGTATGGGATACAAAATGGCAGTTATGAAAAAGAGTGCCATCTCTACTCCTTCCTTCAACAAACACATTGCACACCAAAGATGGGACTACCTTGGTGACTAAAGCTGTCTTGAGGAGCTAGCAGTCTAGAAGGGGGGAAGAGAAATATGCAAATAATGACAATATGAAGTGATATGGGGCAATTGAGATCTGATCCAAATTTAGTGGGAGTCCAGAAGAAGGAATGAAGAACTCTTCCCTGAAACAAGAAAGGGCAGACCATGAAGAGAGAGCTGAAAATGGCCACGTTCATCTGAGGCTTCTTTTCTTCAGAGGAAATTATGCCCTCATCTCCACCTCATGAACCTCATGAGGCTTCCAGAGCCTCACTTGTCCTCCTCTGGAGAGGGTCCAGTGTGTTTACACCTCTAACAGGAAATAGATGTCTTACTTCTGGCCTGAGTCTGGGAAAGAGAAACAATCATCTTTCTGATTCTAGACACTCCCTTTTATCAGTGAAGGAATCATTAATACGATTTAAAAGATGAATCAATGTTCACAGGAAAAAGGAAGGAATGTTTTTCTCTGCTGCTGGCATTCCTGAGCCACTTCTGGCCCGAGACCTTCCTCCAAGTTGAAATTCCAGCCATCCCCTAGGCAGCAATGAGTCAGGGTTTCGGCAGGAAACAGAGGGCATACTCAAGTGGAGAGACTGAGGAGAGTTGAATAAAGGGAGTAATTACGAGGGTATGGGCAGAGTGAGGGCATCCAGCAAGGAATAGAGAAGCATTCCAGAGTGAGTCTGAAGGAGCAGTTTGGACAGTGGTTCTCAAAGCTGGAAACCTGTGGGCATCCCTGAGACTTTTTTAGAAGTCCACAAGGTCAGAATTGTTTTTACAATAATACTAAGGCATCTTTTGCCTTCTTCGCTCTTATTCTCTCATGAGAGCATAATGAGTTTTCCAGAGGCTCCATGACTTGTGATGGAGTTATCGCTCTGATGGCTAATGAAATGTATGTTTGTATATTCTTGTGTTTGAGAATTTCTCAGTTTTAATTTTTAATGTGGTAAACATAGATAAACAAAAGTTCTTTGGGATCCTCGACAATTTTTAAAAATCTAAAGGGGTCCTGAGATCAAAATATTTGGGAACTATTGGGTGACTGCAATTGGGAGGGAGAGAGTTAATGTAGAAGATGGCCACCTAGCAGGACCTGGGCAGCCACCACAGCAAGCTGGCAGAGAAGGATCCCGGGAAATAAACACCCCACCGTCATCTTCTCCCTCCCTCCAATCAGCCACCAGGGCTTCCACTGGCCAAACACAACTCAAAGCCAGAGGACAAGGGTGGCTGTTCTCTAGGGCACAGATCAGGGTAGAAAAGAGTGGATCTGGAGGAGCCAATGGAAAATACCCACACATTTGGAGATTGGAAAGAAATTTATAAAACGAAAAAGAAGAAGGAAGGGAACAGAGGGGAAGTGTGATCCTTCAAAATGGGATCCAGAGAGAAAACCTCCAAACAGCTCCTGAGCGCTTTGCTCCATTCACTTAGCTGGCTAATGAGGGAGGACCTGGGTTTAAATTCTGACTCTATGATTTCCTATATATGGTTCCTTGAGCAAGTTAAGGATCTTAGTTGGATCTCTCTGGGCTCAGTTTCCTCATCTCCAACAGGAGATAATAATACCTAGCTCAGAGTGCAGACGACAGGACTGCCCGAGTTAATAATATATATGTAGTACCTAGTATAGGCCCTTCATTAGGATCTATTTCCCTTTATCCTTTTTGTGCAAACTCCTGGGAAGTAGTTCCAGTAACTACCAGGTACCTTGGACCTTGGGTGGTGCTCGATTTTAAACCACAAAGACTGGGACTCTGATCACCCTCATCTCTTTCTGAGGGTTTACTGCCAGGTTAACTATTCGGAACGGTCAGACATTTAAATTGAAAGAAAAAGAACACTCAATGAAATATTGTATAAATGCTAATTGTATCTTATGGGAATTAGTCCTTTGAAACAACCAACTCTTAGAATCCTAAGATTTCATTGAGGCATAAACCGAAAAAACACAAAAAAACAAATTTCTGCTAGGTTTGCTGATTTGCATGCCTTCCTCTACATTTCTATCAGCTTTCTCCAAAACTCCTGACATTCTGTGCTGGTGGGGGGATGACACATTGGTTTAAGCCAAAGCAGACTGAAGCTATATTTGCTCCACACTGGTTTTTTCTGCCCCTCTTTCTGAATGTTGCTATTTGAAGAGTGCCTCCACAAAGCCCCAGTAGCTACAGCCCTTTGATTCTTCTGTGGGATGTTCAGTGTTAACACATGTTTGAAACCTGCTGGGAGCTTAAGCCCTGCTTAATAGAAATAAAGGCATGATTAAGGAGATAATCTGGTAACTGTCAGTCACATTTTGCAAAGTTATTATCCGGTTGCAAATCTCTAAGTATTAGGGGCTTCACTTTTTTTTTTTTTTCAAGGAACATTCATTGCCTATGGCCCCAAGTGAAAGAATTTTATTTTCCCATTTTAATTACTGTTGTCATATCTGCAGTCCCACCCCTTCACTTCTACCTCTTCCTCACCCCAGTCACCTCTCTCTCTCTGCACACTCATACACACACACACACACACACACACACACACACACACACAGCACAATGTGGACATAATATACATTTAAAATTGGAAACACTTTAGTAAAGAAGCAAACCCCCCTACTCCCAAAACAACCTCTAGGCCAAACTGCAAATTTGTGTTGATGACATGCAGTTATTCAATTAAAGATCAGATGGAAACTGGGCAGCCAATTTACCATTCAAATTGATGGATGGGATAAGGGACTTCTGGACCATTGTCGAAATGCAAATGATTTTTAACTCCAAACACTCAGGGAAAATGAGATTGATTAAGGAAGCTGGTTTTTCCTCCCATTACTCAAATGGGAAAATAGATGATAGATAAGGAGCGATGGGGGGTGGAGGGTGTCTGGGTGGAGAGTGTCACAGGAGCTGCTGTTTTCCTGTCACAAAAGGCATTCAGCAATTAAGTCTCTCTTATTCTGATAAAGCGGATTAAACAAAGACTTGGGCTCCCCTACCATATTTTGGTATTTTTTTTGTTGTTATTGATGATGAAGATGACAAGTCACGGGGGAGGGTGGCTGTGGAGGGGAAGTGGAGATAGACGTTTCTCAATCCATGATGGACTTCACAGAGCTGTGACTGCTATCTCAACTCAAGGATCCCTTCTCCCCTGCCACCACCCCTCCCCCGCCGTATCCTTACACTCACACATGCACGCAGACACACGTTCATCTCTAATGCAACCCAAAAGTTAACGGTCAGAATTTGCACCCCCCAACACTTGCTCTCCCGTGTGCTTTCTGTAGGTCTCTGTGAAAACATAAATCACATTCTACCCAAGACTCTGCTCCAATGAACCATGCACTGTGGTGTAATGAAACGGCAAGGGCTTGGGAGTTGATAATACCATCACCTCTGACGGGGAAGGCAGGAAGAAGAGCGAGATACGGGGACCATCCTGATCCTGAGTTGAGTGTTGGATATGCTGTGTTTGAGAGGCTTTGGGGAGAGCTACATGAACATGTCAAACATATATCAGAAATCAAGGGCCTGAGGTGAAGAGCAGACTCTGATCTCAGGGCACTTACTGCAGTTGTAGTTGATTATCTGCTCAGTGCCTATCTGCCCTGAAAAATGCAAGCCTGTCAATTCACCACTGTATCAGTTCCCAGCTGCATAAGTAGCTGTGGAAGGAAAGAGGGAAGGGGAGAAGGAAGGAGGGAAGGAGGAAGGGAGGGAAGAAAAGAGAGAAGAGAAATTGATGATCAGGCAGGCATTAGTGATCATCAACTTTTACTTGGTCCAGCAGCTAGTAGGAGTTGGGTGTAAACTATAAATCAGTTTCTCAGATTATTTTACAAATCCTTACCACAAAGGAAGTGAAAGGAAAGAAACTAACATTTATTAAGTATCCACTGTTTGTCAGGAAGAAAAAAATCTTAGGATTTCTACCTTCATCCCCTGCTATTTCCACTAGAGTATTGTTCAGCAGTTGCTAAAGATGCCTCATCTTGCTGGAATATTTTGGCCACTCACTTTCACTCCTTAGCAGATATTGGTGAATAAATGGACTGTTCTAACTTGTTCCCTTCTGTGCCTTTACATCCCGCCTCCAATCTTCTGATCTGAAGCTGGTATGTTCTCTGTTTGTTTTTATATAGATTACAACACATACCTTCCTTCCTCTTCCCTTTCAACAAATCCTCTCAAGTCTTCTCTCCTAACTACACTGAGAAGCCTCTTATGCTGTTCTGATGAGTCTCTACATGTTCACTGGTCTGTCAGACTTGGGAATCTGAATAACTGATGACTAATAGGACCCTGGCCGAGCTATCTCTGCCTGCCAGTCTAACATGCTCAGGAAATTTTATATGGAACACTGTAGCTTACTTTTAGAAATGTGCTTAAAATACGAGCAGGGAAGAGAATTTGCAGGTGCTTACAAGATGTGAGCCACTGTTCTAGACACTTCTTACAGATCACATCTGGTGTGGCCATACAATCCAGTTTGCTCAAGATGGTGCCAGTTTACACCTGTTGTCCCGGTGTCCCTGTTTGAGTGATAAATTATATGTGCGTTCTAGTTATACTTCATTTATTAGTCTCTCATTATCATCCTTTGAGTTAATATCATCAATAAACCCATTTTTAGATGAGGCAATTGAGGCTCAGTGAAGTCAAATCACTTGCCTGAAGTGTGACAACTTGCGTGTTAGAATCCAGATTCTAATTTAGGAATGACTGATTCTAAAGCAGGCTTTCCAACATACCATGAGTAATTCAATATGAATTCAGAAGAATAAGATGATCAAAGTTCTTGGCTTCCAAGTGAAATACTTCTTCTGTGTGATCCTGGCCCAGTAATTCCCATTCTGCAAATAAAATGAGCCTACACAGAAATATTTTTCTCTGTTATTGATGTACACCTGGCAGGATTTTAGTCAGGATCAGCCCTTAATAAGATTGGCAAGGGTAGAAAATGCGGCTTTCCTGCCTGCTCTAACTCCTCTCTTTATTCTCTCTCCACTCCCATAATCCTGTGCTGCTCAACCTCCTTTCCAACCAAACCTAGGGAAACACAAGATTGTGTCAGCAGAGAGATCTGAATTCAAATCCCAGAGCCAATATTTGTAGCTGTGTAAAGCAAGCCAGCAATAGGACGTCTCTGTGCCTCAGTTGCCTCCTGTGTAAAATGAATAACACTGCTTACTTCGTAGGGTTTTAGCAAAGATTAAATATGAGGACATATGAAGCACTCATGCAGTGCCAATACATCGTAGCTACTCGACAAGTATTAGTCCTCTCCCTGACTCAGCAACAATCTGGTATTCCACCTCAATTTAAGGGCACAGGATTCTCTTCCCAGGCTGTTTGCTCGTAGTCACTTTAGGACAAATGGTAAATGGAAAGAGGTGTCAAATATCCCAGACTAGTAGGTTCCGTGAGTGCTTGGGAAAGGAGAACCCTAGTGGTTCACTCATAAGGTTATCTGTTGTTGTTGTTAGCACTATTGTTTGCTTGTTTGTTTCCCCCAAAAGATTATAAACTCTGAGAATGCACGACCACACCACGTCACACACCTCACTAGAGTACCATTGATGGTAAGTCTTGATGAATCAGTAGTTTACCCAGTAAGAACAAGAAACAGGATTCTGTCGTGTGGCAAGCAAGTGCAAAGTTGTGGAGTGTGGAAGGAGGCCAGTGAGCAGTGCAGTGTGGCTGGCCTGATAGGTGACGGGGATACGACGATTCACACCTACTGAGCATGCGCCATGTGCTCGGCACTGTGCTAAGCACTTTCCTTAGATTAACTCAATTATGCTTCAGAATAACACGGTATGAGGGATACTCTTAGGATTCCATTTTGTATGTGGTGGACTAAGGCCCAGAGGGACTGCACTCTTAGCAAGCAGCGGAGCAAGAATCGGAACCCAGGCTTTCTGACTGTGGAGCCCAGACTCTCTCGGCACGGGGTTGAAGACAAAGCTGATGCTGTATGTTGGGCTCACACTGTGGGGGTTCCTGTGGGCCAGAGGGGAGGGATGACTTACACCCTGGAGGCCCAGGTGGTGGAAGCAGGGAGAGTGTAGACAGTTGTTAAGTTTAAAAGCAAATGAATTTCCTAATTGACCCACGTCAGTCCTCTTTCTGGCTGTGTTGTATTTGCCAGTGCTTCTTCAATTACTTCAAGAGCTGTTGTGAAATTCTCCATGTAATCTCCAAAGAAAATCAATGTAAAAACACATATTTGTAAATATGAATTATTCATGAGTATTAATACACTTAAGTATATATGAATTTAAATTAGTTTCATTTGGAGTTTTTTAAACATTTCAGAGTTACACATACACAAGTTATTCACAAGTTATTCATTCAATATTTGTTGAAGTCCTGCTATATGACAGGAAATATGTTAAGCATACACCTTGAGAATATATGATGTGGTAAATAATAATAACAATAATAATATTAATAATAATATTCCCTAAGTGCTGCATGCAGGACACTATTCTATCTACTTTACATATATTAACTCAATGATTCCCCATAATACCTCTATTACTACCATTATTGCTATTTGAAAGATGAGGAGGCTGAGTAAATTGTCCCATGGAGCCCAAACCATTAGTCATCAAAGTAGATGCTATTAACCCTGATGGTACATATGGATTCTTAGTATACGTTTGTACTAAGTAGATTCTTAGTACATATTTGTTGAGTGAATAGACCAAACATTGGAAGCATAAAATAATAATAATAACGCCTAATTTTTTTGTAGGATTGTGCCATATACTTTTCACGCACATTCTCATTTAGAAATAATGTCTGTAAAGGAGCTTAGTTTCTACTAGAGGAGGTAAGATATGAACACCAGTAACAAACTACATAGACATTTGAAAATATAATTAAAAGAATTAAAACTTGAAGTGCTTAAAACAGAAATTTAAAGAGGTGAGATTCGTTCTACATGGAGGGATGCAGATGGTTCCTGGATGCAGTGGCACTAGGTGAGCCTCGGAGGATTTGTGCACACAGAGATGAGGGCGGGAGGGGCAGAGAAGACAGGGAAGGCTCCAGTTATGGGGAGCCTGTAAGAAAAAGCACAGAAGGAGGAAAACACAGAGCCTGTATGAAGCACATGGAATAGCTTCCTTTAGCTGGAATGTTGCTGCTCAAAACCACCCAGTGATGTTTTCTGCTGTCTTTCCATTACTTTTCATATCAGTTAGGCCTACATTCAGCTGAAGTACACAGGAAACTCAATACAGTGACTTAAACATAAGGGTTTATTTTCCTCACATGACAAGAACACTGCATAAATGGATGGCTGTTGGCATTGGTGTAGACTAGTAGTTCCCAATGTTGGGCTGGCTGGCATCTTTGTGATTCTCTTGGCCTTTTCTTCATGGTTGTGAGCTAGCTGTCCCAACGTCAGGCATCACACCTGAATTTAAGGCAGGAATCAGGGGCAGAAGGGGATTGGGCCACACCGACCAGGTCTCTTCCTTTAATCATGGAAGTCAAAGCATTCCCAGAATCCCCCCCAGCAGACAGGTGCTATCTTATTGGCCAGAACTCTGTCTCGTGGCCACTCCTAGCTGCAAAGAAGCCTGGGAAAGAGAGTATTTGGCTTTTGTAGATTCTATAGTATAAGAGGAAAAGAGAGAAGGGGGTGGGAATAGAAGATGGTTCAACCAACCAGCAGTGTCCATTGGGTACTAATAATGCTAATAATACCAACTCCCCTTTCCCTGAGTACTTCCTGTGTGCCCATCACAGCCTAACCACTTCACATACATTTCTCTCATTTAATTTAATGTTCACTACATCATATCTGTGAAAGAGCTATTATTATCCCCATTTTACGGAGATTCACCTAGGTTCAGTTATTTGCCCAAGGTCAAACAGCTGACAAGGGGCAGAAGGGCAGTACTTCTAGCCCAGGTCTTAGCCAGGATGCCCTCGCTCCCCCCTAGGTGATGATCACTCACTGATCACCTACAATGTGAGTAGCTTTGTATGTTTATTGTTTCTGTTGATTCTCACAAAAGTCTGTGAGTGGTTAGTAATATTACCATTTGACAGACAAAGAAACTGAATCTCGGTCAGTTTACATGACTTGCACAAGGTCACACCCCTGCAGGTGGCTGAGCTGAGATTCAAAACCCGGACTGCCTCATTCCAAAGCCCATATCCTTTCTTCTGTGCGGTGCTACATTTTATCAAGATTCCATTGAAAAAGTAACTCCAGTTTATCTTGTTCCAAAATACTTCCCATCTGTCCCTCCTCTCCAGTCCACACCCACTTCCCTGGCTCAGGCCCTCATCACCTTGTGTTTAGACTATTCTAAGAGTCTACTAAGCAATATTTACACTTTTACTTTCTCCTATCAGATTTACCTTCTCAAGAGTCATATCATGAGGCCCATCCCTCTGCTCGAAAACCCCCATGGCTCCCCACTACCCAACAAAGGGTGTTCAAATTTCTTAACCAAACCTGGCCCTCACCAGCTTTCCTACCTGGCCTCCCTTTGTTAGTCATCCTTTGCTTTTGACTCTTTTCCCTACTGTTCATTGCATGAAGGCTGGTCTTGCCAAAGTATAAATTTTCATCAATTCAGTTTAGCCCGTCCATATGTCCAATCCAGTGGGATCTTGAAGGAGGGAAGGGAGCCTAGTTCTAGATGTGGAGAAAGGACATTCCAAGTGGAAAACACAGCAGATGTAAAGGCATGGGAGTAGGAGGATGCAGGGTTTTAGTCAGTCTTCCCATTAGTCAGGTATGGCTGTAGTAGAAAATCACAGTGGAGAGTTTTGCCAATTAATGTGTTCAAATTCCAAACTGGGAGAGAAAAAAAAATCATATTCAGCCTTATATCAGTAGGTACCAATCTCAAAAGTGATTCTTTGGGTCATGGTCATTATCTAATGATTTTGACTAATTCTCCCAGAAAATCACTTCTCTAATTAGCATCTTAGGTTCAAAATTGGACAGCTAAGGATAGGAGAGTGAGAGCCTGCTTTCCCAGTCACTCCCAATTAGAGAAGGAATCCAGGGAGGGTATAATGGAAAGCCTTTAGCATCAGAACAGACATGGGTCTGAACCCTGGCTGTGGGTGGCCTTGGGCACAGAACTCACTCCATCTCTCCAAGCCTCAGGGTCCTCATCTGTCAATAGCAGATAATTGAGCCTATCTCTCAGTGTTGTCACAGGCCTTGAGAAGTCCGAGGGAGGAAGACTGGAAAGAGGGTATGCAATCACACCCAACTCTAATCATTCTGGAGTCACATGGTTTTGTTGGGGAAATTTCTGGAGACCAGCCTCTGCCAACCTGAAAATTGTCGGGGAAGGAGTCGAACCAGTCTGGAATGGCAGTTAAAAGATGCAATTTGTTTCATATGGCTTTGTTTTATGTCTAAACATGGCGAGAACTTACTAAACCACACTCATGACAAGGAAGCCAAACTGCTTGTGCACAGAGGAATGTGGAATGACTCGGTCAGAGTGATTTAACGGGAGTAAGAATATACAGCCGTATCAGTTGAGTGCCAGCCTTGGACTGCTGAGTGCAACGGGCCTGGTTCTGGGCTTAGCCTGGCTGTTAACTAGTTCTGTGACCTTGCACAGGTCAGGGAAAGCTCTCTGCCTCCTACACAGTGTCTATAAAATGGACACAACAAAGAGACAATGGCTGGATAGTGAAAATACGAAAATAATTTTTTAAATTATATGCAATTTCAATTATCATTTTGCCATAAAATCATCTTAAAATGAGAGGCAGATTATTGATGTTGTTATGCTGGTCCTTCATACAATAGCGAAAGTCATCGAAAGGCCCTTCATAAACATTTCTGTCCTCAGGAACTTGCGTTCTAGTGGGAGAGGCTGACATATGCATAAATCACTCTAATACAAGGTAAATAGTGGTAAGAACTGCAGGAAAGGCATAAGCCAAAGGCTCTGGGGACACGGGAGCTGGGAGATTAATTTCTAATAGGGGATCTGGGAAGGTTTCTTGAAGGAGGTAGGATTTCACTTGGGCCTTGAGAGCTTGGGAGAGCTTTGATTTATGCCATCTTGTCTTGTGGCTCAGGGAGCACACGCAGCTTTCTTCTCTCAGTTAACTCTGAGCTCTGGAAGGGGAAGGACATTGACTTTCATCTCCCATCACCAGCTCCCCAGCATAAGCCCTGGCAGCTGGTCAGTGCTCTGTAAATGTTGTTTGAGTCCAATTGATCATGACGATGGAAGGAGGAGGAGGAGGAGGAAATCTGGAGGAAGAGGAATCATAACCATCATATTAGTGGTGTTGATTCTTTATCGAGTTCGTGTTATGTGTCAGGTGATTTAGTGCATCATCTCATGTGACCCTCCCAGCAACCCCTGAGCGAGGTGGTACCATCGCATGCCCCACTCCCCACCCCCGGCTTGATAGATGGGGCAACTGAGGCCCAGAGGGAGTGCTGCCTGCAGCAGCCCCACACTAGTAATCAGTAGGGCTAGATTCACACTCAGGTCACTTGAGTCCCAAAATCACGACCATGACATAACATAGCCAGAGAGTGAAGACAGCATTCCTTGATAAAGTCTAACCATGGATTTCATGACATTACTGGTGGAAAAATCTTTGAATCTAGCAGATATATATCAATCAGTACTCTCAAGAAAAACAGAACCAATAGGTCAATCTTGGTTGAATTTTGAGGCAGAATTCCTTCTTCTCTAGGAAACTTAAGTCTTTGCCCTTAAGACTTCAACTTATTGGATGAGGCCCACCCGCATTATGGAAGTTAATTTATTTTACTTAAAGTCAACTCACTGTAAATGTTAATCATATCTAAAAAATATCTTCACAGCAGCATCTACACCAGTGTTTGACCCTCAACTGGGTGCTATAGCCTAAACAAGTTGACATATAAAATTAACTACCGCAAGATGTAGATAAACAGGGACTCCAGAAAGTTTTTATATTTAGACCACTGTAATCACCCTATTTTTTTTGTTGCTTTTGATTAGGTTTTAGGAAAAAAGATGCAGGAGAACAACAAAAAGAGTTTAAAATTCTGTGCATTTGTTATGGGAAAATATATTTTTCTCATAAAATAAAGACTACTTTTTAAAAATTCATACAAGCATGAAAAATAAAGGGAACAGAAAATGCCAAGGTTTGATCTAAACTTCAAAATATTTTATGCATGTTTAATTTTAGAGTTTTCTATATGGGGAAGACTATTTGACTCTTCTGGTATAGTGAGCTGACCTGTTTTAAATAGATTTCTGGAAGGTCAATGCTGGGAGGTCTTGGGTGTCATTTTGTGCAACCTCAATGTTACAGATGGGAACATCAGGACCTGGAGAGGGCACTCTAATGGCACAGCTCGGCGCCTCAAGCAAGTAGTAGAAACAGGACTCCTGCCCAGTCTCTGGCGGGACTTCATTCATCAGGCTCATTATCCAATTTTATTATCAGCAGAGAAAAGAAAAATAAACACACATGAAGCCCGCATTCTCTGCCATAGGGTTGCATGAGCTGTACTCAGGCCAGCTGTGCGCCAGATGTCTGCTCTCCCCAAAGGGGCTGCAAGTGATTCCCTGGCTCTTGAGGAGCAGATGAGGGAAAAGATGAGAATTGCAGGATGGGGGGAGTCCCAGCCCCCTGGGGACAGGACAAGCTGCTGAACACACTCAGTGCCACCGGGAGTGAGAGAGACCCCTATGTCATGGGAGAACATCAGGCAGGCCATGAAGGGATTGGAAAGAGTGACGCTGTGAGGTCAGAGTCCTGAGTTCTAGTCCCTGCTCTGCCTTCTATAAGCTGTGAGTTGGCTTTTTGGAGCCTCAGCATTCTTCTCTATAGAATGGGGACAGTAATGGACTAACTATATGAGGACAGATCAATCAGAAGACCCAAGTTTGAATCCTGCCTTTGACACTTACAAGTGATTTACCTTTGGGTGATTCACTTAGCCTCTCAGACCTCAGCTCATAAAGAGGGAGAATAAGGCCTGGTTAGGATTTAAGGTAAGTAACTTGGGTGACATGCCAACCACAATGTCTGTCCCACAAAATAGGTGCTCAGTTCCTCCTCTAATTCTCCCTTTCCCTCTCCAAACACAAATTCCAGAGACCTCTGCTTTCCCCAAATCTCCAATCACATTCTAAGACTCACTCAATAATCCCCACTTCAAATGTAAATTATTGGTGCAGCCACTGCGGAAAACAGTATGGATGTTCCTCAAAACATTAAAAATAGAACTACCATACCATCCAGCAATTCCACTTCTGGGTATTTACCTGAAGAAAACGAAAATACTAATTCAGAGATATATGCACTCCTATATTCATTACAGCATTATTTACAATAGCCAAGATATGGAAGCAACCTAAGTGTCCATTGATAGATGAATGGATAAAGAAGATATGGTATACATATATGTGATGGAATATTACTCAGCCATAAGAAAGAATGAAATCTTGCCATTTGTGACAACATGGGTGGACCTAGAGGGTATTATGCTAAGTCAAATAAGTCAGACAGAGAAAGACAAATGTCATAAGATTTCACTTATATGTGGAATCTAAAAAACAAAATAAACAAACAAAACAGAAACAGACTCATAGATACAGGAAACAAACTCATGGTTACCGGGGAGGGGAGGGGAGGGGATAGGACAGGTGAAATAGGTGAAGGGGATTAAGAGGTACAAACTTCCAGCTATAAAATAAATCATAGGGGTATAATGTTCAGCATAGGGAATATAGTCAATAATATTGTAATAACTTTGTATGGTGCCAGGTGGTAATTGGATTTATCATGGTGATCATTTTGTAACTTATGTAAATGTTGAATCACTATGATGTACTGCTGAAACTAATAGGATATTGTGTGTCAATTATACTTCAACAAAAAAAAATCCTCACTTCGCCACCTCTGTATACTAAACAGTCATTCAACAACCATTTATTAGGGGACTACTATGGGTTGGGGACTCTACTAGGTTTGTCCCTGCCTTCACAAAGCCTACACTCTTAGCTGTGACCCACAGACTGGCTGTCCCCTGGAGATGACATATTTTAGCTTCACCTTGGCAACATTGCTGACGTTATTTCCAGCCTCAAGCCCCCATCCTGGAAGAGCTTGCCAACATTCTCTGGTGGGAAAACCATGAGACTTGCAAGCAGGGGTGGAGTAGAGGCCTGAGGGTGGGTCCTGACAGCTGATGCTACTGAAGTATTGATGACATCCCTCCACCCACACTTTGGAATCTAGGCGTGGCTGCCTTTGTGTCTCTCTCCCAAACAGTAACAGGGGCCCACTCCTTTTCATCTGTTGAGGGAACCATGAGATCTTCATTTCTGTCCATCAAAATGTCAGCAGTCCCTGGGAGGCCCCCGTGACGTCAGAATCCAGTGCCTAGCTAGTCTCCGTGGGGCCTGAACCACACCTGTGCATTATGTTTGTCCCACGGAAACCAGGGCAGGAGACAAAGAGCTTCCTCTGGAGCAGGCCTCACGTGTGCAGGGGCCTGGAAGGAGCTGATTGTAATCTGGTGTCTGAGGCCTGGCAGCCCCAAAGTGCCTCAGTGAATCACACTCAAGTCTGAGCTCATCTGAGATGCTTGTGTGCGGGGTTGCTCAAGGAAGGCAGGGAAATGAAATCAACATGTAATGTGTGAACTGGGAGGTTACTGAGAAATTGTCTAAACCAATCTCCTATCGTGAGCCTCTGGAACATTCTACTGCTCAGGCTCAGGGTCCTTTCCCAGGCCTAGGCTGGCAGCCAGCTCCCTTCCTTTCCCCCTCACAGGCCCTAGGGCCTCATTCTGCTTCTTTCCCTCTTTAGCACCATGAACTGCCCACTCCATCTCTGAGGGCCCTCATCTCACCGAGCCTGGCTGGAGAAGAGGAGGCAGGGTCCAAAGCGACGGGGCCCTGCACCTCCACACTAACCACCCCACCACAGATAAACAACGAGCAAGCCCTCTACAGGTTCCCTGCCCGAGACTCAAGCCCAGGTAACCAAGTAACCAGTGGGAGGAAGCACCCAAAGTCCTGAGGTCAGAGTGTTCTTATGGCCTCTGGTCTGCGGTTCCCAATGTCCTCTCTGCAAGACATAAGGTATAAGACACTCATCTCATTTTCTTTTCAGAAGGTTGAGGTCACCAAAACTTCTCCCATCCTGTGGACCTAAAATGACCTTTCTTTCCAGGACTAACTAGGCCAGAGGATGCAATCCAGGCTAGACAATTGGTCCCTCTGGCCTCCAGACAGAGACCTTATCCCTCATGGTAATTATCACCTCTGGGCATCTTCTCATACCCCTTTATTTTATATATGAGAAACTGAGACCAGGTGGGTTTAAGAGATTTGCCAAGATCACACACTCTGTGGGTGCATAACCCAGATTAGAACCGTGGCCCTCTTCCCGCCCACTGCTTCACAGCCTGAGGAATCTCCAGGTCCTATCTTGGTTATTTTTGCTCAGCTCCCTAAGAAAACATTAGCAATTCTTTTGGTTTGGGGAATTAAATCTCAAATACACTTTCCAGGGTGGGACAGAACACTGTCAAACCATTTAAGCATAAATTCCCTTTGATATACTTTGAGCGCAAAGTTACTAATTCTCAATACTCTTATTCTTCTTGAACCTCCAGACTGAGCCAGTCTTGTCTAAACAACCTGCTGGAACACAAATAGGATCAATCCTCAGAGGCATCTGGAGAGGTCTAGCTCTCTCTATTGGGCTCTAGGGTATCAGGGATGGTGCCATTCACCAGAAAAGGGTGGTGGGGTGAGAGGACAGAGAATGCTTTTTAAAATTAAGCATCAATGTAAAGCTTGGCTGAGCATCTTAGTATTGTGTGACCCTGGGAAAGTGACCTAATTTCTCTGAGCCTCAGTGTGCTCCTCTGTAAAATGGGGATAATAATACTTACCTCTAGGGATTATTGCGAAGATTTATAAGGTTATGTAGGTGAAGCTCCCAGCACCTTCTATGCACTAAACAAGGATTTCTTTACTTAGTTTTCCCCACGTATTCCATTGGGTTTTTGATTTTTTTTTTTTAGTAATAATAACTTGCCTATTTACAAAGCTCATTTTGCCATGCGTGTGTGTGTGTGTGTGTGTGGTCTAGACACAGCTAGAAAAAGGGTGCAAATGGCCTCAGCAAGAGAGCCACGTAGCTGGGGTGCAAGATCTCCACTCTACAAGTCAGAAAACCTGACTTCCATCAGCCTCTTACCAGCTGATTTCTCTAGTACAAGTCACTTCCATGTCTGCCCGTCAGTGTCGCCACCTGTACAATACGAATCATACTGCCTTCCACTTAACGGCTCTAACAGAATGTAAAAATACTGGATACCATGCACCTGGAAAGACTTGTTATTATCAAGAGCAGCGCTTCTCAAAGGGTGTAAGGAGAGTGCAAAAAATAGGGTTCCCTAACCAAAGAAGTTTAAGAAATAGTGAATTAAAGAGGTTTTCTTATTGCAGGACTCCTCCATGCCTTTAATCTGCCAATATGAATTAGGCATCTCCAAGACTGGGATATGGCGTGCCATGTTTCCCAAGAATATTGACCACTAGACTTACATTTTGAAGACCATATCATGGGCCCAGGGTTCTACAGGACACGCGTTGGGAAACACTCAGCAGACATGCTTCAAACAGCTTCCACAGCCCAGAGACTGAGAGATTTATCTGTCCCACCATCTTTCCTGGATGCAAGATGCAATGGGGAGAGACAATTTAGTAGCATAAAGGATAGCTTCTAAGAGCAATTCCTTCTGGCAGCAAGAGGCAAAGAGGGCAGGTACTAAGCTTTAAGAACCTGGAGCCAGACTGTAATGGCATTAAATGAAGGTGTCGTTGGGAGGCCCGGTGTGCCCCAAACAATTACGGGAGGTTTCAGCTTAGAGGTGGCACCCCCAGGGCAGCTAAGAAGAAATGGGTGTAAAATGGCTGGATTTTCTTTCTTTCTTCTTCTTCTTCTTTTTTTTTTTTAATGCTTAACAGCAAGGAAAAAAATTGTGAAAGTCAGAACTTTTTAAAGCCATGGCTTGGGATTGTAGGCTGGCCAGGAAAATGAGCAGATAAGCTCAGCATCTTCTATGCAGAAAGGATCCCTCTGAAAACCATCCTACCCCAGGAACACATGTGGCTGGCGAGCGTGGACCCCATCACAGTTCCGGACTTCGCCACGAGCTGTTGTCTCACCTGAAATGCCCTCCTCCCTCACTCAAGTATTAGGAACCACCCTACCCCAATACTGTCTTTCATCTACTATTTATTTTTAAATCAACCCCTATTGTAAAACCAAGAGTAATCCAAATTTCTCTTGTCCCTTCCTTCTCTTCTTAGCCCTGAACACCTGCTCTGCCACCATCACCAAATAAATACAGTGTGCAAAAATATCAGGAGCGATACAGAATTTACTGAAGAGTCTACAAAGAAGAGAGTGGAAAGAATTTACATGGCATACCTGCAGAAGACTACTCAAATTTTTTTTGACATTTCTTATCTCCCCTAGGCCCTCTCTCTGCCACTTTTTTTTTGGGGGACCCCCCTGTCTATTTTGCCCTTTTATTTGGTATATAGCTTAGCTGGAACTTGTCTTTCATTCCCAGGTATTAGAGATGATAGACAGGGCTAGAGGCAATGCAGAAGAGTGGAAGGAGCATAATTATTGAAGTAAGTACAGAGCCTGGTTCAAACCTTTGCTTTGTGATTTTCTAGTTGAGGGATCTTGTTCAAGTCACTTCACTTTTCTAAGACTCCATTTCCTTTTGGGGAATATGAGGATGATAATACTGTGTGGCATGGTTGCTTTGCAGATGGGAGAGAGGAATATGAAATACATAGTGTGGTGCCTGGCACAGAGCAGGCACTCAATGAATTGCAGGAATAATGATTCAGAGAGAAATTGAGAAGTGTCTGAACACAGATGGTGGCTGTTAGCATGGGAGAGGAGAGACAGGTGCATGAGACATTATGTCTCAACATAGACTGGGGCTGCGCTACAGTGAAAGAAAGTGATGACAGTTCTCTGTTAAAGAGATTAAGTGCTTGGCCTTGCATGAAGCTCAGAGTGCCAGCCATGATGTGGCTTGACAGCTGAGCATCAGGGACGGCAATGAAAATAAGCCGGGTGTCTCCCAGGGCCCGCCCTGGGGATAAAGGGCTGAATTAATTAATTAAAATAATAGTTGTAGATCTGCTTGATGTTCAAGCAGATAAATGACAGGGCCACCTAATTGGTGAATGTGGATAGGACTGCTAATTGATAGCTTTTTGATTGTAGGTTCTCAAACATCTTTTAACAAGTCATAGTTTGTTTTGAATTTTGTTTGCGGGTATGTGTGTTTCTTGTTGCCTTATAGAGTGACTGCTGAAGCATAAAGTTGACGTCCCTTGCTCTAATTTTCAACCTGGTCACAACTGACAAAGAACAGCATATTGTAATACTTGGCTCCTCCAGAAAGCAGAAGAAGTCAGAAGAGTCTGAAGGTCTTGAATGATAGCCAGTACCCTATACTGGAAAGTCCTAGCCTTCAAAGTTAGACAAGGAAAGATCAAAATCCTAACTTTGACCCTCAAGAGTATGGGGTTGGCCATATTATTTAACCTCTCTGAGCCTCAGTTTTGTTCTCTGTGTAACGGGTGTGAAAATTCCTACCTCTCTTGGTTGTTCTGAGGCAAAATTAAGACACCATAAGGGAAAGTGGGTGCCTGGCACATGGTTGATGCTCAGTACATGTTAATGTCCCTTCCTTAAAGACTGGATTTGCAGAATTTACATTATTGTGAGGCTTTACGTTGGGTAGAACGGAGGAGACAAGAGAAGACTCCTCAGAACCTTATGTGTGGCTTCAGATGTCTGTGGTTTGTTATTGTGAGTAGAAGTAGGACACAGAAAACTCAAGAGTGCACACCAGGGACCCAAATACCTCTTGAAGGCTTTGGGGGGACTGAGTTGCATGAACATAGTGTGACAGTGGAAGGAGACATAATGTTTAAAAAGAAGAAGAAGAAAGAAAGAAAAAACTTTGATGAAAAGAGAGATTAAGGGCCTCAGAGTATGAAGAAGCTGAACGTGTACGCAGCATGGGGGGAGTGTGAGGGAAAGCATTTGGGTTGTGGATAAAAGCAAAGACACAGAGGTGATATTGTCATGAGAATGAGCTGCTGACAATACAGCCTACTCATCTACAGGAAACCCTAATACAGAGCCCAGAACTGGTGCAAAGTCGAGACATAGCAGAGCCCCCAACGTCTCTTAGATGTTGGACAGACCACTGCCACATTTTTTTTCTTGACTATCTTATACTCAAAAGGAAGGAGCCAAGAATTGCTCCTCCGGACCCTCCTCAGGGCAGATGGTACTGAGTCATTGATGGTGATACACATGGAACATGAGTTTTGGTAGAAACATACTGTGCCATATTGGAGTCAAACTAGGTCAAGACTTCCAGCTTGAGCCCTCATGCATTCTTGGCTTCAGGAAAGCAGATTTCCAGAACCTCAGCATGACTCCCACCCTCCATGAAAACAGACTCAAGTTTTCCAAAGGGGGATTCCAACTGTACCATCCTTAGTGGTCTGATAAGGCAGAAAAGGCTGCATGGTTACCTGTATGGTCGCACAGAAAGCCAAGCTGCTAAGCTAATGACCTCGCAAACTTTGATGTCATGGAAGCAGTAGAGACTTCAGAGCTGGACGTGCCTGGATTTGAATTTTAGCTCTGTAACCTCTGGCAAGTTCTTTAAGCTTTCTGAGTTTGTTTCTGTATGCATCAAAAAGAAACAATACTACCTATATTGCAGTGTCAATATAGAGTTAAATGATATAATATTTGCAAAACACACTTTCCATCCCTGGAACATAGAGGCTGCCCAAGGTAAAACATGAAGCTCCTTCATTTTCGCTTTGTAAGATTGTTTGGCGGGTAGATTGGAGGAAAGCCAGGGGTGTGGGGTGTGCAGATTTCAAAAGTGAGTCTGAAAACTTTCTCCTGCCCTGTAGGCAAGGTGATTGAGAGGCAGTGCTTTATCCCAAAGAAGTGTCTGGAATGGTGGAATTGGCAGTCTGTTTGAGGAGATTATTTTGGATATATTAGATAAGAGGAAAAAGTTCACACATTTTTTCCCATCCCACTGTGCAGGCAGCCACCAGTCTTGCTGACCACCTGCTGTGGTCCTGCCATGAAGGATAAAAGGAGGCTTGTGATGGGAAGATGCCAGCAGGACCACAGGGACCCTCACTTGCTCATCAGGGAAAGTTTACAGCGTGCCCACATCTCTACTCTGACTGGCCCTCCAGCCCCTTTCTATAAAGGTTTAGCTTCTACCACGTTGTTTTGGCAGAGAAATGACTCACTCCATTTTATATGTTTTACCAGTTCCTTTAAGGAACTGTAGAAGCCTTGGCACCTTAAGGCCAAAAATGCAACCTGGAAGCATAGAGCCCATGTTAATTCCGGCCTGAAAAGGCAGACCACTGGAGGAGGAGCCAGGGGCCCAAGACCTAGTCCCAACTCTGTCGGCTGCTTAGCTCTGTGACCTTGAGCAAATGGCTGGAAATCTCTGGTCCTTAGTCTCCTCATCTGAAAAATGGGCAATGTTGGGGAGACGTTAAAGAGGAGTCCCTATCTTAATTTAGTTAGGGACTCCTATTGTTGTAAAAACCTATTCAGATGTGAGAAATTATGAATTACCAGCACGATGATGTTGAAACCCTAGCTAAAGCATATCAAGAGACTACCACGTGCAGAAATTATTCAAAGTTCATTATATTTTTAATTCTTCAATCTTCACTTCCCCACTTCGTGGGTGTTATAATTGCCATTTCACAGATCAGAAAATTAAAACACAGAGAGCTTACTCAACTCACCCAAGATCGCAGAGCTGGTAGATGCCAGAGCCGGAATTTGAACCCAGTCCACTGGCTTCGGAGGCTGCAAGTTTTGCTGCTGGTCTCTGCGTTAGAGCTGGGCAGACCTGGTTGTTA